>NW_011889215.1:1002642-1253925 GCF_000151845.1 Pteropus vampyrus | reverse complement strand
TCTAATTGTCTGTTGTAGGACATTTCAGTTGCTTCCATGTCCTAGCCACGGTGAATAATGCTGCTATGAACATCAGTGTGCAAATATCTTTTCAGATATGAGTTTTCAAGACTTTGGGGTAAATACCCAGTAGAGGGATTGCTGGATCATATGGTAGATCAATTCTTAGTTTTTTGAGGAACCTCCATACTGTTTTCCATAGTGTCTGTACCAATTTGCAGTCCCACCAGCAGTGTATGAGGGCTCCTTTTTCTCTGCATCCTCTCCAGCATTTGTTTTTACTTGTCCAGTTGATTATAGCTATTTTAACAGGTATGAAATGGTATGTCATTGTGGTTTTGATTTGCATTTCCCTAATAGCTAGCAATGTTGAGCATCCTTCCATTTGTATGTCCTCTAGGGAGAAGTGTCTGTTCAGGTCCTTTGCCCATTTTTTAATTGGATTGATTTTTTGTTCTTGTTATTGTGCTCTATGAATTCATTGTAGTTTTTGGATATTATGCCCTTATTGAAGGCATTTCTTGCAAATGTCTTCTTCCACTTGGATGTCTCTTTACATTGTTGACAGTTTCTTTTGCTATACAGAAGCTTTATAGTTTGATGTAGTCTCATTCATTTATTTTTGCTTTTGCATCCCTTGCCTTTGAGTCAAAATCGTAAAAACCTCTTTAAGTCCAAGGTCCTTGAGTTTAGTTCCTATGTTTTCTCTAATGTAATTTATTGTTTCAGGTCTTATATTCAGGTCCTTAATCCATTATCAGTTAATTTTGGTGTGTGGTGATAGACAACAGTCTAGTTTCATTCTTTTGCAGGTGGCCTTCCAGTTTTCCCAGCATCATTTATTGAAGAGGCTTTTCTTTCTACACTGTATGTTTTTGGCTTTTTTGTTGAAAATTACTTGCCCATATAAAGATGGGTTTGCTTCTGGACTCTCGATTCTGTTTCACTGGCCTATCTGGATTTCTGCCAATACTGTCACTTTGTAGTATAATTTAAGTTGGGCAGAGTGATGCCTCCAGCCTTGTTCCTTTTTTTCTCAGGATTGTTTTGGTGATTCGGGATCTTTTGTGCTTCCGTACAAATCTGATGATTTTTTGTTCTATTTCTTTTAAAAATGCTGAAGGGATTTTGATGGGGATTGCATTAAATCTGTATAATGCTTTAGGTAATATGGTCATTTAACTATGTTGATACTTCTTCCAGTCCAAGGATACGGAATATCTTTCCATTTCTTTGTATCTTCTTCAATTTCTTTCAATAGGGTCTTAAGTTTTCATTGTATAGGTCCTTCATATGTTTCATTAAATTTATTCCTAGGTATTTTATTTTTTTGTTGCAATTGCAAAAGGAATTATTTTTTCCACTTCTTTTTCTGACACTTCGTTATTAGATTATAGGAACTCTATGGATTTTTGAACATTGATTTTGTATCCAGAAACTTTACTGAATTTGCTTATTGTTTCAGGTAGTGTTCTTGTGAAGTCTTTAGAGTTTTCTATGTAGAGAATCGTGTCATCCACAAATAGTGACAGTTGACTTCTTCATTTCTTATTTGGATGCCTTTTACATTTTTCTCTTACCTGACTGCACTCACTAGGCCTTCCAATGTTATATTGAATAACAATGGTGATAATGGACAGCCTTGCCTTGTTCCTGATCTTAGAGGGAAGGTTTTTAGTTTTTCACCATGAAGTATATTGTTGGCTGAGGGTTTGTTATATATGGCCTTTATCATGTTAAGTTACTTTCCTTCTATGCCAATTTTATTAAGTGTTTTGATCATAAATGGATGCTGTATCTTGTCAAAGGCCTTTTCTGCATCTATTGATATGATCATATGATTCTTATTTTTTAATTTGTTTATGTGGTGTATTATATGAATTGATTTGCATGTGTTGAACCATCCCTTTGTCGCTGGGATGAAGCCCACTTGATCGTGGTGTATAATCTTTTTAATATGTTGCTATATTTGGTTCACCAGTATCTTATTTAGGATTTTTGCATCTGTGTTCATGAGAGATATTGGTTTGAAGTTTTCTTTTTTTGTGATATTTTTGCGTGGTTTTGGTATCAGGGTAATATTGGCCTCATAAAATGAGTTGGGAAGTATTGCTTTCTCTTCGATTTTTTAGAAGAGTTTGAGGAGAATAGGTGTTAAATCTTCTTTGAATGTTTGGTAGAATTCACTGGTGAAGCCATCTGGTTCTGGACTTTGACTTCTTGGTAGATTTTTGATGATTGTTTCAATGTCCATACTGCTGATGGGTCTATTTAGATTTTCCAGTTCTTCTTGATTCAGTCTAGGAAGGTTGTATCTTTGTAAGTACTGGTCCATTTCTCTAGGTTATTAAATTTGGTATTATGTACTTTTCATAGTATTCTTGTATGATCCTTTGTATTTCTGCAATATCAGTCGTAATTTCCCCTCTTTCATCCCTGATTTTGTTTATTTGTGTTTTTTCCTTTTTATCTTTAGTGAGTCTAGTAGGTGTTTGTCAATTTTACTCACCTTCTCAAAGAACCAGCTCTTTGTTGCATTTCTTTTTCTTTTTTTTTTTTCAATTTCATTTAATTCTGCTCTAATTTTGATTATTTCTTTCCGTCTGCTGACTTAGGCCTCATTTGTTCTTCTTATTCTAGTTTTTTAAGATGAAGTGTTAGATTGTTTATTTGAGCTCCTTCTCATTTTTTGAGATAAGCCTGTAATGATATGAACTTTCCTCTTATGACCACTATGCCGTGTCACAAAAGTTTTGATATGTTGTACTATCATTATCATTCTTTTCTATGTATCTCTTGATCTCTCTTTTTATTTCTTCTCTGACCCAGTCATTCTTCAGTAGCATGTTGTTTAATCTCCATGTATTTGTGGTTCTTCCTGATTTCTTTTTTCAGTTGATCTCCAGCTTCAAAACATTATGATCAGAGAACACGGTTGGCATGGTTTCAACCATCTTCTATTTGTTGAGGTTATCTCTGTGTCCAGTATGTGGTCGATCTTTAAGAATGTTCCATGTGCACTAGAGAAGCAGTTATTTTGGGATGAAAAGCTCTGTAAATGTCAATTATGTCCACTTGGTCTAATGTGTTATTTAAGGATGTTATTTCCTTATTGATTTTCTGTTTGGATGGTGTGTCCATATCTGACAGTGGGGTATTTAGGTCCCCTACTGTGATAGTATTTTGGTCTTTTTCTCCCTTTAGTACTGTAAGTAATTTCTTTATATATTTCAGACCTCTCTGATTGGGAGCATATATATTAATAAGTGTATGTCTTCTTGGGGCATGATTCCCTTTATCATTATAAAGTGTTCCTCAGTATCTTTCTTTACCTTTTTTATTTTGAAGTCTACTTCATCATCAATATCACTACCTCTACTCCTGCTTTTCTCTGAATTCCATTTGCTTGAAGTATCATTTCCACCTGTTCACTTTGAGTTTATATTTGTGTTTGGAGCTGAGATGTGTCTCCTGGTGGCAGCACGTGATTGGGTTTGTTTTTTGATCCAATCTGCAACTCTGTGCCTTTTTATTGATGAGTTCAGTCCATTTACATTTAGGGTGATTATTGAAACATGAGGATCTCCTATAACCATTTTATGTTTTGCTTTCTGGTAGCTTGGTGTTTCCATTGCTTCCTTGTCCTTGAATGTCTAGTGTTTTATTTATTTATTTATTTATTTAGTTAGTTAGTTAGTTAGTTAGTTAGTTAGTTAGTTAGTTTTGGTTGGCTTTTGTGGGTTTTCCCTCTGGTCCTTCTTGTTTTATGTTATATACTTCAGTTCTGAATCTTCAGTGTATGGTTACTATTATGAATATGTAGAGGATAGTTATATATATAGTAGTCCATTTTCTTCTGCGTGTGCCTTATCTCCATTCCCCTTTGTGAATTTGGTTCTTTGAATCCTCCCCTTTCTGTTATTGTTGTCTCAATTTGTCCCCATGTATGCTGAACATTTATTACTATCTTGCAATAGCAAATTTCTTCTTGCTATTTAAGCTTAAAATGCCCTGTTCTTAATAAGGATTGCACTCCTCTACTTCTATTTGCCTGCTAGTTACCTTACTTCTAGTTATGTATTTTTTGTCATTTTGTTTTGGCTCAGCTGACTCCTTTCAGTATTTCCTGTAATGTAGGCCTTGTAGTGGAGAATTTCCTCAATTTTTGTATTACTGGAAAAGTCTTTATTTCTCTTTTATATCTGAAGGAGAGCTTAGCTGGATACATTATTCTTGCTGGTAGTTCCTTTCATTTAATAGTTTGAATATTTTATTCCATTCCTTTCTGGCTTGTAAGGTTTGTGCTAAGAAGTCAGACAATAATCTAATGGGTTTTCCTTTACATGTTACCATTTTCTTTTCCCTTACTGCCCTGAGAATTCTTTCTTTGTCATTGATTTTTGGAATTTTAATACAATGTGTCTTTGTGAAGGCTTTTTGGGATTGAGATAATTGGGTGTTCTGTTGGCTTCTTGAATTCCAAATTCCAGCTCATTCCTTAGATTTAGGAAATTCTTGTCAACTATTTGTCTGAAAATGCTTTCTAATCCCTGCTCCTTTTCCTCACCTTCGATAATGCTCATTATTTTTATGTCTCCTTCCCTGATGGTATCAGCTAGTTCTTGAATTTCTCTTTCATTATTTTCATTCTTCAGTTTCTGTCTTCATTATTCTGAGTTATTTCTAGATTTCTGTCTTTGATGTCACTGATCCTTTCCTCCATTTGGTCGGCTTTATTTCCCAAGCTTGCTATTTCATTTTTCAACTCTAGCAGTGTTTGTTTTTTTTAAATCTCCAGAAGATTTATTCTGTTCTTATTGAGGGTTTCGATCTCCTTTATAAAAACTCATACTGCTGATATAGTTATTTTTTCAATTCTTCAAATTGTTATTGTGAATTATTTTGGATCTCATTGAGTTTTTTCAGAAGTACAGTCCTGAATTCTCTGTCATTTCAGTCGCATATTTCTATGTCTGTAAGCTTATTTTCTGGAGATTTTTCTCTTTCTTTCTTAGATGCCTTGTCACCTTCGTTGTTCATGCTATTTAATGTACTATTTCTCTGCCTAGGCATTAATGGAAGTGTGTTCTGCTTTTTTTCCAGAAAGATTTATTATATTAAGGTCTCTCTTTAGCCTGTTGCAAAGTTGATGTTTTTCTTTTGGTTTCCAGTAGGTGGCGTCTAAGCCTCTTGGATTCCTGCTTTACATAAAGTGTTAATAATGCCTTTCTTTTTCCTTATAGGTATTCAATCACGCTCACTACCATCAGACTCAGTCCCTGTCAGTGTTAGTTTTGGTAACCTTTAGTTTTGGTAACCTTTACTCAGATTCCCCTGAGGTTCTGTGGTGTTCGGTCTCAGAGGATATGGGAGAAGGGGTCCTCTGGGTTGGGAAATGGGAGCTGAGGGTCAGCCTCATGTTTTGGAGCCGTGGCTGGTAGTAATCAACTGTTGCTTCTCTGCCATCCCCACTTCTCTGCTGTCCCCACTTCTCTTCTCTGATTTCTGCTTTGATCACTGGGCACTGCCGCTGCATGGAGCTCACAGCTCTCTCAGGCAGGACTGTCAGGGAACCCGCCGCACCTTTTCCCCTCCCCCTCATCCTGCAGGGACATCTGGCTCTAAGAGACAACTTCTTTGTTTCTCTTAGTTTCCCACCTGACACATGGGATTCTGATCTGTGGTAGCTCTTATGCGCACATTCCTTGCTCAAATGTGTTTGTGTGCAGGTTGGGTGTCTTTTGCTGAGTTTTAGATGTTCAACTTATTGTTGTTTTAAGGGGAGTGATCTGGGGACATTTCTCACTCCTCCATGTTTCTGACATCACTCTTCTTCCACATTTTGAGAATAAATGGTACTGGTGGAGGAGCTGGTAAGCAGAGAGTAATCATGTATTTCATTGCATCTCTCACATATTTTGGGTTCTGGAATCTTATGAAATTGAATCCAAAGTTAAATTAAAAATACCTAAAATAGTTCCAACCCCCTTCTGTATGAAACTCTGACAAGATCAGAAAAATAACTGCTACACGAAACATTAAGGGTAGCTAATCACACATGGATGCAGTCTAATTGAAATTGTGGACTAACCCCAGCTCAACCAACTCTATGAGGATTGTAAATGATTAGCCTCACCCTAACCATCAGACAAAGGAAAGGACTTACACTCTGGGGAAATAAACAAAACATGCCTACAGAATCTACCCATCAGCACCACTGTTATTTTTTGCACTGTGTAAAGCATATTACAAAAATATGATACATGTTAAGAAGGGAAATATGTCTCATAATCAAGAAAAAATACAGTAAATAGAAACAGATACACACAGATAACTAGTATTGGAATTAGCAAACAAGAACTTTTAAAACACTATTATAAATATGTTTAAAAATTTACAAAAAAAATACAGTGGTAAGAGATGCTTGTTGCAAGAGAAAAATAGAAAAATTTTAAAACACCAAATAGAAATTCTAGGATTGAGAAAATATAATATATAAAAATTTTAAGTTCATTATATTTAACATCATACTGGACACTACAGAAAAAAGAGTCTGTGAACTTGAGAAGAATTTATTAGAAATTATCCAGGCTGCAATGAGAGAGAATAAAACTTTTTCAAAATAAAGAAAACATATCAATGATCTCTGGGATATTATCAAGCAGTTCAACATACATATAATTAATGTCCCAAAAAGAGAGAGAAAAAGAATGGGGCAGAATATTTTTTAAAGAAATAATGGTCATAAATCTCTCAATTTTGATAAAGAATATTAACCATAAATTCAAAAAACTCAAAAAGTCCCAGCAGGAATAATATAAATAAAACACATAATAATCCAATTGCTGAAAGACAAAGGTAAAGAGAAAATCTTAAGAGTAGCCAAAGAAAAATGACAGATTACATGAGAACAATATTAAAAATGATAGCTGTCTTCTCATTAGAAATGATATAAGCCAAAAAAACAATGAGATAACATTTTTAAAGTACAGAAGGAAAAAACCGTCAATTTAGAATTCTGTATCTAGTGAGATTATCCTTTAAAAAACTAAGGTAAAATGTAGACATTTTCTGTTAAACATAAGCTAAGGGAAATTATATCAGATGGAAACCCAGATCTATACAAAGACATGAAGAATATTAGAAAATGGTCAAGAAATGAGAAACATAAAAAGTTTCTCTTTTCTTAATTTATTTAAAAGTCAATTTCCTGCTTACGAAATATATAATTACAATGTATCATTTGTTTTATGAGATATGTAGACATAAAATATATGTCAACAATAGCACAGATGAAAGAGGTGGGTAACTGAAAGAATCAAATATGACTAGTGTTTTATCCTAGACAGTTGTGGTTATGGTGGTGCCATTTACTAAGGTTGGGAGAACTAAGAAGGAATAGACTGAAAAGAAGGGAAATAAAAAGTAAATTTCATTTGGACTGTTGACTCCCCTAGCTAGCATCCAGTTTTTCATGCATCTGAAGTGATTCAGGAAAGGCCAGCTCCATCTTTGTCTCCAGAGTCGGTCTAATTGATCTAAGAGTAATTACATCACTCCTTGTTATAGACTAATTCGAGAATCTTGACCTAAGCCAATCAGTGTAGAGTATTCCACTAGCCAGAGGGAGTACTTGAAAATAGGTTCAGATATGAAGTTTTCTGGAGGCTTTTGAGAACAAAGTTTATTCTTCTTTAAGAGTGATACATTAAAAAACAATATCCCTTCTTCCTCTGGACAGTGTAGTACGTAGAGGTGAGGCTGGCACTATTGCAATCATCTTGAATCCAGCTTGAGGATGAAGCTGGTCTCACAGGAGGGCAGACCTAAGAGTGAAGACTCATGCTGTTCATTGAACTGCTGCTAATCTACAACCTACCACAAGATTTTTCCAACAAATACTGGAGTTTAAATTATATTACATGTAGCTCAAAGCATTCTACCTGATACAGACATATTAAATTTGAGATGCCTTTTGGTTATCTGAATGAAGATGTCAGCTAGGCAGTTAGATATTTGAGTCTGGAGTCAGAGGAGAGGGAAATTTTAAGAGGTAGAAATTTGAGTGTTAGTAGTAAAAATAGTATCTAAAGCCATGCATTTAAATAAAATTACTAAGGGGTTAAGTACAGACAGAGATAAAAAGAGGGTCATAAGCTGGGCCCTGAGGGCATTTAGAGACTGGAAATGAATAGTATTAAAATAGGAAGAAAACCAGGATTCTATAATATCACAGAATAAAAATATTATGTAATTTTAGCATGATGAATAGTTTTTTCCCTTAATGTATGCAACTTTATATAAGCAACATACTCATATTTAAAAATCAAATTGAAATTAATACCTATTCTTCTCAAACTATTCCAAAATAGGAAAGGAAAACTCCTAAGCTTATTTTATGAGGCTACCATTACCCTGATTCCAAAACCAAAGACATTACAAAAAAAAGAAAATTATAAGCCAATATCCTTGATGAACATAGATGCAAAAATCCTCAAAAAAAAAAAAATAAAATTATTAGCATACAGAAATCAGCAAGACTTTAAAACGATCATACACCATGATCAAGTTGGATTTATTCCTCGGAAGCAAGGCTAGTTCAATATCCACAAATCAATTAATGTGATACACCACCTTAACACATTGAAAGATAAAAATCACATGATTATATCAATAGATGCAAAAAAAGTGTTTGACAAAATCCAGCTTTCATTTATGGTAAAAACTCTCAGTAAAGTGAGAATAGAGGAACATACCTCAACATAATAAAGGCCATGTATGACAAACCGAAAGCTAACATCATACTCGATGGGGAAAATCGAAAAGTGTCTTCCTTAAGATCAGGAATGAGACAAGGATATCCATTTTCATCGCTTTTATTCAACATAGAATTGGAAGTCCTAGTCACAGCAAGTAGACAAGAAAAAGAAATAAAAGTAATGCAAATTGGAAAAAAAGAAGTAAAACTGTCATTATCTGCAGATGACATAATACTATATGTAGGAACCCCAAAGATTCCACAAAAAAATTGTTAGAACCAATAAATGAATTCAATAAAGTAGCAGGATACAAAATTAACATTCAGAAATCAGTTGCATTTTTATACACCAATAATGAACTATCAGAAAGAGAAATTAAGAAAAGGATCCCATTTACGATTGCGTAAAAAATAATAATACCTAGAAACAAATTTAATCAAGGAGGTAAAAGACCTGTACTCAAAAAATTATAAGTCAGGGAAGAAAGAAATTTAAGATACAAATAAATGGAAGCATATACCATGCTCATGGATAAGAAATTAACATTGTTAAAATGTCCATACTACCCAAACCAATCTATAGATTCAATGCAAACTCTATCAAAATACCACTGTCATTTTTCACAGAACTAGAACAAATAATCTAAGAAATTATGTGGAACCATAAAACACCTAGAATAGCCATGGCTATCCTGTGAAAGAACAAAGTTGGAGTTATCATACACCTGATATCAAACTATACTACAAAGCTACAGTAATCAAAAAAACATGTTACTGGCACAAAAACAGACACATAGGTCAATGGAACAGAATGGAGAGCCCAGAAATAAATCCATGCCTATATGTCCACTTAATCTATGACAAAGTAGGCAAGAATATATAATAGGGTAAGGACATGGTATTCAGTGTTGGGAAAATTGAACAGATACATGCAAAAAAATGAAACTGGATCACCTCCTTTTACGATATATAAGAATGAACTCAAAATAGATTAAAGACTTAAATGAAATACCTGAAACCATGAATCTCCTAGAAGAGAACATAGGAAGTAAACTCTCTGTTACAGTTCTTAGTAATACTTTTTCTGTTATATGCCCTCATGCAAGAGAAGCAAAAGAAAAAATAAACAAATGGGACTACATCAAACTAAAAAGTTTTTACACAGGAAAAGAAACCATCAACAAAACGAAAAGACCAACTACTGAACAGGAGATATTTGCTTATGATACATCTGATAAGGAGTTCATATCCAAAATTTATAAAGAACTCATTCGACTCAACAACAACAAAAAAACAAACGACATGATTGAAAAGTGGGCAAAGGACCTGAATAGGCATTTCTCCAAAGAGAACATACAGATGGCCAATAGACATGTGAAAAGATGCTCAAGGTCATGAATCATCAGAGAAATGCAAATTAAAACCACAATGAGATATCACTTCACACCTGTCAGAATGGCTATCGTCAATAAATCAACAAACAATAAATGTTGGCAAAGATATGGAAAAAAGGGAACCCTCATACACTGTTGCAAATTAGTCCAGCCAGTATGGAAAACAGTTTGGAGGTTCCTCAAAAAATTAAAAATAGAACTACCGGATGACCCAGCAATTCCATTTCTAAGTATGTATTCCAAAGAAAACTGAAACACTAATTCGAAAAGATATATGCAACTATATGTTCACTGCAGCACTATTTACAATAGCCAAGGTACGGAAGCAACATTAGTGCCCATCAATAGACAATTGGATAAAGATGTGGTATATATATACACAATGGATTACTATTCAGCCATAAAAAATAATGAAATCTTGCCATTTGCAACAACATGGATAGATCATACGATATCACTTACATGTGGACTCTAAGGAACAAAATAGAAACAAAAACAGACTCATAGATACAGAGAACAAACTGCTGATTGCCAGATGGGAGTAGTGGTTGAGGGCTGGGTTAAAAAGGTGAAGTGATTAAGAAGTACAAATTGTTAGTTACAAAATAGTCATGGGACTAGTAGTACCAGAGAGTAGGGGGGATGGGGGAGGGAAGAGGTAGATGGTGGGAAAAAAATTTAAACCATTTCTTTAATTAAAAAAAAAAATAGTCATGGGAATGTGAAGTACAGCATAACGAATATAGTCAATAATATTGTAATAACTACATATAGTGCCAGGTGTCTAACCACTATCCTGTACACCTGAAACTAATAAAAATAATATTGAATGTCAACTCTAATTAAATGATAAAAATAAAAATTAAAAATTAAAAATTAAAAATAATAAAAATAAAATAGAAGAAATATGTGTATAATAAAATGTAATTTTCCCTCCTTAATCTCCCAGTTCCTCTGTTCCTTTCCTGATGTGCAACAATGTTTACTAGTTCTTGAGTACCCTTTGAGACAGAGCTATATTATCAGTAACAAATATATATGTATGTAAAACATATACGCTTATATATATATATTTACACAAGTGGTTAAAGTGTGCATATACATATACATATTTTACATAAATGGTGGCATACCATACATATCTCTCCATACACAAAGTATGATTTTATTTTCACTTCACAATAAATCTTAGAAAATTGTTCTCCACAGCAATATTTTTCTTCCTCCTTTCTTTTTAATGTCTGCTCAACATTCCATTGCTTATCTTTCCATAATTTATTTAACACGTTCCCAATGATAAACACTTAATTTGTGTGAATATTTTGCTAATACAAATAATGTCTTAATTAATTTTCTTGTCATACGTCTTTATACACACTTGCTACATCTGCAAGATATATTCCTAGAAGTAGATAAGTTTTGGATGTAATAGATATGATGCTTACAATTGTAAATAACAGAAATCTCTGACTCATTTGACATAAACAATGAAGAAATGTATCATCATGTTTCAATTATTCTAAGATCCAAGGTTTTTTTACATTTTAAAATCCCTGAAATCAGGACAAACCTAATTGATGGCATGATGGTTTTATTGGCAATATTCTCTTTTCTTAGTGGCACATAAAATAATGTTGCATCTTATAATCAATAATGTTTTAGACAAAATGTAAGGTAGTATTTCACATAACGAAAAAATTCAAGAGGTGACTGAATTCTAAGTTGGTTGATCCAGCTCCTCAGCAATTTTAGCAAGGTCTGGGGTTTCTTTCTCTCTACCTTGTCAGACTTATAGGACAAGCACATGGCCTCAGATACTCTCCTCCAAGGCACAAGATGGCTACAACATTTTTAGGCACCAAATCCAGACATAATGATGCCTGTGGAGGAAGAGGAATCATCTCTTCAGGGCCTCTTTCTTAAGAATGAAGAAACCCTTTCCAAAAGAGCCCTTCATGGGCTCTCAAACATCTCCACTGGCTATATGCAACTCAACTTACCTGCCCTGTTGGAAAGGAGGGAAGTCATTATGACTGGTTTGGATAAACGGGATTTCCCTCTGAACTGAGGCTATATATTTCAATAAAATTAAAATTTTTCTGTTATGAAAGAAAGGGGAAATAAGTAGTGGATAGGAACCCAAAATTTATGTTAGAAAGGGTATTGGATTTTTTTATTTTTGTGAATAGTGCTAATGACTGAGGAAGGCCTTTCTAGTCATGACATCAAAGGCATAAAGGATAAAATGGGTATTCTGGTCCCTAAACAATTTTTAAACATCTGTGCAGCATAAGCCAACATCTAAAACACCTGGAGAGAGAGGAGGTAGATAGGGTTAAAGGGGTCTAATATGTGGTGACAGAAAGAAATCTAACTTGGGCAGTGAACACACAATGCAAAATATATATGACTTACTGTTGAATTATACACTTAAAACTTACTGGATTTCATTAACCAATGTCACCATAATAAAAAATAAAAAATACAAATAATAATAATAAAACGAAATAAAACACCTAAAAATAAACATCAATTTATAAGAACATATGTATTTATAATATACAAATAAATATTACAAATCACAAATTGTGAAAATAAGCTTATCTCACTAATAACCAATAAATTCAAAGTAAAACATTGAGATACCTGGTCAATAACAAATAAAAATGTTGATAATATTTATTGAGGGAAATGGGTTCCTCTATACACTGTTGGTGAAGAAAGTCTAATTTAGTATAGTATTTTTAAAGAACAATTTGATGGTAACTATCAAAAGTTTAAATGTAGCCATTGATTCATAAATCATTTATAGGCATCTACTATACAGAAATGTTTACATAATAATACAAAGGCACTTGTACAATATCTGTTTCTATATTGTTTAAAATATTAAAAACAACCTAAATGTTTATTAATGAGTGAGTGGTTACAAAAGCACATGATATATCCATATTATGTCTTACAGTTAAAAAAATAAAGTCGATATATATTCTTGACGTAGAAAAGTTGCCCATACTATATTTTAGAACAAAAAAATTATAGAATATTTATGATCTCATTTTGTTTTTAAAAACATCCACTGTATATGTTTGTATATGCCTAGAAAATGATGAGAAGATATGCATCAGACTGCTGGTAGCATGTACTTTTGGGAGATGGAATTGATTGGGTGACAGTAAGCAAGTAGGCCAGTTTCACATTTTTACTTTATATACTTTTTGTTGTTTGATTTTTTAAATGATCAGATATTATTTACCTAATTTTAATTATAATAAGGGGAAAATTGTAAAACTTCCGTGTCAAAAAGCACAAACAAAATTTAAAAATCAAATCATAAACCAGGAAAATATGTAAGCCATGGTGGCAGGTAATGGGTTAATTTGAAAACCTCTCACAAATTAATAAGAAAAAATCGAGCACAGCAATAGGAAATAAGCAAAAGTCATAAACTCATGACACACACACAAATATAAGTACCCATCAATATTTGAATCAATCAAAAAGTTGAATCCGTAAAATAAAAATTAACAATGAAAAACTTTGTTTTCAACCTAACATATTGGCAAGGGCAAAAAATAATAAGAATGACAGGGTTTAGAGTATAGATTGAAACAGTGTCAGACACTGCTTTTCCAAATATAAATTAGTTGAATTGGAGGCAAAAAGCAATACACATTAAAATATCCACAGTCTAGCAATTCCATTCACGTCTTAGAATTTATGTCTAGAAAAAAGTCATGGATGTATTCAGAGATTTAACTATAATGCAAAAATTGGAAACAATGGGTGATTTATAAAGAAACAATGAGTTGTTTAATTCACAAAATAGAAAATGGTACAGCCTTTACAAACTAGTTGAATGTTTAATGGTGTCTCAGGAAAATTTTGGTTGCTCTAAGCCAGTGTAACTAAATGATGTAAGTTCTGAAAGTCCCTGATGACTTAGGACTGAAAAGAACTCAGCTGGGCCACACTGGGAATTTAAAGATATCAGAGGGGAAATCACTCCCTGTCAGTTTCTAGGGCCACTTGGTCTTTTTGATTTCTATATTCCTTTTATCTATTCTCTTCTCTTTCAAGACCAGATACCTAGTGATGCTCTTAATTTCTGCATTCATGTGGCTCTTACTGACTGATTCCCTCTCCATAGGATCTTTTTTTGTAAATTAAGTTTATTGGGATAACATTAGTTAATACAATTATGTAATTTTCAGGTGTACATTATAATTTGACATCTATATATTTTTTATATGCTTACCACCCAAAGACTAGTTTCCTTCAGCTACCATATATTTGATCCCCTTTACCCACTTCACCCTACACCTACCACACTATACTCCATTTAACAGTCTGCCTCCCCCTCGTACACTGCCACCCCCTGGTAACCACTAGTCTACAGTCCATATCCATGAATCACTCTGTTTGTTTGTCCTATTCATTTGTTGCTTTTAGGTTTATATCCTATATATAAGTGATATCATGTGGTTTTCAACCTATTCTGTCTGACTTATTTCACTTAGCATGATTATCTCGAGGTCCATCCATGTTGTCGCAAATGGCATATTTTATCTCTTCTTATGTCTGAGTAATATTCCATTGTATATATGTACCAAAGCTTCTTTAGACAATCATCTATCGTAGGACACTTTGGTTGCTTCCATGTCCTGGCCACTGTGAATAATGCTACTATGAACATCAGTGTGCAA
This sequence comes from Pteropus vampyrus, assembly GCF_000151845.1. NCBI lineage: Eukaryota > Metazoa > Chordata > Mammalia > Chiroptera > Pteropodidae > Pteropus > Pteropus vampyrus. The sequence continues at coordinate 1,239,067 of NW_011889215.1, read as the reverse complement.
ATATCTTTTTGGATATGAGTTTTCAAGTCTTTGGGGTAAATACCCAGTAGAGAGATTGCTGGATCATATGGTAGATCAATTCTTAGTTTTTTGAAGAACCTCTATACTGTTTTCCATAGTGGCTGTACCAATTTGGAGTCCCACCAGTAGTGTGTGAGGGTTCCTTTTTCTCTGCATCCTCTCCAACATTTGTTATTAATTGTTGATTATAGCTATTCTAAGAGACATGAAATGGTATGTCATTGTGGTTTTGATTTGCATTTCCCTAATAGCTAACGATGTTGAGCATCTTTTTATATATTTGTTGGCCATTTGTATGTCCTCTAGGGAGAAGTGTCTGTTCAGTCCTTTGCCCTTTTTTGATTGGATCGTTTGTTTTTTTGTTGTTATTGAGTCATATGAGTTCTTTGTATTTTTTGGATATTAAGCCCTTATCGAAGGCATTGCTTGCAAACATATTTCCCCATTCGGATGGTTGTCTCTTTACCTTGTTGACAATTTCTTTCCTGAGCAGAAGCTTTTTAGTTTGATGTAGTCCCATTTATTTATTTGTGCTTTTGCTTCCCTTGCCTTTGAGGTCAAATTCATAAAATCCTCTTTAAGTCCAAGGTCTTTGAGTTTAGTTCCTAAGTTTTCTTTTATGCAATTTATTGTTTCAGGTCTTATATTCAGGTCCTTAATCCGTTTTGAGTTAATTTTGGTGTGTGGTGATAGACAACAGTCTAGTTTCATTCTTTTGCAGGTGGCCTTCCAGTTTTCCCAGCACCACTTATTGAAGAGGCTTTCCTTTCTCCACTGTATGTTTTTGGCTTTTTTGTTGAAAATTATTTGCCCACATAAAGATGGGTTTACTTCTGGACTCTCGATTCTATTCTATTGGTCTGTTTGGCTTCCAATACCATGCCGTTTTGATTACTGTCGCTTTGTAGTATAATTTAAGTTGGGCAGAATGATGCCTCCAGTCTCGTTCTTTTTTTCTCAGGATGGCTTTGGCAATCTGGGGTCTTTTGTGCTTCCATACAAATCTGCTAATTTTTTGTTCTATTTCTTTAAAAAATCCCAATGGGATGTTGATGAGAATTGCAGTAAATCTGTATAATGCTTTAGGTATAATGGTCATTTGAACTATGTTGATTCTTCCAGTCCAAGAACACGGAATATCTTTCCATTTCTTTGTATCTTCTTCGATTTCTTTTAATAAGGCCTTGTAGTTTTCATCATCTAGGTCCTTCACATGTTTCATTAAATTTATTCCTAGGTATTTTATTTTTTTGTTGCCATTACAAAAGGAATTATTTTTTCCATTTCTTTTTCTGATACTTCATTGTTAGACTAAAGGAACGCTATGGATTTTCGAATGTTGATTTTGTATTCAGAAACTTTACTGTATTTGTTTATTGTTTCTAGTAGTATTCTTGTGGAGTCCTTAGGGTTTTTTATATGGAAAATCATGTCATCCACAAATAGTGACACTTTGACTTCTTTGATTCCTATTTGAATGCCTTTTATATCTTTCTGTTGTCTAATTGCACTTGCTAGGACTTCCACTGTTATATTGAAAAACAGTGGCGATAGTGGACAGCCTTGCCTTGTTCCTGATCTTAGAGGGAAGGTTTTTAGTTTTTCACCATGAAGTATAATGTTGGCTGAGGGTTTGTCATATATGGCTTTTATTATGTTAAGCTACTTTCCTTCTATACCAATTTTGTTAAGTGTTTTAATCATAAATGGATGCTGTATCTTGTCAAAGACTTCTTCTGCATATTGAAATGATCATATAATCCTTATTTTTTAATTTGTTCATGTGGTGCATCACATTACTCAATTTGCGTATGTTAAACCATCCATGTGCCTCTAGGATGAAGCCCACTTGGTTGTGGTGTATAATCTTTTTAATATGTTGCTGTGTTCAGTTCACTAGTTTCTTATTTAGGATTTTTGCATCTGTGTTCATGAGAGATATTGGTTTGAAGTTTTCTCTTTTTTTGTGGTATCTTTACGAGGTATTGGTATCAGGGTAATATTGGCCTCATAAAATGAATTGGGAAGTATTGCCTCCTCTTTGATTTTTTGGAAGAGTTTGAGGTGAATAGGTATTAAATTTTTTTTGAATTTTTGGTAGAATTCACTGGTGAAGTCATCTGGTTCTGGACTTTTACTTTTTGGTAGGTTTTTGATGATTGTTTCTTTTTGCATACTGCTGATTGGTCTATTTAGATTTTCCAGTTCTTCTTGATTCAGTCTAGGAAAATTATATTTTTCTAAGGATTGGTCCATTTCTTCTAGGTCATTAAATTTGGTATTATGTTCTTTTTCATAGTATTCTTGTGTGATCCTTTGTATTTCTGCGATGTCAGTCGTAATTTCCCCTTTCATCCCTGATTTTGTTTATTTGTGTCCTTTCCCTTTTTTCTTCAGTGAGTCTAGCCAGGTGTTTGTCAATTTTATTCACCTTCTCAAAGAATCAGTTCTTTGTTGCATTTGTTTTTTCTATTTTTGTTTGTTTGTTTGTTTGTTTGTTTTCAATTTCATTTAATTCTGCTCTAGTTTTGATTATTTCTTTCCTTCTGCTGACTTTAGGTCTCATTTGTTCTTCCTTTTCTAGGTTTTTAAGATGAAGTGTTAGATTGTTTATTCAAGCTCCTTCTTGTTTTTTGAGATAGGCCTGTAATAATATGAACTTTCCTCTTATGACCACTTTTGCCACATCTCAAAAGTTTTGATATGTTGTACTATCATCATCATTTGTTTCTCTGTATCTCTTGATCTCTCTTTTTATTTCTCCTCTGACCCAGTCATTCTTCACTAGCATGTTGTTTAATCTCCATATGTTTGTGATTCTTCCTGATTTCTTTTTGCAGTTGATCTCTGGTTTTAAAACATTATGATCAATGAATACGATTGATATGATTTCAACTGTCTTCTATTTGTTGAGGCTATCTCTGTGTCCAGTATGTGGTTGATCTTTAAGAATGTTCCATGTGCACTACAGAAGAATGTATAAGGAGTTGTTTGGGGATGGAAAGCTCTGTAAATGTCAATTATGTCCAGTTGGTCTAATGTGTCCTTTAAGGATGTTATTTCCTTATTGTTTTTCTGTTTGGATGATGTGTCCATATCTGACAGTTGGGTGTTTAGGTCCCCTACTATGATAATGTTTTGGTTTGTTTCTCCCTTTAGGTCTGTTAGTAATTGCTTTACATATTTCGGGGTTCCCCTATTGGAAGCATAGATATTAATAAGTGTTATGTCTTCTTGGTGCATGATTCCCTTTATCATTATGAAGCGTCCCTCAGTATCTTTCTTTATTTTTTTTTATTTTGAAGTCTATTTCATCCAATGTTAGTACCGCTATTCCTGCTTTTCTCTAAATGCCATTTGCTTGAAATATCATTTTCCACCCTTTCACTTTGAGTTTGTATTTGTCTTTGGCTCTAAGATGTGTCTCCTGGAGGCAGCATATGGTAGAGTTTTGTTTTTTGATCCATTCTGCAACACTGTGCCTTTTTATTGGTGAGTTCAGTTCATTTACATTTAGGGTGGTTATTGAAATATAAGGTCTTCTTATAGCCCTTTCATCTTTTGCTTTGTGCTAGCTTGGTGCATCCTTGACCTTGGGTTTCTGTTTTCTTCATTTTGGTTGGCATTTGTGGGTTTTCCCTCTGGTTCTTGTTTTATGTTATATACTTCAGTTCTAAATCTTTGGCATGTGGTTACAATTACGAATATGTAAACGATATAAACAGTAGTTCATTTTCTTCTGCGTGTGCCTTATCTCCATTCCTGTTTGCGAATTTGGATCTTTGAATCCTCCCCTTTTCTGTCATTGTTGTCTCAATTTGTTCCTATGTATGCTGAACGTTCATTACTATCTTGTTATAACAATTCTCTTATTATTATTTAAGTTCATAATTCCCTGTTCTTAGTAAGGGTTGCTCTCCTCTGCTTCTATTTGCCTGATAATCACTTTACTCCTAATTATATATATATATATTTTGTCATTTTGTTTTAGGTGAACTGACCTCTTTCGGTATTTCCTATAGTGCAGGCCTCCTACTGGAGAATTCCCTCGATTTTTGTATGTCTGAAAAGGTCTTAATTTCTCCTTCATCTCTAAAAGAGAGCTTAGCTGGATACATTATTCTAGGCTGGTAGTTTCTTTCACTTAATAGTTTAAATATTTGATTCCATTCCTTTCTGGCTTGTAAGGTTTGCGCTGAGAATATCCGACAATAATCTAATGGATTTTTCTTAATAAGTTACCATTTTCTTCTCCCTGGCTGCCCTGAGAATTCTTTGTCATTGATTTTTGATAATTTTAATATAATGTGTCTTGGTGAAGGCCTTTTGGGGTTGAGATAATTGGGTGTTCTGTTGGCTTCTTGAATTCTAAATTCCAGCTCATTCCTTAGGTTTAGGAAATTCTCATCAACTATTTGTCTGAAAATGCTTTCTAATCCCTGCTCCTTTTCCTCGCTTTCAATAATGCCCATTATTCTTATGTTTCCTCTCCTGATGGTATCAGCTAGTTCTTGAATTTCTCTTTTATTATTTTTCATTCTTCGGTTTCTCTCTTCATCTCTCTGATTTATTTCTAGATTTCTTTTTTCAGTGTCACTGATCCTTTCCTCCATTTGGTCGACTCTATTTCCCAAGTTTGCTATTCATTTTTCAACTCTTTCAGTGTGTTTTTTATCTCTAGAAGATCTATTCTGTTCTTATTGAGGGTTTCAGTCTCCTTGTTCTGCTCATGTAGGTGATTTTTCAGTTCCTGAAATTATCAATATGACTCATTTCAGAACTTGCTGAGTTTTTTCAGAAGTACTATCCTAAATTCTCTGTCATTTAAATTGCATATTTTTATGTCTTTAAGCTTATTTTCTGGAAATTTTTCTCTTTTTTTTCTGAAATGCCTTGTCACCTTGGTTGTTTATAGTGTTTAATGGGCTATTTCTTCACCTAGCCATTGGAAGAAGATTTATTATATAAAGGTCTCTTTTTAGTCTGCTGCAAAGAAGGCACTTTTCTTTTGGTTTCCAGTAGCTAGTGTCTAAGCCTCTTGGATTCCTGCTTTATATAAAACCTTAAAAATGCCTTTGTATTTTCTGATGATATTTAATCATGCTTGCTACCCTCAGTTTCAATCCCTGTCAGTGTTAGTGATAGTTTCAGTAGCGTTTACTCAGACCCCCCTGGGGCTCCATGGTGTTCGGTCTTGGAGGGGCCCTCTGGGTTGGCGGTTGGTTGTTGTGGCTCAACCTCAGTTTTGCAACCACGACTAATAAAAATCAACTGTTATTTCTCTTATGTCCTCGCTTTTCTGCTGTCCTGTTTCTCTGCCTTCTGCTCTGATGATTGGGCACTGCCTCTGGCCACGTTGAGCTCACAGCACTCTCAGGCAGGGCTGTTCAAGGAACTCACAGCTCCTTCTCCCCTCCCCCTTCTCCTACAGGGAGCTCTCGTGGCTGCATGAGGCAGCTTCTTTATTTCTCCCAATCCACTACCAGATACCCGGGGTTCTGACCTATGGTAGCTCTTATGTGCAGATCCCATGCTCAGATGTGCTAGTGTGCAGTTTGGGTGTTTTTTGTTGAGTTTTAGATGTTCAGTTTATTGTTGTTTCAAAGAGAGAGATCTGGAATGTCTCTCACTCTGCCATGTTTCCAAAGATCCTCCATAGGATCTTAGAGATATAAGGTCTCATATGACTGGATTGATCTCTGATCTCTAAGTTCAATTTCTTAAGAAAGAATACCTGACAGGCTTAGCTTAACTAGATAAAAAGTGTCAGTTCTGGCCTTGTGGGCTGTGGCCATGGATGGGGCCAACTCTTACTGAGCTCCAGTACCACAATTTTCTGCTGTGACTAGTCCTGTGTGCCTCAACATACCCTGAACCCTTCCCGTGCCTCTGAACATAGTCCCACATTAACTCCTCTTTAAAATTCCAGCCATAGGTACCTTCTGTTTTATGACTAATAGAGATGTGAATATGATGTTTTCTGGAAGTTGGTTAACTGAAATTGCACTGGTACTCTTCAATCTTATAGTAGCAGATATCTTGCTAGACCCACCCATCCCTGGATTATATTACAATGTAATGTGAACAAGACTGTTAGTAGTAATGAAGGTCTTTCTTGACCCCTAAACTCTCTCCTTTGCTCAAGCAAGAATTTTCTTATTTGGTTAAGCAATGGGTTCTTACAATAATAGAGCTATAAGGAATTATAGAGGTCATCTACAAAAATACCATTTAATATCCTACAAATGTTGAAACTTGGCATCAGAAATATAAGAATATTAGATATCTTTTAGATGTCTTTCTGTAGGCAGGGAATATACATTCCTACAAAATGCCAATATTCTTAAATCTTCCATATTTTCACATAAGCTATTGCCTGGGACAAAAGTTTAGCAAACATGCAAAAAGCACAACCTCATGTCTGTTCACCATCCTGAGTCTACAGGACATTGGTGTAGTGAGAGAGGGTAAGATTCAATCACATGAAATTTTTAATCGTTTAAAAATTTCAAATCTCATCAACCAAGTAAAATATGTTAAATCTGTTGACCTAAAATAAAGCAAATTTCGATTAAGAAAAAGAATAACATTATTTGAAATTAATATTAGTGAAAAATGGCATCCCTGGGGAGGTGAGATATCTTTTTAAGAGTAACATGACTTTGGCAGTCCTCCTGGCTGTGAGGCTGTTGACATCAGAGCAATGTTTAACTGGGAAATTAAGCAGCTCAGCAGTGCGGGAATTACTTCTGTGATATCATCTATGTTATGCTGCCAGTAAATGTTCTGAAAATACTTTGTTCCGGAAAAGCTGTCTGAATGAGAGAAGTCAGTTTTCCAAAATAATTCTCATCAACTCCTGCCTCCCAAAACCTAGTCATGTAGAGAAATACAACAAGTGATATTTGCAAAGGAGCATTGCTAAGAATTCTGGTAGAAGGGATCATTTGCTGGTAGTGTGCTTTAAACAGACACAAAATAAATATCCTTAGATTAATGATCATTAACTGTGAATCCAGAAGTTCCTAGATTATTTTACTTCCTCCCTTCCTTCTTTCCTCTCTCTCTCTCCCCACTTCTCTCTTTCTCTTTCTCCCTCCCTCTCTCCCTCCCTCCCTCCCTCCGTTCCTTCCTTCCTTCTTTCCTTCCTTCCTTCCTTCCTTCCTTCCTTCCTTCCTTCCTTCCTTCCTTCCTTCCTTCCTTCCTTCCTTCACTACTCTCTTTCTCTCCCCCTCTTCCTCGCTCTTTTCCTCTCCCTCCCTCTTCTCTTCCTTCTGTCTTTCCTTTTTCCCTTCCTTTTTTCTCTTTCTCCTTTCCTTCTTTCCTTCTTGCCTCCCTCCCTCCCTTTCTTCTTTTGTTTCCTCAATGGGAGAAAATCGGAAGGGCAAAAATGCTCTCGTAAAGTTTTAATTCTCAAGCTGAAAACTGATGCTAGAGCTTAAAGAACACAGGTTAAGGACTAAAACTTTTACCAAGTTTAAAATCTATATAATGAAGAAATAATTATCAGTCATTCTCATAATAAAAGGAAATATTCTTACTAGCTTGTAAAAGATCAAAAATTAGTTTTAAAAATTCCAACAACCCCACAAACAGTCCTTTTTAGTTTTGCTTTAAAAGATCCTAAAACTGTTGGAGGTCATTGATACAGCATTTTTCACAAATCCAGATTCCAAATTCCTTTTTTAAAAAAGTCATTACATATTTCCTGGAACTGTTTTGCTTTTGTTTTTGTTTTTGTTTTAAAGTCATTCCTATCTATTTTGGCAGGCTCTAGGAAAACATTAGCCTTCCTCTGCAACATCACTTTAACAAAAGTTAGTGTCAGAGCTTAGCTAGGGAGAGTAAAAGATCCAATAGCCTATGAAGCAAATTTATAGCTGAAAGAGTATTACTAAAAAAAAAAAAATGCTTAAGAAGTTATTTTTAGTTGATGAGAATTGCGTGTTCCCATACTTTTCCTCCTTTATTCTATAAGCCATTCCTCCACATTTGCCAACAATCTGGCTAAACAGAGTACTGTAGTTCCCATGGCTGCTGGGCATAGGACTTTCCACATTTGCTCAAAATTGGTATTAGACTCACCATCAACATTGGCAATAAAAATAACCCTCACCCTCAGTGAATACACTACAAAAGCCATCATTCAGTTATCATTGTGGGTATTAGTCTTAGCTCTGCCTATAGATATGGAATCTATAGCCAGAAGGCCATTATGTACTTCATTTCTTAATATTTTCTGTCTGCCCCTGAAGCCAGGCCTTCTGGGTGAGCATCCTTGTCCCAGACCAGGTCCCTTAAGATTTCAGAACCCATTTCTCTCCTTCAGGGCATTCTCTGCCTCTCTATGCCTCCTCCAACAGGGGTAAGAGGGAGAGAAGAAGGTAAGACTGAGGACTCCCTGTCCATGGAGTATTTCCAGGGTCTTATGACTGTGGCAGTTCCAGGAAGGCCATGAGTAGATCACAACACCTTACTTGTACAATGATTCCTTCACAGAATCTCAAGACTTTTGGTCTTGACCAAAATGGCAATTAGAGTGCCTAGCTAACACACCGGTTGTGATGACTCTTAATCAACTTGAGCACATGACAAGTTCAGGGTTCTGAGTTGCTAGTAGTCCATGTATGTGGACCCATGTGGCCCAAATGGGTTGGATCCTGTCTGCAGTCAACAGCACCTGGGGGCAGAAGCATTGGAAGTAGGTGTCATTTACCCTATGCCCCCAACTCTGGTACCCAATGTGGTGACTTCAGCTCCTTTGCAGGTTCCATGCCACATGTCATCTCCTCTGAAGGTCTACATGACCTTTGCTATCCAACCCCCAACTAATGTCCTGTCTTGCCGCCAATGAATGTGATAATGTCTTGCTTCGCCTGGTCAATCTTAAGTCCTTCGGGATGAGCTTATCTCTCTGCCCGCCCCCACCCCCAGCTGGTGGTAGGGTATGGCAGGCAGAGTGGGGTCAACATTGAAAAAGATCACATTCTGTCTATGGTCATGCCACCCTGAACGTGCCTGATCTCATCTGATCTCGGAAGCTAAGCAGAGTCAAGCCTGGTTAGTACTTGGATGAGAGACCATCTAGGAATACCAGGTGCTGTAAGCATATAAAACAAACAAACAAACAAACGAATAAATAAAATTTAAAAATTAAAAAAAAAGGAAAGAAAGAGATCACATTCTGAGAGTGCAGTGATTATAGTCTAAAGGAGGTCAAGGAAAGTCATGTTTGGAGGTTGTTGCTCCACTTTTATGCTGTACAATTCCAAGGAGCACCTTTACCATGACCGTAAAATGAATCTTCATTTGGCATCTTCCTGCAATCTCTGGGTTGTCCTGGTGGCCACATCAGAGAAGCACAGAAACAACTTGGAGAGAGTCCTTGGAAGCCAGTGTTCACAGCAGCAGGAAGAGCAGACCTCTGAGTAATGATCCAGCAACATCACAGAAATGGTCCCAGGGTAATGCAGAGGCAAGTTCTCCATTGTGTCCGCACAAACAGGTGCCAGAGCCATGGAATTGTGAGTAATGCCTATATGAGCTACTTTTTCTCAAAATGGGGGCTATGACATTAGCCAGAATAGTGTCTTGATAATAAAGAACAGGAAGAGTTGATGCCTGGGCACCACAAAGAATCTTTACAAGCACTGACTGAGTGATAAATAAAAATGGAAGTATATCGTCTCTATTCATTATTCTAAATAAATCCATATCCATCACACAGGCCTATGAATTTTGTAACATATTCTTTAACAAATTGTGTGCATATTTGTTTTAAAACAAGTTGTGTACATTTGTCTAGGACACTGCACATCCTAGAAGCAGTCCTAGTTTTTCATGGTAAATTCGTATTTCCAGGCTTATGTGCTTCAGTCACACAGAGCACACTGCTGACGGGAAGTGAATTAGTACAGCTTCTCTAGAAGGAAATCTGGCAACACGCATAAAAATGCTCTTTATTTTACTGTTATTTATAATAGGAAAAAGTTGGAAACAATGAATGTCCAACAATAGGGGATCGATTAAACAAACTGTAATGGGACATTTAAATGGAACTGTTAAAATGAAACTAAAGCCTGAAATTCAGCTATTGTATTTTTTTTTTTATTAAAATTAAGTGAGTTTACTTTCTATTCATGGGAATTAGTAGTATGATTTCCAGTAGATGGTTATCTTGAATATTTCCTACTGGCATCTCCAGACATTCGATACTCATTCTTCCCTCTGCCAGCATAGATTCCCATAGCGGCACTCTGCCTGAACCAACAATCTATGCAATTCAGCAAAAATGTTTGGAGCATGTACATAGGGCTTGGCAACTATGCTGGGTGGGAGCTGTTAAGATGGACTCTACACAGCTCCTGTTCTCAAGGAGCTGAGAATCTAGGAGGTGAGAGGAACAGGCAGGAAATTATAGTGATAGATGCTACAAGGTAGAACTTATACTATTAAAATCAAAGGAGAAAGTATATAGCTTGGTTTTAAGGAGTAGGAAAGAATTTCCGGAGGAAACAAACCAAGACCTGAAAGATGAGTGGAGTAGTCAGGTAATGGGGAGAAGAGGGAATTCATTTAGGGGCTTAGCTTTCAGACAGCCAATGTGAGTCAGATGGTAAAGGTGTTGTAGGTGCCTCACTGTGGAGTCATTGCCCTCTGCCCTTCTCTACTGAGCATTACATAATTGTGATTGTTGCTCTGTGAACAACATTCTTAAAGAAAAACTCTGTTCTGGCTTTAATTTTTAAAAATTATTTACTATCATAATTTGTTTATTTTTAAAAATAATTTAAGGTACAGGGCTTTCATTCAGGGTGATAAAAAAAGTCTAGAAATAATGATGATTGCTGCAAAACATTGTGAATGTACTTTACTCCATTGAATCGTACACCATTAAAATGATAAATTTTGTGTTATGTATATTTTACTATAGTAAAAAAAAATAACAAATAACGAAAAAGAAAAAATGATAATAAGACAAATTACCATGTAATTACTACCTAAAATGAACAAATGTTAATGTTGTGTAATCTTTTATTTAATCTAAAGTTTTAAAATAAAATATTACCAATTTAAAAAATTAAACTGAAATTTTTTTAATAATAATTTTTAAACTTTTTTATAGCAGTTGGCTTGCAACATTATATTAGTTTCAGGTGTACAACACAGTGATTACACATTTATATAACTTATAAAGTGATCACTTCAATAAACCTAGTACCCACTGACACCATATATAGTTATTAGAATATTACTGATTATATTCTTTATGCTATACTTTACATCCCCATGACTATTTTGTAACTACTATTTGTACCTCTTAGTCCCCTCCACCCATTCATACATACCCCCATCTGGCAACCCTCCCTCCCATCTGACAACCGTCAAAATGTTCTCTTAATCTATGTGTTCATTTCTGTTTTATTTATTCTTTTCTTTAGATTTCACATGCAAGTGAAATCATATGGCATTTGTCCTTGTCTGACTTACTCCACTCAGCACAATACTCTCTAGGCCAATCCATGTTGTTGCAGATGGCCAGATTTCATTCTTTTTTAATGGCTGAGTCATATTCCATTGTATATATGTACATCCTCTTTTTATCCATTCATCCATTGATAATAACCCAGGTTGCCTCCTTACCTTGGCTATTGTAAATAATGCTGCAATGAAAGGGATTCACATGTCCTTTTGAAGCTATGTCTCCCTGTCTTAGTAATGTAGCCTTATGTAGTAAGTGTTTTATGGGGCCCAGTGGCACAGTCTCCCTGGTCACCTGAGCCAGGTGCTCCAAGTGTGTCTCGTGTGGGTTATGTGTACTCTCCTGTTGTAGTTGAGCATTGGTAGCTGTTTGCACATCAGTGGGAGGGTTTGACCCTCAGGCTGATTGGGTCAAATGGCCAGTGACTACAGAAGAGGAGCTATTGTGCAGAGGCTAACCCTATGGAACAGGATTCACTTTAGCAGGGCTCTGGTGCCTGCCCAGTCTGCCCTTTGGGTGCATTATTCTCAGATATAACCCTGGGTGGTACTCCAGCTCAGACTAAAGCTGGACACTGAGCATGCAGACCGAGATCTGCTAGAAGGGGCCCCACCACAGGCCAAGTTCAGCCTCAGCCTGTCCCCTGCCAGAGGACACATGGCATGAACCACAAAGCAATCCACAGATAGCTGTCCCCCTCTATGTGCTTGGTTGTGCCTTGAGAGCCCAAGCGGCAAACTGAGGTTGGCTGCCACTAGTGCTGGGCTTGAGGCTGCTCAGCAAGACATATGGGGCATGCAGAGTCTAGATAGATGCTGCTTCTTTGAGCTTTGTGAAACTTTGAGGTATTTTAGGAAAGTCTGCAGCATGAGGCAAGACAGGACATTTGTATGGAAAAGCCACTGGGAGCAGCTTGGGTAGGCCCACAAGTTGGGTGGGGCAGGGTCTCAGGGAATCACCAGGGCAGGACAACCAGTATTAGCCAGGTTGATGAGACTCTGATATTGAGTAGTGCCGCCTGCATCTGCAGGTCGGGTGGGGAAGAGCTCAACAAAGGAACAATGCCCTCTTCCAGCACTCCTTTCTGGGAGAAAGCTGCCCCTCCAGCCTTTAACTGAAGCCGGACAGTTTGGTTCCTCCCCATATGTCCCTGGAGCCTTTCCAGCTGTTCCCCCAGTGCTGGAGCTTGGAGCAAATGAGTTTGTCAGCAAGTAAGTCCAAGCAAGCATGGGCCCCTTAAGTGGAATGTCTGTAATTCCGGCGGCCCTCCATCTCATTTGGCCACAATCTCCCCTGGTTTTTACAGCCAGAAGTTTTGGGTACTTCTCTTCCCAGCACTGAAACCTTGGGCTGGGGAGCCTGGTGTGGGGCCAGGACCCCTCCAGGGGGCCTCCACAGCCAGGATATTCCTTTGGATTCTCGACCTCCTCATGTGGGTGTAGGACCAGCTTGTTCTGCATCTCTGTTCTTCCTACCAGTCTTGATGTGGCTTCTGTACATCCCTAGTTGTATAACTTCTGTTTAACTAAACTTTAGATGATTTTCAGTGATGTTTGTTCTGTAGTTTAGTTATAATTTTGATGCGGTCATTAGAAATGGTGAGCCTATAGTTTACCTACTTTGTTATCTTAACTGGAAATAAAACTGAAGTCTTAATTTCAACTGTCCCCCCAAAATATATTCAAATGATTCCCACACTTCAGAGTAAGACCATTTTTCAATCAAGGAGGCCATCAATAAAGAGGATAAAAAGTAATTAGTATTTGCTTGGAATAAAGAGCTCAAATAGGCAGCCAATGTGATATTCTGCAGTTGCCAAGATTATTAAGATCCCAGAGGATTATATTTCAACCAAAAGTAAAAGTCCTGGGGCAAAACAGTGACTGTGTATTGCTGTTATTTCAAGTAAAAGCTAACTACATACTTTTGATCTTCTTTATTAATAGATATTGAGAATAATAATATTAACAGCTCAATATCCACATAAATTCTGGAAACTGATTGTTCGGTCCATACCATATTAGACATAACACCAATGATTGGGCTTCTATTTAGTTAAGTTTATAGTAGTCCACCCTCATCTGCCATAATCCATCTGATTTCTGTGAGGCCCAGTCAGGTAAATTGATGGGACCACCATCCTTCATCCTTGAAATCTCTTATGGCAGTGCTAATCTCTGCAATTCCTGCTAGGGTTGCTTCTAATTTTTTATTTTGTCTGTGTTGGAGATAGTGTCAGTGGCTTCTTTCTATGTCTCTTATTCTGCATGTCAGGAAATCATTGTAAGCATTTTGCAAACTACTAAGTATCTATTCCAATTATACATGTGGGAACTAGGAAAATAACCACAGGGCAGGTCCACAGACCCAGTGGACCCATTGCACAGTATACTTAGATTGGAATTCCATTTATCATCTGCCCTTCATAAGCCCTAACTCTAACAGGAGGAACATAATGGTATTCCACATCCTGCAGTATCTGGGTCAACTCAGATTCTCTACCCATTTCCTTAGGCACCATTATTCTGATAAATGTCTGTCAGTTCCTTTGGGGAAGGACTGGGGTAATATTTATCATTTATACTCTTAACGATGTTGCAGAATCCTTCATCAAGGGGAACTGGCAGACTTTCCTTCAATCAATGTGCTTTTAGGTCTGTGAATTGATTTAGCTTTGGAAATTGAATGAGAGCTTGTGATTTTCCATTGCTGTGGTTAATTTCAAACTTCAGCTTTCCAACATTTGATTTTTTAAAAATATCTAAGTCAATTCACGCTCTACTTAGCTGTCATCTATCTCACCCTCTAGAGCAGAGCACCATGATCTATTAGTCACCACTACAGATCTTTGCAGGTCAAGGCACTCTAATTGCCATTCTGGCCTTCCTGCCCATTACAGTAATTTCATCCTCCTTTTGCAGCAGCCTCCCCTCTACTATTTCAGAATCCGATCATCCCCATTGATACTAGGCAGACCATTGGCAGCATCTCTCACCTGTCAGCTCTGGTATAAAAAGGTAATGTCCTACTAAGTATTTCAAAGATGTTCGACCTCCCTCACCAGTGCAATCCTTCCCCTTGATGAAGGATTCTGCAACATCGTTAAGAGTATAAATGATAAATATTACCCCAGTCCTTCCCCAAAGGAACTGACAGACATTTATCAGAATAATGGTGCCTAAGGAAATGGGTAGAGAATCTGAGTTGACCCAGATACTGCAGGATGTGGTGACTAATACTTTTCTTGTACTTTCTAAAGAGCATCTCCTCTAAATTCTTCCAGGTAGCCTAGCCAAGTGGTTGGTCCTCTGTTCCCACATAGTGGATCCATTCTAACATCAAACCTCCCTGAATTTTTCTAGTATTCTGCCAAGAAAATTCACTGTAGATCATCATCCTATCCAAGCTTCAAAAAACTATCCCAGCAGTGAATTATAAGTGGATTCAGGTGCCCTCCCAGGACTCCCAAATCATCAGAATGTGTTCCTATATCAATAAAATCTCCTCTACCCATCCTTAATTTGCTTCATCCTCCATCCAACACCTTAAGATTTATAACTGCCCATTTTCTTTTCCTTCCTATTGGTCCCTATTATCCAGACCTTATAATTCTTTTGATTGTATAAGCTTTCTTCCTGGACCGTTTTCCCTGACTCAAGCTGTGCTTAGAGTGGACCCTGATTATGAGTCAAGAGGTAATGAGTGGTGGCCAGGGTAAATCTTGAGAAGTAAAGCATTTGGGGATACCTCTTCAGGTGAGATCTTCAGTGAGAGTAGCAAGAATGAGGGGTGTGCATCTGTTCCCTGGAGGGTCCAAAAGAATCTGAAATTTTTGTAAAATTCTCAGGCTAGTCTACCTAAATATCTTTCATGTCTCTGATTTTGATGACAAGATCTTTTATGGCTGTGCATTTATTCTCCTTTGCATCTCTGTTTTTCTTTCTAATGAGGTTTTGTGCCTGATTTTCATTCAGCATACTCTGTAACTAAGAAGGTGTCTCCTTGAACACTGGCATAGGAGCTCCCTTGCTTCCACAACCTGCCTCAAGTTTATAGATGGTGACCAAAACCTGTCTTTTTACTTTGTTCAAGACTTCCAAAGCATTTAACAAAGGCCAGTCACCTCCAAAATCTTTATAATTACCCATGCTCCAATACCATTTGGGTACTAGACTATGAGATAGCGCAACATTTCACCTTTCACCTACACTGAATCCCAAGCCTCCACAGGTGAGATCCTTGGCAACAGTGATGTTACTGTATGCCACTTGCTTCCAGTAAAGGATTCCTTATTGCTGTGTGCCATAGCTCTAAAATACCATCAAGAGAGTCAGCTTTCTACAGCCACTTTTGAAACTAAATATCTTTGCTTAAATTCTCTGAAAGCAGAGTCTGAGATAAAGGTTCATGTACAGGTACTCTATCTGGGAAAGTGCTTCTAGAGAGCAATTGAGTAGGATGGGTAGTGGAACAGGAAAGGGGAAAAAGCTAATAGGAATGCCTTATCACATTGGCCATCAGCCATTCCCACTAGGACCTTATAAGAAACCTTAAGAAATGTATCTCAGAATTGTGTTGCTGAGGAATAAAAGAAAAGTTATCATTGATTAAGAGTGGCTCCACTGGTGCTAACTTCCTCGCACTTCTGAGTTATGCATGTCTACATGAATAGCAGATTTCTTAGGGTGTGGCATGTTACATCAGAGAAATCCCAGAGCAGGAAGTGAAAGGTACTCAGAGATAGAATTCACGTTGCTGTGATGCTGAGTGCAACTGACTAAGACAGGAATTTGAATGTGTCTTCCATAGCAAGAACATACTTCATATAAATTTTTCTAGTAAAAGAAACATTAGTTAAAACTGTCTAGAGTCTCTCTTTCACCTAGGAGAAAATGTGTTTTTACAACAACATCAATTCTTTTGTGTTTTTATATTAACTTAGTTATAACTCATATTAGCAGCAGCTCAATTTATACTCGAGCATAAAATAGTAGGAAGTGGGGAGCAATTGTATATAAAAAGAAAGCAAAAGAAAAACAATGTATTCATAGATCCTAAGTTTGTTAGGAATAATTATAATTACTAATATCAGTAGAGAGGTGGGTAAACTCATATAGTTTTATATTTCTACTTATAGTATATATTGGTTCTATTCTTTCATAAAGCAATTTAGCAGTGCATTTCAAAAGCTATAAAAATATCTTTAGTAGATGCTCTAAGTGCCTTGCCCATATCCCCGCAACATTCACCTCTACTTTCAGAGGCTATCTTCTGTTTAAGGAATAGTCTTGCCATGGGAACTGTCTTAGTCTATTGACCTGCTATAACGAAAATACTATAGACCATGGCTTAAACAACATTTGCTTCCCACAGTTCTGGAAACAGGAAAGTACAAAATCAAGACATCAACAGATTTAGTGTCTGGTAAGAGCATGCTGTCTTCTATCTTCAGGCTATGTCCTCATAGGGGCAGGAGAGCTCTCTGGGGCCTCTTTCATTCATGAGTGCTCCACTACCATGACCTAATCATCCCCCCAAAGACCCACTCCCAATACCATCACATTGGAGGTTAAGATTTCAACATATAAGTCAGTGGGAAGACAGAAACAGTCGGTCTGTGACAGGAACACAACTCAGCTTACACACAAGGCAAGCTGGAAGTACCAGACAGCAAATAACTTCTAGTGCCATTCTTCAAACATGACAATTGGGGAGTTGGTGAATAATACTTCAGTTTCCTTGCCCTTCAGTTTGCATAACTCAGCAGTATGTTCTTTACTTCCTCTTGGAGTTCCCAGAGGTACTGAGGTCCAGTTGCTTCCAGTGTTAACTGGTTTGTTAACAAACCTTTACTGGTTTCCTTTCTTTTCCTGTCTCCCTTTCATACTCCCTTACCAGTGTTTACTGGCATCACCTCCCACATAATACACTTGCACTCAAATCTCCATCTCAGGGCTTGCTTTTGGGAAAATCTAAATTGAGGTAACAGTGATAAGTTTTGCCCAATAATTTTACTTCTGAGTATATAATACAAATAAAACAATTTTTAAAAAGGAGGAAGGAGTTATATCCAAGAAAGCTACTATAGCATTTTTATATAATAGAAAATTCAAAACAATCTAAATATCCAACAAAAATTCATTCAGTCATTCTTTCAACCATGTTTATTTTGCATCGACTATATTCCAGGCACTATGCTGGTACTCGAGATACCCAAATGGAATGTCATACAATTGGATAGGACAAGAGATAGACAGGAAAATGATGAAATTTGAAATAAGGCAGCAGCAGGGGGAGATAGAAAGTAGTGCATAGATTTGAGAGATTTCTTAGAAGGCAAGAATCAACTGAACCTAGTGACCCATTAGACACAGAAGATAAAAGATAGGGAGATATTGAAGATAACTTCCAGGTTTATGGCTTGGGTGAATGAATGATGCTGTTAACTGTGATAGAGAATGCAGGAAAAGCAGCAGGTTTTAAAGATAAGGTCTTGAATTCAGATTTGAATAAGTTGAGTTTAAGAAGCTTTAATAGATTGCTTCAACATTATTTACGGTCTATGGACCCTCATGCTACTTGACTATATTAGACCCCTGTCTGCATGAAGTTTCCTTCCAAAGGAAGGAAAAATTCAACTACAGAAACTTTAAAGAATACTTTAGATCCTTCCTATCTGCTTTTTAAGGCCTTATTCTAGGAGGTTTTTATAGGATACACACCAGAAATACTCCAAGAAATCCTCTGTAGACATTGTTTCTTCTTCTCATGTTTTCATAGTCATAAAAATACTTCTCATTCTCTCTAATCAAGTTATTTTCTTACCATCATGCTTCCCTTTCCATTTATTTTCTCCTCCACTCCCTGCTCCCTCTCATGTGCCTTCGACTTGTCTCACAAATGCAGGCCTTGTCTAGGCACTCCTGGGAGGCTGGAAGATCTAGGGTCTTGATGCAGTCAGTGGTAACATGCCTCCCCCTATGGGAAAAAGTAGGTGATTCCACTTGGGAAACATAGTTTATCTCTACCTTGATTGTTTTTCTTGCCTGAAATTCTGTGGTAATAAGGGAAAGTGAGAAGAGAGAGAAATAGCAGCACAAGGCATCCTGAAAGGAGCAGAGTATGACTGCCCCACTTTAATTTTATCCATAGTTCCTTTATTGTTCTCCTCAGAAACTTGAGCCCCATTTTGTCCATAACCCATAGTTGATCTCCTCTCATGTGTGGTGGTTAAAAATTAGGAGGAATATCTCAGCTGCAGAGTTCTCCCTGAGGACCAAAGGGTCCCAGCCTCACACAGGGCTTCTTGGTCCAGACCACCATTGCTGGAAAGAGGAGTTTTCACAACATCTGGATGTGAAAATCAGTGAAGATTCTATCCATGTGAGACTGAGGCCTTCTGTAAACTCAGGCATCCTCCTAAAGGGTCTGTCCTTGGCCTTATTAGCTGATAGACTCACTCACTCTGAGCTCTAGCTCTGGAGCAACTGTTCGAAAATCATCAGGGACATACAGAGAAAAACTAAATTGTCTTGCTTAAGGGTGAAGGCTGGAGGGACAGCTCTGGCCAGAACAGAAATGTTGCAGAAGTCATTGTTCCTTTACTGAGTCCTCCCCACACACAGCCAGCACTCACAGACAAGCACCATATCTGAGTCTTCATTAACTTGACTAACACGGCTCACCCTGCCGAAGTGATTGCCTGAGACCCTGCCACACCCAACTAGCCTGAACCTCTTTCAGAAGCTGCCAGCCTCTGTCCATACTGCGAACTTCTCTAAAATCTCTTAAAAGTCCACAAACCCCCAAAAAAGCAGCAGCCGGCCTCAGCATGCCCTATACCTCTTGTTAAGTTGCCCCTGCTCTACTGGCAACCAGCCTCAGTTTGTAGCATAGCCTCTTCCAGGTACCTCCAAGCCCAGGACAGGCAGCTACCAACCACAGATCACATTGTAGCTCCTACCAGGTAGCCCCAGGTTGGGCACAGGCAGTGGCTGACCCAGGCCTGTACCAGAACTTCTCTCAAGAGGCGCCAGAACCAACACATGCAGTGGCTAGTTTAAGACCACACCAGAGTACCACCCAATTAGCTCTATCAATGACATGCATATTCAAGGATAGACTCAGCAAGCACAAGAGGCAGGCACCAGAACCTCGCTAATGTGAATCTCACTCCCTGAAGTGAGCCCCCGTACAACAGGTTGTCTGCTTTAGTCATGGCCAGTTCTTACAACCAGTAAGCGTAGGACCAATCCAACCCACTGACTGGCCAATGGAAATTAAGCCAGAATACAACAGGTGGGCACACACAACCCATACAAGGGACGCCCTTGGAGCACCAAGCTCAGGTAACCAGGAAATCTGTGCCACTGGGCCCTACAGGAAACTTACTAAATAATATTTCATATACAATAGCCAAGATATGGAAACAGTCTAAGTGTCCATTGATAGACAATTAAAGAAGATGTGGTACATATATACAATGGAATATTACAAGGACATTTAAAAAATTTAATCTTACCATGTGCATCATGGATGGACCTAGAGGGTATTATGCTAAGTGAAGTTAAGTCAGACAGAGAAAGACAAATACCATATTATTTCACTTACATGTGGAATCTAAAAAACAAAGTAAACAAACAAAGCAGAAACAAACTCATAGATACAGAGAACAAACTGATGGTTGCCAGATGGGAGGGGGGTTAAGAAGCTGGGTGAAAAAGGTTAAGGGATTAAGAAGTACACAATGGCAGTTACAAAACAGTCATGGGGGTGTAAATTACAGCATAAAGAATATATTCAATAATATTGTAATAACTATTTACAGTGCCAGAGATGTAGTATACTTATTGGGAGGAAAACTTATAAGTTATATAAATGTCTAACCATTATGCTTCACACTTAAAACTAATATAATATTGAATGTCAACTGTAATTTTAAAATTAAAAATTTTTAAGATTCCACATAAGAAATATATTCGACCTTGAAAATGTAGAGACTTGACAAATAAAATATATGAGAATATAAAAAAAAGAGACTTACTGTAAAGATACCATAATCTAGACAATACTGACAAAATAATATGTAAATAGATCAGTGGAACAGAATATAGAGCCCAGAAATAAACCCACATAAATATAGTCAACTGATCTTTGAAAAGGAGCAAATGCATTACAATGGAGTAAAGATATTCTTCTCAACAAATGGTGCTGGAACAACTGGACATACACATGCAAAAAAATGATTCCAGACATAGACCTTACACCTTTCACACAAAATTAACTCAAAATGGATCACAGGCTGAAATGTAAAATGCAAAACTATGAAGCTCTTAGAAGATACCATAGGAGAAGATCTAGATGACCGTGGATATGGTGATGACATTTTAGATACAATATCAAAGGCATAATCTGTGGAAGAAATAATTGATAAACTAGATTTCATTAAAATTTAAAACTTCTGCTCTGTGAAAAATAATATCAAGACAATGAGAAGACAAGACACAAACTGAGAGAACTATTTGAAAAAGACACATCTGATAAAGGACTGTTATCCAAAATATACAAAGAACTTTTAAAACCCAACAACAAGAAAACAGCCTGATTTAATAAATGGACCCAAGACCTTAACAGACACCTCATCAAATAAAATATACAGATGGCAAAGAAGCATAAGAAGAGATGGTCCACATCATATGTCATCAGGAAAATGAAAATTAGAACAACAATGAGATACCACTACATAACTATTAGAATAGCCAAAATCCACTGAAAACACCAAATACTGGCAAAGATATGGAGCAACAGGAACTCTTAATCTTTACCGGTGGGAATACAGAATGGTACAGCCACTTTGGAAGACAGTTTGCTGGTTTTTTACAAAACTAAACATACTCTTATCATATGATACAGCAATCATGTTCCTTGGTATTTACTCATAGGAGTTGAAAATTTATATCTACACATAAACCTGCACATGGATGCTTATGGCAGCTTTATTCATAGTTGCCAAAATTTGGAAGCAACTAAGATGCCCTTCAGTAGGTGAATAGATATACAAAGTGTGTATTACATCCAGACAATGTAATATTTCCAACTATATGTTTCCAACTATATGACATTCTGGAGAAGGCAAAAATTAAAAGATCAAATGATTGCTGGAGGTTTGAGAGAGAAAGGAGAGAGAGATGAATAGGCAGATCACAGAGAAATTTTAGAGCAGTGAAAATACTCTATGATGCCATAATGATAGACACATGTGATTATGCCATTGTCCGAACCCATAGAATGTACACCACCAAGAGTGAACTAAAATGCAAACTTATGGAGATTGTGATGTTTAATATAGATTAATTCAATTGTAACAAGTGTATCTTTCTGGTGAAGGATGTTGATAATGGAGGAGACTATCCAGTGTGGGACAGGGAAATCTCTGTACTTTCCCTTCAATTTTTCTGTGAACCTAAAACTGCTCTAAAAAACTTGTCTTAATAATAATATAATATAAAAAAACTACTGATTCAACAGTGAATGTTTGCTTTTACAAAAAATCAACTAAATTCTTTTAGCAGTTTTGCTAAGATGGTTGTATAAAAAAGTCTCTGGACTCTGTTGCTGAAATTTATGTGAAAACAAATTGTTTAAAACAAATGACAGACTTTGGAGATGGCAAAATTTATATGATATTTAGCTTCAAAGATAAAGTTAGATTTATATTCCATTCTTTGTACAAAAAATTTTGTTATACATATGAGAAATTTTTCTCTGACACTGTTCTTTTACTAAAGAATTTGAGTAAAAAACACTTCATTTTTTGGAATGAATTCATTTTCTAAAAATATCTTTATATCTGCTTGTACCCAACAGAATTTTAGCAGCTTCAAACCAAAAACTTGTCTACCCAATACGTACCAGTGTCACGTGTCATATACATATGTGTTTGCACCTTGCCCTCATTGTAAAAAAAATATTCATTTCTTATACATACTCTTAGCTATGCATTAAAACTCTTTAAACCCATGGCTGCCTTCATGCTGAACAGAGTGAGCATAGTGGAAAGGGCGTTCTGCAGGAGCTGCTTTGTATAGCACCAGTCAAAATTTTGTTTTCTACAGTGGTAGCTGAAGATTTAGCTCTCCTAAAACACAGCCTCCTGGTGTCCCAATTTTTGGTCAAATCAATAATCATTCTTAATCTTATTATAATGATATATAAATGTTGTCCATTGCTGAACCCTGTGGTATATAATGATATTTCCTTTTTTTTTTTTGACATTCACTTTTTCTATAGTTATTAATTGCATGACTTTTAATTTTTATATATAACATATACATATGTTTTGGCATGTCCGAAAATATGTTTACTCTAACAATAATTGATCGATAGCTTGAAAACCTCTGCTTTCCTCTTATATGTGAGTCATTCTTCTCTCTTGCTAACTATGTGCTTTCTCTGCTTCTCTGGTCTTAATGGTCTAATATAGACATGTTTTCATTCCATTTACCTGCTGAGACAAATTGATAGGCTCAATTCTAAATTCCTGGGAGAGAGGTTCTGATTGGATCAACTTGAGTTTGGCATCCATCTCTGGTCCAATCAGCGGCACATGAATTACTTTCTTAATCAGAACAACAAAATTATTTGTCATTATGTATAAAATCCTTAAATGTTTTGTGCTGGATAATCACCATTTGCGTCTGCAGATCCATACTCTACCCTTCTCTCCCTCTCGCATGCCCAAAGGTTGACTTCTATAAACCTCGATGGTTCTTTTCCCTCTAGCTTCCTGTTTCTCAGCAAATGAGAAACACTGGCAAGATATCGAGGGGCAAGAAAGTGAAGGCAGTGTGTGTGTAGCAGACAGAATAATGGTCCCCAAAGATGTCTACATCCTAATTCTCAATACATGGCAAAAAAAGACTTTGCATATGTGGTTAAATTAAAGGCCTTGAGATAGAGAGATTATCTGGGTAGTACCAATGTAATCACAAGGGTCTTTGAAAGATAGAGAAGGGAAGCAAGAGGTCAGAATAAAAAGTTGATGTGACAATGGATACAGAGGTCAGAGTGATGCCACTGATGGAAGGGGCCACAAGCCGAGGAATGTGGGCAACCATTAGAAGCTGAAAGAGGCAAGAATCAGATTTTCCCCTTGAGCCTTCAGAAGGAATGCAGCCCTGCCAATAGCTTGATTTTAAACCTGTAAAACATGTTTTCAAACTTCTGACTTCTAAAACTGTAAGATAATAACTTTGTGTTATTTTAATCCACAAAGTTTGTGGTAATTTGTTACAGCAGCAGTAGAAAACTCATGCAGTATCTATTCCTGCTGATGTCAATAGATTGCAGTGGCTGTGTTCCTCTAAAGAAAGCCCTCTCCTGCCCACTCTCTGGGTTTTGATAATGGCTTTTTTCCCTGGTATCTTCTGACTTAGGTGTTGCTAATTTAGGGTTTTCACTCCACTTTATTATTTTCCTTTAATCTTGTCTACAACTTCTAAATTGTCTTAATCTTAAATACTCTTTAATTACTCTTTTTGAGTATACTAACTCTTTCCTACTGGGACATTGATAGATACAGATTTAAAATGATCAAAATAAATTAAAAGTTTTAAATTTCAAGAGTTAAGAAGATTTAAGAACCACCTAACATATACAAAAGAATATGAATGTAATGGAGTATTAAAAACTAATTATTTCTAAATCATTCTTCCTCCCCAAACTGCTTCAAAGCAAAATTCTGATATTTATCTTAATGAAGTGGTAAGTTACTTTTTTTTGTTTTATCTCTCTTGGGTAATTTCTCTCCCGATAGATTTTGATGCCATTTTTTGTCCTCTGGAATGATTCAGTGTGGTTTGACTTACTAGAACCTTAGTCCCCACCCTACTACCAGCCCCCTAGCCCCCGCCCCCGCTCCAGCTCTCCTCCCCACCAAGTCAAAATGTACATATTCAGCAGGGTTTGCTTCAGTTCTTACCATTCTGGTGGGGGTGAAGAGTTATTCCTCTGCAGATTTAATTTGCATTCTCTAGTGACTAATGGGATGGAATACTTCTTCATTTGTTTATTGGCCATTTGAATATCTTTTTTATAAAATGTCTGTTCAGATTTCTTGTCCATTTTCCCATTTAGTTGTCTTTTACATACTGATTTGTAATCATTCTTTATGCATTCTGGACCTGAGTCATCTGTTAGATCTATCCATTGCAACACATCCCACTCTGGGGCTTACCATTTCCCTTTCTTAATGCTGTCTTTTGCTGAACAGATATTCTTAATTTTAGAGTAGTTCAATTTATAATTTTTTCTTTTTTATATTTTATATTATATTTAGTGCTTTTTGTATCCCATTAAGGTTGTAAAAATATTCTTATATATCTTTTTTGCTCAAAGTTTATTATTTTACTTTTCATTTTTAAGTCTCCGATCTGTCCAAATTCTTTGTTGTGAATCGTCTGAGGTAGGAGGTCAAGATTTTTTTTTTCTATATGCATATCCAATTGACTCAACTTCATTTATTTTATGTTTTTCACTCCTTTCTGACATAGTTATTAGGATATGGAGTCCATTAGGCAGGATAGATGAGTTCCATAGATATGTGTTTCATTCCTTCATTCAGTAATTAAATATATCCAAATATCAAGAAGAAAGTGTGGACATTTATTTATGCAAGAAGTTAAATTTAGAAATACAATTTTTAAAAATCTTTTTATTTCTCAGAGTATCAGTCTGAGTCTAATCAAAAGAGAGAAATTATAAAATAATTTAAACAGAAAATTTAATATAAAAAATTATTAACTACAACAGGGTGTTAGAGTAATGAAGGATTTACTAGCAAAAAATACAGAAATGTAATGTCTCTGCACTGCCCTTTACTGACAAAGCTTAACATCATGTCAAGGGGAAATGTTTAAGGGATCCAAATCCATTTTCACAGAGAAGACAAAAGAGGAGACTTTGGAGCTTAACGGCAATAAATTAACAGGCATACTCAAATGCTATGAGAGTTCACTTGAAAGTCTAGCACATATGCTGTGTAATTGGGTTATATAGTTATTTTTGACATTTTTTAAAAATCATAATTTATTGGGGCTTTTATCAAAGCCATTTTTGGAGGTTGTGCATGAACTTGAATAACTATTAGCATTGACCTTTACGTAAATGGAAACATACAGTAGCTACTCTTTTGGAACCAGCACCATTTAAAGACACTATTATTTCCCCCCTTGTGCCAGTGTCAGCCTCAGTCACACACACACACACACACACACAAACTGTATACGTGTGACCTATTCTTGGAATTTTTATTTAGTTCCACTGGTCAGCTTGTCTACCCTTGCATCAATACCACACTATTTTTATAGTAAATCCTGATATTTGGAAAAATAAAGTCCTCCAGATCTGTTCTTCGTGGCTATTCTGGGAACCTTGAGTTTGATTCTGGATTGTATTACCATTTCATTCTATTTGTCTATCTTTGTACTGTTTTAATTATTATAGCTTTAGAATGCATCTTAGTATCTGGTGGACTAAAATCTCCAGTTTTCTCTTTCTCAAAATTATTTTGCCTATTCTTGGCCCGTTGCATTTTTATACAAATATTAGATTCAGCTTGTCGATTTCTACTGTTAAAATGTCCAGACTAAACTCAAGATGGAGTCACTCGTGCTTAAGCCCTGGGTCAGAAAACTAGAACTTACCTAAGTTTCTATACTTGGCTCTCCCAGAAAAGGAAGCCTAGGTCAATCAATTAGCCCTTGCCTGCTCAGCACAAGTTATCTGACCTGGCTCTCAGACTTCCATTTACTCTATGTAAAAAAAAAAAAGTAACCCTGCTTTAACCAATAAGCAAATGCCCTGTATAGCTTCCTTGTTCCCACTCACTTTGGTCTATAAAAACCTCCATCTTGTACAGCTCCTAATAGATCCTTTCTTTGTGCTAGATTGAATGCTACTGAATTTATGAATCACTGAATAAAAACTTACTAGAGCAGTATATTGTCTATGGCCATTTTTCTTTTAATACCACCAATAAAATCTGTGGGATTTTTATTGAGATTGCACTGAATTCATAGTTACTTTGAGAAGTATTAGTAACTTCCCAATACTAAAGATTTCAAGCCATAAATATCATGTATTCTATCATTTATTTAGTTCTTTCATTTGTCTTGGTAATAGCTTATGGTTTTTCAACATAGAGGTCTTCTTAACCTTTTACAAATGTTTTTCCTAAATAATTTATATTAAATAAAAAAAAATTTTCTATCTGTGTGTGGCTGTTATATGGAATTTCAACTGATTTTTTAAAACATTGACTTAGTATTCAGTGACATTGCTAAATTCACTTATTTTTTTTTTCAATTAGAGTTGACATTCAGTATTATTTTAAATTAGTTTCAAGTGTACAGCATAGTGGTTAGGCTAAATTCACTTATTAATCTAATAACTAATTTATAGATTACTTCAGATTTTCTTTTTGTATAATATATTGGCTGCAATACTATCAACTTTGTTTCATCCTTACATTCATTATACCTTTTCTTAATTTTTCTCAATTGTTGCTCTGGCTATAGAATGTTGAATATCAGTGATGATAGTGGGTATCATTGGCCTGTGTCCAAGCTCAGGGAAGTAAAACCGTCCAGAAAACTGTTCAGCAAGGTATGGTAAAGCTGAACATACATGTATACTATGACCAAGCACCCTACTCCTAGATATATGCCCAAGAGAAATAAGTGTATATGTCTACCAAAAGACAAGTACAAGAATGTTTATAACAGTACTCTTCATGATAACTCCAAACAGAAAACAACCAAATTTAGAACAAATAAATAAATTGTGATATAATCAAACAACTGAATGTTAATTAGCAACAAGAATGAACGAACTATTTTTACATGCAACAATATGAATGAATCTCACAAACATGTTGAGCAAAAACAAATTTAAATAAAGTTCAAAGAAGGCAAAACTAATCTGCGTGTGAGAGGGCAGGGTGAAAGTGGTATCTGGGATGGAGCTGGAAGAGGTTTCCGGAGGACAGCTAAAGTTCCTGTTCTTGACCTGAGTTTGGTATACAGCTGTATTCATTTTGTAAAAACTCATCGAGTCACACACTTGTGATTCATGTATGCGTAATTGTTTATGCACATTTACGTATGCATATTTCAATGGAAGGTTTATTTTTAAAATATGTATGTACTTAACCAAAGTTCCGTTCTCACTGGAAACTATGCAACATAACAAATGTTTGCCCAGCTCTGTAAATGTACATCTGCGGTACAGACAGTAGACTTTCAGGTTGTATTTCGATATGTTTGTTCCTTTGAAGTTCCATCTATAGGAACTAAGAGTTGTTGGAAAAGAGACAGCAGGCCCAAATGGAGTCACTTGTGTTAAGCCCACATCATTAAACTGAGACTTAATATCTAAACTAATTGCAGTTTCAGCTTCTTCCCAGGTATGCAGCCTTAACCAGTCAATCTGGAATTTCCTGGTCAACACTATTTAGTAATTTACTCGATATGCCCTTGCTATCCTTCAAAAGGAAGATAATCTTGCCTAAAACAATCAAATCTTTGTTAGAATAACTTCCTTGTCATGCCTCTTTCTGCCTATAAGAATCTTCAATTTCTATTTTGTACAGCTCTTCAGAGCTCCTTTCTATTTGCTAGATGGGATGCTGCTTGATTCATAAATTGTCGAAAAAAAAGTCAATTAGAACTTTCAATGTATTCGGTTATTTTTTTTCAATGGATTTGGTGGCAATGGTGGGAACCAAAAGACACTGCCAATGGCTTCAGGAACAATAAGAAACACAGGAAAGATCATTGTTTTGTGTCCTGAGTAATTGGCTCAGTAACCATGAGGTTGGGGCACCAAAATATAGCCAGACAGAAATGTGAGTTGCACCACATTTGTGGCTAGGGTCCTACCAAACTGCTTCCAGTTCTCAAGAGAATTCAATTAAGAAGTGTACTCGATATCAACATCATCTTCCAATCACATGTAATAAATTTATTATTTTGCCAAAAAAAAAAGTTCACTCAAAAGCAAAGATTTCCAAACCAACAAACAGAATGGGATATCTATTTTAATTGGCATGCAGAAGCCTCCAAAGACTTCTAAAGTCCAAAAACTTCATTGAAGAATTTGTTGCAAAAAGTTAGTGAAAAATTAAAGATACAAAGTACCTAAAACAAAAGACCACAAGACTGACACAGTTCCTTTGCTTCCCTCCATCCTCCTTTTGCTGAGTACTCATTCTACTAATCCTCTGTCTGAATTGTCTTTCCACTCTGAAGATAGTACATAACTGGAAACAAAATTCACCAAGTTAGTGACCTTGCAGATACACCCATATCTATCTTCAAAGGAAGACCCAATTATATGGGCCTCTCCCAGGGTTGATGGGACTCTGAAGGATTTTCTGGTAATCTGCTAGGAAACTAAAATTTAAAATAATAGATGTTTAAAAGGATTTTTTAAAGTAGCTCTGTGGTCAGAAGTCAGCAAAATTAAAAGCCGATATTCAAAGTCCGATCTGCACTTTTTAAAAGATCATCTCTCCTAAGCTAAAATGAAACTATGTACCCAAAGGAAAGAAAAACCTTCTGAAGTCTTGTAGAAGAATATACTAAAACATTGCAAAGACAAATAGTTCTAAATCCAGAACATAGAAATCTTTTGATTTCCATCTTATTTGGAAATCCTCTCCCAAATATAAAGAAATAAATTGATGATAAGATAGTTTAATAAGTGGGTCTGTTAAGTAATTAGTCAGACAGGTGAACAACAGGAGCAACAGGGAAACAAAAGAATGGAGGCCCAAACCAGAGACTGTCCAAAGAACACCCCATTAGTAGTTAAAGTATCCCCGCTGCATCCCGGGAGACAAAGGACTGGGGAGCCATAAACCTAAGCTAGTTTAATACTGCCACAAACGCTTGCGCAGAAGGTACAACCTAACCTGCCCACAACCTTAGTCTACTGAATTCTGGGTAAGCACATGCACACTAGGCAAAGTGTTATTTAGCAGCCAAGTGTCAATCAGAATGACCTATTGTGCCAATCACTTGGGAACTCCTTTGCACTCACCCATCACGGCCCTAAAATAATACAGACCTTTCCAGTTCCATGTTGTTACGGCCCTCTTCTCTGAGAACCCTCTCCTCCGTTGGAGCATACTCTTTTTTCTTTTCACCACCCAAATTCTATAGGGCTATAGCTTTCCTTAGCATGGCCTGTCTTCTAAAACGTACTTTAATAAATCTGACTTTTTCGAAATCTCACTGACCTGTAATTATTTGCAGCATTGGCAAGGAAGAACTGAGGAAAAATACTTGCACTTCTGCACTGTTACCTGCCCTGCTCCCCACCCCCTCACCTCGTCCCCCATGCCGCTGG
This sequence comes from Pteropus vampyrus, assembly GCF_000151845.1. Taxonomy (NCBI): domain Eukaryota; kingdom Metazoa; phylum Chordata; class Mammalia; order Chiroptera; family Pteropodidae; genus Pteropus; species Pteropus vampyrus. The sequence goes on along the minus strand of NW_011889215.1, from coordinate 1,209,156 downwards.
GGTGACACTGGAGTTCAAAACGCCCCCATACGTAACAGGTCAACATTTAAGCTGCAATCCAATTCCTTGAGGAATTAAAAGCAACTGTCTTCAGCTTACAAATCTTTGCTAAATCAGAAATGGCGCTCCAGAAATATTTTAGTCTACCTATCCAATGCCCAAACATCTATGTATTTCAAAAAAGCTTGTAATAATTATGGCCTTGGGATACACAAGTCTTTCTTGAAGGAACTTGCATTCTCTCCCAGTACCTTGAGATGAAAATATTTCACCTGTTCTTCACTAGGAATGCTTATCTAGATCATCCCCAATTCCTAATGCTGAAGAAAAGAAAAAAAAAAAGGAAAAGAAGCATTTAAAAAATATAAACTCCTCCTTTGTCCAAAATCTGTTCACAACTTCCATAAGATTACATGTCAAAGACAAATACAAATTTTAATTGCATTTACTAGAAATATTAATAAAATGTTTGTCCTATCTGAGCAAATAAACTTAACTTATTCCAACTGTTCTTTTATAAACCAGTGAGTTTTACATTATCATACCTGTCTCGTGGCTAAATTTTTAAAACAAAAACTATAAAGTCTCTGTTTGCATCCATCTTTAGGTTTATGTGTGTCTATATTTGTGTTGTAGATGGGTGGCATATTTACTTTCAGAGTATTGGCAAAATTAATCTTTAAAAGAGCTCTATTTAATTGGCTTAAAGAAAATAAAGCACTTATATAAATTAAGCATTCCTAAAACTTTCAGAAATATAATAAAATTATAACTCAAATTTTTTTTGGGTTCACATGATTTAGAATTAATATTCAGTTAATAAAAGCTGGTTTAATTAAAACAGACATTTCTTTAGAGTTATCAGAATTAAATATAATATCTTTATTCTATCTGGGTTTACTAAGGTCAAATAAATTCATGTTATCTCTTATGAAATTTGTCAGCAAGCCAAATAGCTTGGGGTGATGGCTGACTTTGTCTGTCTAAATGTAGATTTTCCAATCTATAGAATACTGGTATGATAGTTTACAATTATTTACCTCTTTATTTTCATTAGAAATTAATGTTTTAAGGGTTAAAAATTCTAATATATGTAATTAAACTACTAAAAATAAAAATGGAGTCTTTATTAAAAGAGCTAACGTGTTTGTTTTACAACAATTTAACTTTCTGTATTGCCTGTGAAGTCTTCAATTGTCACCATGGTTCAACGAATAACTAAGATTTGTTTCACAGTGACCTATGATCCTACTTACCAAGTGATTTAAAACCTTTTGATATTTTGGACAAACTTTCCAAAATCAATTTTTTTTGTCTTTTTCAAACTTTTTATTGACGTATCATATACATATAGAAAAGTACATATATCATATGTGTTCGGTAAAACTAATGTTCACAAACTGAACACATCCATTTAACTAGAATCCAGATCAAGAAAGAATAATTTGTTGGTTCATCAGTTCTAACAAATGTACCAATCTGGTGGGAAATGTTGATAATGGAGGAGGCATGCAAAAGGCAGAGGATGTATGAGAAATCTCTGTACCTTTCCCTTAATTTTGCTTTGAGCCTAAAACTACTCTAAAAGAATTAAATCTTTCTAAAGCCATAGAAACAAAAGGAGAGGGAGAAGGAAAAGCAAAAGGAGAAGAGAGAGAGTGAAGAGGGAATAATCCAGAAATTTCCTCATACTCCTTCTGGTCACTGCCCCTCTCTCTGCAACCGCTCTGCTAAGAATGACCATTATCCTACCTTCTAATAGCATAAATAAGTTGTGGCTAGTTTTTTAATTAATTAATTAATTAATTTTTTAATGGTGACATTGGTTAAAGAAATCTGGTAAGTTTCAGCAGTACATTTTAACAGTAAAGCATATATATATTTATATTGTGTTCACCTCCCATAGTTAGATTTCTTTCTGTCACCACATATTTGACCCCTTTTACCCCATCTACTTCACCCCTCATGTTCACTCTCCCCCTTATCTTCTGGTAACCACTAGTTTATTGTCTATGTCCATGAGCCTCTGTTTCTCCTGTTGTTGCTATTTGGTTTATTTCCCACATAAAAGTGATATCATGTGATTTTCAACTTTTTCTGACTAGCTAATTTCGCTTAGCATAATTATCTCGATGTCCATCCATGTTGTTGCAAATGGAAGTATTTCATCTCTTCTTATGGCTGAGTAATATTCCATTGTACATAAGTACCATAGCTTCAGTATTCAATCATCAATTGTAGGACACTTCGGTTGCTTCCATGTACTGGCCACCATGAATAATGCTGCTATGAACATTGGTGTGCAAATATCTTTTTGGATATGAGTTTTCAAGTCTTTAGGGTAAATACCCAGTAGAGGGATTGCTGGATCATATGGTAGATCAATTCTTAGTTCTCTGAGGAAACTGCATACTGTTTTCCATAGTGGCTGTACCAATTTGCAGTCCCACCAGCAGTGTGTGAGGGTTTCTTTATCTCCGCATCCTCTGCAACACTTGTTATTACTTGTCCTGTTGATTACAGCTAATCTAACAGGTGTGAGATGATATCTCATTGTGGTTTTGATTTGCATTTCTCTAATAGAAATGTTGAGCATCTTTTCATATATTTGTTGGCCATTTGTATGTCCTCTAAGGAGAAATGTCTGTTCAGGTCCTCTGTCAATTTTGATTGCATCATTTGGTTTTCTGTTGTTATTGCGTCGTATGAGTTCTTTGTATACTTTGGATATTAAGCCCTTATTAAACGTGTTGCTTGCAAATATATTTTCCCATTTGGATGGTTGTCTCTTTCCCTTGCTGACGGTTTCTTTTGCTGTGCAGAAGCTTTTTAGTTTGATGTAGTCCCATTCATTTATTTTTGCTTTTGCTTCCTTCCCTTGCCTTTGAAGTCAAATTCATGAAATCCTCTTTAAGTCCAAGGTCCTTGAGTTTGGTTCCTACGTTTTCTTCTATGTATTTTATTGTTTCAAGTCTTATATTCAGATCCTTAATACATTTTGGGTTAACTTTGGTGTGTGGTGATAGACAACAGTCTAGTTTCATTCCTTTGCAGGTGGCCTTCCAGTTTTCCCAGCACCATTTATTGAAGAGGCTTTCCTTTCTCCACGGTAAGTTTTTGGCTTTTTTGTTGAAAATTATTTGCCCATATAAAGATGAGTTTACTTCTGGACTCTCGATTCACATGGACACACTGGTCCGTGTGTCTGTTTTTTCTGCCAATAGCATCCTGTTTTGATTATTGTTGCTTCGTAGTATAATTTGAAGTCAGGCAGAATGATACCTCCAGCCTCGTTCTTTTTTCTCAGGATGGCGTTGGCAATTCGGGGTCTTTTGTGCTTCCGTACAAATCTGATGATTTTTCGTTCTATTTCTTTAAAAAATGCCAATGGGATGTTGATGGGGATTGCATTAAATCTGTATAATGCTTTAGGTAATATGGTCATTTTAACTATGTTGATTCTTCCAATTCAGAGAATATCTTTCCATTTCTTTGTATCTTCTTTGATTTCTTTTAATAAGGTCTTGTAGTTTTCATTATATAGGTCCTTCACATGTTTCATTAAATTTCTTCCTAGGTATTTTATTCTTTTTGTTGCAATTGTAAAAGGAATTATTTTTTCCACTTCCTTTTCTGACACTTCATTATTAGAGTATAGAAACGCTATGGATTTTTGAACATTGATTTTGTATCCAGAGACTTTATTGTATTTGCTTATTGTTTCAAGTAGTGTTCTTGTGGAGTCTTTAGGGTTTTTTATATAGAAAATCATGTCATCCACAAATAATGACAGTTTGACTTTCTCGTTTCCTATTTGGATTTATATTTTTCTCTTGCCTGATTGCACTCACTAGGACCTCCAATGTTAAATTGAATAACAGTGGTGATAGTGGACAGCCTTTCCTTGTTCCTGATCTTAGAGGGAAGGTTTTTAGTTTCTTACCATTAACTATAATGTTGGCTGAGAGTTTGTCATGTATGGCCTTTATTACGTTAAGGTACTTTACTTCTATACCAATTTTGTTAAGTGTTTTGATCATAAATGGATGCTGTATCTTGTTGAAGGCTTTTTCTGCTTCTATTGATATGATCATATGATTCTTATTTTTTAATTTGTTTATGTGGTGCATCACATTACTCGATTTCCATATGTTGAACCATCCCTGTGCCTCTGAGATGAAGCCCACCTGATCATGGTGTATAATCTTTTTAATATGTTGCTGTATTTGATTCACTTGTATCTTATTTAGGATTTTTGCATCTGTATTCATGAGATATTGGTCTGTGGTTTTCTTTTTTTGTGTTATCTTTACCTGGTTTTGGTATCAGGGTAATATTGGCCTCATAAAATTAGTTGGGAAGTATTGCCTCCTCTTCAATTTTTTAGAAGAGTTTGAGGACAATAGGCATTAAATCTTTGAATGTTTGATAGAATTCACTGGTGAAGCCATCTGGTCCTGGACTTTTTACTTTTTGGTAGGTTTTTGATGATTGTTTCCATTTCCATACTGCTGATTGGTCTATTTAGATTTTCCAGTTCTTCTTGATTCAGTCTAGGAAGGTTGTATCTTTGTAAGTATTGGTCCATTTCTTCTAGGTTATTAAATTTGATGTTATGTACTTTTCATAGTGTTCTTGTATGATTCTTTGTATTTTGTGGTGTCTGTTGTAATTTCCCCTCTTTCATCTCTGATTTTGTTTATTTGTGTCCTTTCTCTTTTTTCTTTTGTGAATCTAGCCAGGTGTTTGTCGATTTATTGAAACTTCTCAAAGAACCAGCGTTTTGTTGCATTTAGTTTTTCTCTTTTTTGTTTTGTTTTGTTTTCAATTCCATTTAATTCTGCTCTAATTTTGATTATTTCTTTCCTTCTGCTGACTTTAGGCTTCATTGGTTCTTCCTTTTCTAGTTTTTTCTTAAGACGAAGCGTTAGGTTGTATATTTGGGTTCGTTCTTGTTTTTGGAGACAGGCCTGTAACAATATGAACTCTCCTCTAATGATCGCTTTTGACATGTCTCTAAAGTTTTGATATGCTGTACTATCATTATCATCATTTCTATGTATCTCTTGATCTCTTTTTATTTCTTCTCTGACCCAGTCATTCTGTTGTGGCGCGAATGATTCTGAGATCCACGGAGCCAATTGAGATTAATTATGAGCCTTTATTAGCCGGCCGGCGACTGACTCTCTACCACGCAGGGCTAGAGGAGATCAGCCCCGAGCTTCCAGAGGAGGCAGCTTATAAAGCCTCCTACTACATCCTTGAATAAGCAGATTACAAGAAGCAGAAGTTAGTCGTTAACGTTTTGATAAATGATAAATGTATCCGGTGAACTCTCAGATCAAACAAGGCCTAGTAGACAGTTTTATTATTTTCTCCTTGGAATGTTGCACTTCTGGGGCTGGCGCCTGGACATATCTCCTCTCTGTGACTGAGTTACTGCTTGCACCTGGAGATACTGCCTCCCTGAAACTGGAGAATTTCCACTTTTACAATTCTTCAGTAGCATGTTGCTTAATCTCCATGTATTTGTGGTTCTTCCCACTTTGTTTTTACAGATGATCTCCAGTTTCAAAGCATTATGATCAGAGAACATGGTTGGTATGATTTCAACCCTCTTCTATTTGTTGAGGCTATCTCTGTGTCCCAGTATGTGGTCGATCCTTGAGAATGTTTCATATGCACTAGAGAAGAATGTGTAAACAGTTGTTTTGGATGGAAGGTTCTGTAAACGTCAATTATGTCCATTTAGTCTAATGTGTCATTTAAAGATGTTATTTCCTTATTGATTTTCTGTTTTGATGATGTGTCCATATTCGACAGTGGGGTATTTAGGTCCCCTACTACGACAGTGTTTTGGTCTGTTTCTCCCTTTAATTCTGTTAGTAATTGCTTTACATATTTCGGAGCTCCCTGATTGGGAGCATAGATATTAATAAGTGTTATGTCTTCTTCGTGTATGATTCCCTTTATCATTATGAAGTGTCCCTCAGTATCTTTCTTTACCTTTTTTATTTTGAAGTGCATTTCATCCATTATCAGTACCACTATTCCTGCTTTTCTCTGAATGCCATTTGCTTGAAATTTCATTTTCCACCCTTTCACTTTCAGTCTATATTTGTCTTTGGAACTGTGATGTGTCTCCTGAAGGCAGCACATGGTTGGGTTTGTTTTTTGATCCATTCTGCAACTCTGTGCCTTTTTATTGGTGAGTTCAGTCCATTTACATTTTTAGGGTGATTTTCTTCTGAGCGTGCCTTATCTCCATTCCCCATTGCAAATTTGGACCTTTGAATTCTCCCCTTTTCAGTAATTTGTCCCTACACATGCTGAACATTCATATCTTGCTATACCAATTCTCTTATTGTTTAAGCTTATAATGCCTTGTTCATAATAACGGTTGCCCTCCTCCACTTCTATCTTCTTGCTAACCTTATTCATAGTCATGTATTTTTTTGTCATTTTGTTTTAGGTGAGCTGACCCCTTTCCATATTTCCTGTAATACGGGCCTCATAGCGGAGAATTCCCTTGATTTTTGTATGTCTGGAAAGGTCTTTATTTCTCTTTAATATCTAAAGGAGAGCTTGGCTGGATACATTATTCTTGGCTGGTAGTTCCTTTCATTTAATAGTTTGACTATTTGATTCTACTCCTTTCTTGCTTGTAAGGTTTGTGCTGAGAAGTCCAACGATAATCTAATGGGGTTTCCTTTATAGGTTACCGTTTTCTTTCCCCTGGTTGCCTTGAAAATTCTTTGTCATTGTTTTTTGACAATTCTAATACAATATGTCTTGGAGAAGGCCTCTTTTGGTTGAGATAATTTAGTGTTCTGTTGACTTCTTGAATTCCAAGCTCCAGCTCATTCCTTAGATTTGGAAAATTCTCAACTATTTGTCTGAAAATGCTTTCTAATCCCTGCTCCTTTTCATCGCCTTCTATAATGCCCATTATTCTTATGTTTCCCCTCCTGATGGTATCAGCTACTTCTTGTATTTCTCTTTCATTATTTTTCATTCTTCATTTTCTTTCTTCTTCCTTATGATTTATTTCTAGATTTGTCTTCGATATCACTGATCCTTTCCTACATTTGGTCGACTCTATTTCCCAAGCTTGCTATTTCACGTTTCCTCTTTCAGTGTGTTCTCATCTCCAGAAGTTCTATTTGGTTCTTTTTGAGGATTTTAATCGCCTTGCTAACAACTCATTCTGATGATCTAGTTTTTCAATTCCTGAAATTGTTGATATGAATTGCTTCACTTTTCATTGTTTTTTTTTTCAGAAATACCATCCTGAGTTCTGTTATTTGAGTCGCATATTTCTATGTCTGTAAGCTTATTTTCTGGAGATTTTTCTCTTTTTATTCTGAGCTGCCTTGTCACCTTGGTTGCTCATGGTGTTTAATGAACTATTTCTTTGCCTGGGCATTAATGAATATGTATTCTGCTTTTTCTCTAGAAAGATTAATTATATAAAGATTTCTTTTTAGCCTGTTTGCAAAGAAGGTACTTTTCTTTTGGTTTCCAGTAGGTAGCGTCTGAGCCTCTTGGATCCCTGCTTTATGTAAAGTCTTAATGTTTTTTCTTTACAGATATTCAATCATGCTGGCTACCCAGTCTCATTCCCTATCAGTTAGGGACAGTTTGGGTTATGTTTGTTCAGATTCTCCTAGGTCCATAGTGTTCAGTTTCGGAGTATATGGGGGATAGGGGCTGTGGCTCAGCCTCGTGTTTTGCAACCGTGGGTGGTAATAATCAACTGTTGTTCTGCAGTCCTCACTTCTCTGCTTTTTGCCCTAAGGCCTGGGCACTGCCGCAGGCCACGTGGAGCTCTCTGCTCTCCCAGTCAGGGCTGTTCAGGAAACTTTCTACACCTTCTCCCTCCCAACCTCCCTTTCAGGGAGCTCCATTTATGAGAGGCATCTTTGTTTCTCTCAATCTACCACTCAACTCCAGAATTTATGTTAAATTTCTGGAAATCTGATATGTCCTAGTGTAATGTTATCAGTCATATTCCAGTTATTATCTTAAAATGTTGTATGTCACAGAAATAACCAAATTTTTTAAATCAATTCTATTATAATGAACTCTCAACTGATCTTTAATCACGAACATTTTAAAGCTTTTTGTCATTTACAGAGAGTTATTGTTTTATTCTGATGTTTTTGCATAAGCGGAACTCATAGAAGAGACCTTACCAAGTGCCCCTGACCACTGACACTGCAACGAAACAAGACCTTGGGTACACATTTCACAACTAAAGAAGAATCTAACATCTGGTTAGATGTGGAAATGCTGGAGACCTCAATTCAAATTTACTAAGTGAAGTAGCTAAAATCAATGTAGACTAAGTACATGCAAGACATTGAATTAAAACTTCATACATTAAATAAATATAAAATCCTTCTTCTGTTTCTTTCTTGTATTGGCATTGTTCTAGAAACATAATGAAATTATTCATACCTTCCACTCTATTGCTAAGGGAGGTAACATTTCAGATTGCTGGATTTGTCTTTCCAATTGTCCTCCATTAAAAGTCACTTACAGAGTCCAACTTTTATGGCTAGAACATCCAGTGCTGTTTTTACCTTTCTCCAACTATAATGTACTTTCCCAATTGTCTCAACAGCAGCACCCATCTTTGCAAAAATTTTAGAATAACTTAATTTCAGGCTATAAAATTTACTTTCTAAGCACACTAAAAACCTAACTGACCCCTGGCTTGAATGGGAAAATGCAACAATCCCTGCAACTGAATCCATTAACCACCTTAGTGGGAGTGATTTGTGCCCCAACATGATTTATATTTGTAATGATTATTCTTCTTGGGCCTACCAATTCCCAGATGGCTGATGCATTAGACAATACCTCTTAGGTATTGTCTAACTGTGCTAACTGGTCACAAATAAAGTGAGATACCTCATCAGTTAGCTCCCCCAGATTTACGTCATCAAATTAGAAAGAACCTACCAGGAGGTTTTTATGATTCAGGATTCATTTTCTTTGGTAGGCCCCTACTTCCTTGCTTAGAAGTGAGTATACATGAGATAATAATCAGGAACCTCTCCATAATTCTTAAAAGTATTGTGGAATCTGCTGCTCAACAAAAATCCTTAGACTCTCTGGTCAAAGTTATTCTTAATAGGATAGCCTTTTGTTATCTTTTAACTTAGTAAGTGGGTGGTGACCCAATTGCCAAACCTGATTTAATGCTTCTGGGGAAGTTGAAACCCAGCTAATAAGGTTACTAAATAAGCCCCTTGGCTTAAGAAAGTGGCTCCTTCAATAAGGTCTTTTTTATTTATTTATTTATTTTTTGACTGATTTGATTTTGATTGGTTTTGGGTCTTGAGGACCACTGGTCTAAAATGCACTCCAAACACTGGGAATTATCCTGCTTATGATAATCATAATAGTCTGAATTCTCTGAAAAGCTTTCAATGCATGTTCACAACTACTAACCACCAAGCAAATGATCTCCCTAAGACTGGAATGTAAAAAAAGGACAGAGAATGACTGATATAAAAAAATATGAACATGAAGTTGTGATCTATGAATACCATACAGACTCAGCCCAAAATATCATGACTTGTATACCACATGACTTGAATATCACGCAGAGGATCAGCAAACACTGCGAGAACTTGGGAGTGGTAGCTTGGAGTAGTGCTAATGCTTTAAATTTTGATCACCTATCTCAGTTTCGCTGAATTTGAAGGGAATTGTTAAAAAAAGAGACAAGCTAAAAAAAAAAAGAGAGAGAGAGAGAGACACACACACACAAGCTCTAAATGAAGTCACATGTGCTAAGTCCATGTCACCAAGACATAACACCTAATTCAATTACAGCTTTAAATAGACTCAGAATTGTAATCTTAACCAGTCAATCTGGAAATACCTGGTCAGCACTATTTAGTTAATCTGCCTAAGACCTCTTGCTGTTCCCTAAAGATGACCTTGCCTGAAACAATCAGCTCTTAGCTAGAATACCTTCCTTATCCTGCCTCCTTCTACCTATAAAATTCTTACATTTTGTACAGCTCTTCAGAGCTCCTTTCTATTTGCTAGATGGGATACTGCCCAATTCATGAATGTTGAATAAATTCAATTAGATCATTAAATTTACTCATTTGAATTGTTTTAACAGGGTAGTGTTAAAGAGAAAACCATAGGCCCAAAATGGCATCGTTGCGCTAAAGTCCATGATACCAAACATAGATTTAATATCTGACCTAATTGCTGTTTAAATCTCTTGCAGAAATATAATCTTAATTAACCAGTCTGGAATTTTCTGGTCAACACCAATGAGGTAAACTGTCAAGTGTGCCCTCCCAGTCCCCCATTGGAAGAAGCAATCTGCACAATAAAAACCTTGCCCATTCTCCTTTTCCCAAACAAGGTATTCTGGCCCCAAAATAATTCTTTCTTTTCTTTTGCTAATAGCTTCCTTGCCCTACCCTTCTTTTCTATAAAAACTTCTATTTCTTACAACCCCTTGGAGCATGCTTCTATTTGCTAGATGGGATGTTGCCTGCATGATTCATGAATTGCTTAATAAAGCCAATTAGATCTTCAAACTTATTCACTTGAATTTTATTTTGTAACAGATTTGGTGACTGTGGGTTCCAGGCCTGGTTGGTATCAGGTTTAGCTGTGATTCAGGCTCACGGCTAGGAACAGGACCCCAGATTTAGAATGTTACATTAGTGTAGTAGGGCACTTGTGCCTAAAATATGTAAACATAATTTAGCTTATTGTATCAAATATGTGTGGCTGAATGCCACTGTTGTACTTTGATATGTATGGAGCCATGTGGTCCCCTGGGGAGCAGAAGGGGAGCACAAGAAGGGGTACAGAAGAGCAGAAGCAGAAGCGTGCTGCCCGCGATAGAACTGCACTTCCTGCAACAGAAGTGCGCTCCTCACAATAAAGTTGGTGCCTGTTGTTTCATTCTCATGTTGGCCTCTTGTGCATTTTTTCAACTGAGCGTCTCACCATGGAAACCTTCCCTTCTCGATCAGCTCGGCGCTGACAGTGGCAGAGTCAGAACTGAAGTGAACTTCTTACAGCATCTGGGGACAAGAAGAAACACAGGAGTGGTGCTTATAAACCCTATTTTGAGTTCACTGTCTTTCTTGCTATTTCTGAGGGCTCCTGGTAAGTCCATCTTGGTTTGAGCTCCACTCTCTTTGCTTTCAAACTCCTGATCTAATTGGCTTTCTTTTACAGGAAAGGTCAGCCTAAACTGGTAGACAATGCTACTGGAAGCTAATTGAGCTGGTAGAGAATTCTGTCCAGAACCAATTGAGCTTGCAGATGGTGTACCAGGAGCTAAGCTCCTAGCCTTTCAGACTATAATTCCTGGGTGAAAACTCTAGTCCTTAGATGCCCCTGGATTCCACATTGGAAACTGCTGAGAGTTTAGCTGACAAGTTCCCATTTGTTTGGAATCAACATCTAATTCCATGTTGAAAGCTATTGGTGGCAGCTGCAATTCGCCATTTTGTTCAGAATTACTTGGTTATACCCATTCCTCAGCAATTTAATCCTTTCCCCAAATCAAGGATCCATGGAAATTATTGGTTAATGCTGGAGTTGGACTGTGTCCCATCTAAGAACCAGACTAGGTCTGGGATAAGACTGGGCTTGACTTAACTGAACTAGGTTCAATTTAAGAACCAACCTGGGTCTAGCATCAGACTGGCTTCAATTTGAGCTGAACTGTGTCCACTAGGAGGACTCATGTGAAAATTAAGAAACAGGATCCTTTACCTTCAAAAAATTTATCATGACCCTTTTTGGCATATCCACTTATTTAATGTTTAAGAACTGTTGTCCCAGAAGGTGCATATATTTGCAAAAGAGGCAAAATCTTGCTGGATACAGCCTGGAGTTGCTTGGCCAATATTAGGAGTGTTCAAATTTGACAAAATCATTTAAAAACTACACTTGAAAGTAAGCGTTTCCAAATAGAACAAAATAAATGAGATATTTGTCTTAATCGGCATGCCGAGCTTACAGAAGTTTTCAAAATTCCAAACAACCTTGAAACATTCATTTTAATAAGCTAATGAAAAATTAAAGAGATAAAAGGCCTCTAAAACCAGACTATAAGACTGACTTGTAAGACTGACATAACTCCTACTGCTCCCCTTCTATCCTCCTTTATTTGAGTACTCATTCTAGTAATCCTTTGTCTCAACTGCCTTTATGTCACCAGGTTGTGCCACCACATCATTAAACTTTTCCTGACTTTCTTATATTCTAACATATCCCCTGGCAAAAAGCTGGCTGAACTCTTCAAGAAAAGGCAGGAATTCCAGGGCTAACTAAGCCTACTGGCAGCAATCAGGTAAGAAATCCAAGGACCACCACAAAGAAATTGGTTTGCACCAAAAAAATCCAAGGTGGCACCTGGAACCTTTTTCCAAGCAACCTATTTTTTTTAAGCTGCTACTAGTATTTATTTTGTTGATCAATACTGTTGTATCTGAAAGAACTCCTCACTTTTCTCAAAAACTGAAAAGGATATTTTCTTCTATAAGACCTCTGTATAAATGTGTAACTATCTTGAAGAAAATCAATACATAAATAGTAGGAGTTTACCTCAGGGGCGATTCATTTGATGGCAGGACTATAGATATCTGATTCATGTTTGTATTCCAGGCTGCCCTCGCAGAGTGCTTTCTACAAGACAAAATAAAAAGTGTTCGATTAAAACCATTTTTCCTGAGCAAATTCTGAAGAATCGAAAATAAAGTATTGTAACAAAATCACAGAAAACAGTTAATTTTATAGCACTGTTTCCCTAAAGTCATAATGAAAATTATTTTAATATTTATGTTTATATAACAGTTTATAATTCCCAAAGTGCTTTTATATGTATTACATTATGTGATTCTACAATAACCCTGTCCTGTAGGTAAATATTTTTATAGTTGAAAAATCAGAGGCTCAGCAGGATTAAATGACCCTGAGGCCACAGCAGTGAGCAGAAGAGTGAATCCTAGAACTCAGTTCTCTAACAATCCACTGTAGACTGGGGTCTCCTGAAACTAAGTTTCACCCTCAGCAATGCATCTGAATAATTTGTATTTGGTAATAATAAGATATTCAATTTCTAGTTTCTCTTTAACTCAATTTTATTTACCATATAAGTTTATTAGGCCTTTGTCTAAATTTTTACAATGATAAGTTTATTAGAAGGTAATCAAGCTTTGTCTTCATAATAGTATTTTACTTTAATTTTTGCATAATTCATTTGATCAAGTTCGTAACTAAAAATTAGGTTGATAATTATACATTTTAACTTTGAATGTTTCTACTTTTTCGAGAATCTCACTAATTCAAATAAGGTTCTCAAGTTTTTTGCTATTATAAAATAATAATCAAAAAAAGCATAAAATGTCAACTAATTTAAAACTATTTCCTGAGTCTATTTCTTTAAAGAGGAATATGCTTTAAATGTCAAAAACTTTGAGTCTGGAAGAACTTCATTACAAGAATGAAAAAAAAAAATCTAATAAAAAAGTTGAATGAGTAAAAATAACCTGAAAGGACAGAAATATAAATAGAAGAATGTTTAAACTAAAAAAGTTCTCAGTGTAAAAGTAGGCTGAATCTGTCTTAAAACTATTTCCCTGTTTTCTTTTAATTTTTATTTTACATTAGTTTCAGGTATACAGTACATTGGTTACATACTTATAAAATTTCTGAAGTGACTCCCTTATGTTTTACTATGAAAAAATTGCAGACATATTAAGTTTAATGAATTCTATTCACCACCTAGATTCTACAATTGTTAACAGTTTGCAATATTTGCAACATCAAGTCACTTCATCCCTAAACACTTTAACATGGATTTTAATACTTTTCTCTGGCTCAGGTAAATTTACAGAGTGAAATATACAAATCTTAAGTGCACCATTTAATGAGTTTCAATAAATGTATGCATGGCATGTCTCTGATAACTGCATACACTTATGTATGCAGTTATTTCAGTAATAAAGATTTGTTATGTGTATATTTAAACAATTATATCTATAAAAACCAATTCAGTATCTGAATCTAGTCTAGTTTCTTGTTATCTGTAACTTCTCTTTCTTATCATATTAACAACCTCATTTATACAACACTGAATTACTACACACACATTCTTATCTCCTAATCAAAGCTCCCTCCTTGCAAGCACAGGTGTTTTTTAAAAGTCTGCTTACTAAAGTATAATTTATGACATTAAAATTTTCCAATTTAAGTGTACATTTTCATCACTCCAAAATTTCCCTCTTGTCCTTTTTGCAGCTAATTTTTTCCTGTTACCAGAGAGTGGGATCCTCTCACGGCGCATTGTCCAGGTTCTTGATGTCTCGAACAAAGAATTGAGCAAGACACCGAAAAACAGTAGAAAAGAAGAAAAGTTTTAATAGAAAGGAAAGTACACTTCCAGATGTGGAAGCAGGCCCAAGCAAGAGAAGCTCTGACTAAAAAGGCCTGGTAACAAAGACTTCAAGTTTTTTATCCCTTTTGACTGGGGGTGGTTACTTTTCTTAGAGGAGTGGGTTTTCTTGATTGACAACTAAGATTGACAGGACTCAGCAATTCATTATTTTGCTTTCTGCGCATGTTTGTTCCCAGAATTCAGTCTGTTATAATGAAATTAATGAACTTCTGGGCTAATTATAATGATGGTATAATGAGACTCAAGTGAGCTGAAGGTCGTTGGGGTCTTCATTGCACAGGTACAAGTGACTGTACCTTAAACTGGTACTTAAACTGGTACTTAAACTGGTACCTAAATCTCTGCCTATTGGTTTCCTTGTGTGAGTTAAAAAAAATGCCTTCTGGCTTGCTTACTTGTGGGCAGATTAGGGCGGACCCCTTCTAGATAGAATGACCTTAGCGTCTTTGCAGGCAAACCCAAAACTCCCTAACTACTTTCCTGCCTAACTCTTTTCTAAGAGCCATGAACCCTCTTCTTATTAGTATGGATGCTGAGGGACAAGAGGTCTCTTCTTCTGTATCTGCTTCCTGCTGAGAATGGCCTTAGTTCCTGCCTACAGGGGTTTCATTGAGCTCTTTCCCTTTCTGCTTCAATCAGGGTGGGGTCTTGGGTTTCCTGCTGAAGTGCCACCTCAGTCCCTAGACAAGGAAAAGAAAATACAAATTCGTTATTTAAATCATACATCTATTAATTTCTATTATTGATTTGCCTATTAAGTGAGTAAAGGAAAACAGGCTTGGTTTATACGTTTCTTAAAGAGTAAAAAGAAAGACTTTTGGCTTAAATTCCCTTCCCCCTCAGACTCTGGCTGAACACCATTTCTGCTTAACATTGAGCTGATGACTCTTATCAATAGCCAGAGGATCTGAGTCGCCAGGGCAATTACAGGATTTGAGGGAGAGGGATTCTTTTCCAGAGAAAGGAGGGAAGAAAACTTAACTAGGTTTACTAAAAAGATTAACTCTGCAAGAGATGTCCCATTTCATTTCCTGCTGAAAGATTAAGAATTTGACAAGTGATGTCCCGTCTCACCTCTACCCCTAGCCCCTGGAAAATACCTTTTATTTCCACTGTGCAAAGCAAATTCTCATTATCAATCAAGTTATAAGCAATAGTCAGTCCTGTAATGGAAATTGTAATTTGAGTTCCAGTCAAGATGGCAGGATAGGTAAATGCTGTGCATACCTTCTATGACCGCATTAGAATTGCAACTAAATTATAAAACAGTCAACCTGGAGAACAATTTCCCAAGCAACCTTTTGATGAACTTTTCTTCATTAGTATACTAAAAGTCATGCCCAGGATTGGAGATTTAACATTAAATGAGACATGTGATGTATGGCTAGGCATCTTCCAAGCATGTTTGGGGACTGCACATACTCCCTTGGATATCTGAGAACTCTCCACCCCTTCTCAGGAATCCCCATGCCTGAACCTACCCACCTTCCCCTATCCAGACCCTCTAATATTTTCCTAATTCTCCAGAATCAGGGAGAAGGAATCATTAGGCATTTCATTATCTTTCTGTATTTCTTGGCCAAGGAATAAAGTTTCTGACTTGCTTTCATGAATAGTGTCTTGTGCTAATTGATGTTGTTGCAACTGCCAGCCTCCGATAGACACACGGACCACCAGAAACCAGTGAGTTATAGGAAACACACTCTTTATTCAGCCAGCTGGGTTTGCCAGGGGTACGCAGACCCCAAATTAAGCAGCCCCAAAATGTAGAGGTACATGGTTTTTAAGCCCTAAACTCCATTCCTCATTCTGTCTGAACACAAAATAGAAAAAAGTCTATTTTTCTTCTATTTACTGTCAACCCACAGGTCGGTTGTGGCTGGTCGAAAGCTTGGGGTTTAATAGCTGTTAGGCTACTACCCGGAGGGGCTAGAGCTAGAGTTGGAGTTGCTCCGGAAACAGAAGTTCTCTTAGTTGTAGGACTTTGGGGTAGTCCTGGAACTAGAAGTGGTTTGTTGGGTCCTATAGGGTTAGCTTTCCTGGGAGGGTCCTTAACCTGTATAGTAAAATATAATCCTGAATCATACCCAGTTTTATATAATCTGATACCCCATGTCTGTCCTGTAAGCCAATAGTGTTGTCCCCCAGGGCTACCAGTTTTGATGGTGATTTTGATAGGATTGCAAGACCCAAGAGAGCATGTGGAGGGGCTTGGTCCTCTTATTAATCTAATATGATTATCATTCTGTTTTTTATAATTATCTATAGTGGAGATAGTCTCACAACCCCAGTTAGCACAAGAAAATTGTCCTGGCCCTCACATCCAAGTCTCATATTACCCATGCGGCCAGATATCCCTGGGTAATGTCCTTGAGGACAAATATAGAGTCCTATCCTTAAGAGGCTCTTCTCAGCTGATAATATGCCACAGCCGGATCCCCCCTTGTAGCCTAAGTATGCTCCTCCACCTATAAAAGATCCCAATCCAAGGTGGTGTCTTGCCAGACTCTGGCAAGCTGGCACAAGTCTACTCGGATCTCCAGAGTACTGTGGTTGGTGATGTTCTGGGCAGTAATTTCACCAGTCTCGGTTACTATAAGCTCCCATACTCTAGGCTGGTGTATGTTTCTGTATGCCTGGGCTAAAGAGGGAAAAAGGAAGAAACAGAGGGTTAGACTTATGTATGCTTGAGTCTTAGTCTTAAGGGCCCGTCTTCCTGAGCTGTCCACTCTCGTGCTGCCTTCACATGGGAGTGATGAATCCATGATGGGATGCCATCTACTTTAACTGCAGTGGGCATTGTCACGTAGACAGTGCAGGGTCCTTTCCATTTGGGTTCTAGTCCTTTGGAAGTGAAGATCCACACAGAGTCCCCAGGCTGAAACTGATGGGGAAGTCCGTCCCCCGGAGCTGAGTGGGCAACACAAACCCGGGACCAAATTTCTTTCTGTACAGTTTGAAAGGCCTGTAAAGACTTAAGTAAGACAAGGTTACATAGTTCTGCCTTTTTCTCATCTTCTATTCTAGGTACTAAAGGTGGGAGTTTTCCAAAGAAAATTTCAAATAGGGTGAATCCATTAATATATGGAGTACACCTGGCTCAGAGAAGAGCAAAGGGGAGAAGTTCTACCCAGGTCCCACCAGTTTCTAATCCTAACTTGACTAATGTCTCTTTTAGGGTCCAATTCATTCACTCTACTTGGCCCGAACTTTGGGGCAGGCAGGCGCAGTGGAGTTTCCATTGCAAATTTAGGTAGCTAGCCAATTGCTGTGTTACGTTTGTTACGAAGGCTGGTCTGTTATTCAACCCTGAAGTTCCAGGGAGACCAAATCGAGGGAGAATTTCTTGTAGTGGTTTCTTAGTAACTACTAAGGCAGTTTCTTTCCTGGTGGGGAAGGCCTCTACCCATCCTGAAAAGGTGTCTATAAAAACAAGTAAATATTTGTAGCCTCCCACAGTCGGGGTTACCTCAGTGAAATTGACTTCCCAGTGGTCCCCCGGATAAGTTCCTCTTTCCCAATGCCTAGGTTCTTCTATCTTCCCCTTCTTTGGATTAACTTGGGCACAAGCTGGGCATTGTGAGGCAATCTCCTCTGCGGTTCTTCTCCCTTCCAACAAGTGAAAGTAGGGGTCTAAAGCTTGGAGCATCTTAGTTCACCCTAGGTGTGTGGTCTGGTGTAGTTGGTGGAGGAGAGTCCTTCCAAGGGCCTGTGAGAACCCGATTTTTCCATCTGGGGTTGTCCGCCACCCCTGTAGGTTCCTCGTGGCTCCCTTGTCTTGAAAATACATGTTTTCTTCCGCCATATAGGTCGGAGACAGAGACAGTTCTGGGTAAGGGACAACAGTCAGTAGATGTGATGGGGGTCCCACTGGCCTCGTGGCCGCTGTTCTTGCCTCTACATCAGCTCATCAGTTTCCCTCAGCCTCAAGACTATTCCCTTTTTGATACCCTTTACAATGAAGAATATCCAGAGCCTTAGGCATCCATATGGCTTCAAGTAAGGCTAAGATCTCCTCCTTGTTCTTGATGTCCTTCCCAGCTGAAGTCAGGAGCCCTCTTTCCTTGTAGATGGCTCCATGTACATGTGCAGTGGCAAAGGCGTATCAGCTGTCTGTGTATATTGTGACTGCCTTATCCTTTCCCCATCTTAGTGCCTCAGTGAGGGCAATGAGTTCGCCCTTTTGAGCAGAAGTCCCATGGGGAAGAGCCTGTGACCAGATGGTGCTAGTTAGAGTTACGACCACTGCCCCAGCGTACTTTCTTTCTTCTTGCATGAAGCTGCTTCTGTCTGTGAACAGAACTTCATCGGCCTCAGGCAGAGGGGAGTCTTTGAGGTCTGGCTGCGAGGAACACACAGCATCAGTGAAATCTATGCAGTCATGAATGGGAGTCTTGGGGTCTGGGTCTGGCAACAGATTGGCTGGGTTGATGACAGTAGCTTTGGAGAAGTTGATCCTTGGCTGGTCGAGGAGGAAAGCCTGGTATTAAGTGATTCTGGAGTTAGTCATCCATCGTTCTGGGCTACTGCAGAGAAGGGCCTCTACCGCATGAGGGGCAGTAATGTCTAGACTCTGCCCAAGGGTGAGTCTGTCAGCTTCTTTGACAAGGAGAGCCATCGCTGCTATGGCTCATAGGCAGGGTGGCCATTTGGAGGCCACTGAGACTAGTCTCTTTGATAGATAGGCTACTGGTTGGTGCCATGGGCCTAGCGTTTGGGTTAGGACCCCTTTGGCGATTCCCTTGGTTTCACTCACAAAAAGATGAAATCCCTTGGTGATGGCTGGAAGAGCAAGGGCTGGGGCTGATATGAGTGCCTGCTTGAGAAGGTCAAAGGCCTTCTGTTCTGTCTCTGTCCAATTGAGGGGCTGATTTCCTCCTGTAGCCGAGTACAGGGGCTTTGCGATCTCTGCGAACCGAGGAATCCAAAGTCTGCAATAGCCTGCTGCCCCGAGGAATTCTCTTACCTGTCTCTTGGTGGTGGGTACCAGAATCCGAAGAATGGCTTCAATCCTCTGCCGGGAGAGAGTCCGCTTTCCTCCTTCGAGGGTATACCCAAGGTAGGCCACCAACTGGGTGCACAGCTGGGCTTTCTTAGCCGAGACCGAGGACCCGTATGCCTCTAGGGTGCCAAGTAAGTTCCTGGCTGCCACGAGACAGACCTCCTCGGTTTCAGCTGCTAATAGTAAATCATCAACATACTGGAGTAATGTACAGTCAAGATTATATTGACAGAAGGGACAGAGATCTGCACTTAGGGCCTCATCGAATAGGGTAGGAGAATTTTTGAATCCTTGCAGTAAATGCGTCCAGGTTAGTTGGCCAGAGAATACCCCCTCTGGGTCTGTCCACTCAAAGGCAAAAATAGGCTGGCTGCTAGGGGCTAGGGGAATGCTGAAAAAAGCATCTTTTAAATCTAATACGGTATAAACAGTTCTCTCAGGAAGTAGCAAGCTTAAGAGAGTGTATGGGTTGGATACAGTTGGGTGGTTGGTTTCAACCCTCTTGTTCACTTTTCTTAAGTCTTGTACTGGCTGGTAACCCTGAGTACCAAGCTTCTGGACTGGGAGCAAGGGAATGTTCCATGGCGATTGGCATGTCACGAGAATGCCTGCCTCCCGCAGCCACTGGATATGTTTCCTTATGCCGATTTTGGCATCTTGGGCAATCGGGTATTGCTTAACCCAGACAGGGGTCATGGTAGCAGTTAAACTCACTACTACCGTGGCTTTTGCCTAGCCAACCCTGGAGCATTGTTTTCAGCCCATACCCCTGGATATTCTATCAAGAGTCTGTCTAATAAAGGCCCCATGGATGAGTCTACATTTTCTTCCTTCTCATAGAGGAGGTACTCTTCAGATAGAGGACAGGTAATTAAGATAGTTGACGGGGCAGAAATGAACATCTGAGGTGTACTATCTCCGAATGTGATAGTAGCCCTTAGCTTTTGGAGTAGGTCTCTACCAAGAAGTGGGGCTGGACATTCTGGAATTATGAGGAAAGAATGAGTCACTATCCCTCGCCCTAGATCTACAGTCCTTTCAGTGGTCCATGTGTATTCTCGTGTTTTGCCTGTGACCCCTTGGACGGTGTTCTTTCGTTTGGAGATTGGTCCCCCTGGGTCAAGTAACACTGAGTGGGTAGCCCCTGTGTCCACCAGGAAGTTAACAGTTTTGCCCCCAATTTTTAAGGCTACCCTGGGCTCCTGGGGGCTTAGTGTGTAGGAGCCCCAGCCCCGTCAGTCCTCTCCCTCAGTGACGAGGATTTTAGTCTTGCAGTTTCCCTGGTCTTTCGCGTTTTTCTCAGGACATTCATTCTTCCAATGACCTTCTTTCTTGCAGTAGGCACATTGATTTTTCCCTAGGGATATGCAACCCTTACTTGGGCCTTTTTCTGATCTCCCTTGTCGTGCCCTAGTCTTCCCTGATCTCTCCTCCTGTATGGCAGCTACCATTATTTTAGCCATATGTTTGGGGTCATCCGGTGCCTCCCTGTTGTTGAACACCTTCTGGGCTATCTCAACAAGTTGGAACAGGTTCATCCCTGCAAAACCTTCTAATTTTTTGCAATTTACGCAGGATGTCAGGGGCTGCCTGAGCAAAGATTACATTAATTGCCTGCTGGTTCTCAGGGGCCTCAGGATCAATGGGGGTGTATACCCAGTACGCCTCCTATAGTCATTCAAGAAATGCTCCGGGGGATTCCTGAGGTTCCTGTATAACTTCGGTTACCTTAGAAAGGTTAGTTGGCTGACGAGCAGCCATCCTAATTTCCCCAGTTAGAATCTGGTGGTACCGATCTAATGCCGTTCTCCCTGCCTGAGAATTGTGTCCCCAGTCTGGGCGGGTGGAGAGAAATTCCTCCTCAATCTGTTCTCGTGCTTCCTCAACTCTCCTCCCTCCCGCAGCTATCTTTTGTGCTTCCGCCAAATGCGTCCACGTTCTTCTGCGGTGAAGAGGGTAACTAAAAGCTGTTGACAATCATCCCAAGTGGGGCAGTGAGTCTGAAAGACACTCTCTAAGAGTCCCATTAATGCCTGGGGTTCCTCAGAGAAAGGCTGATTCTGTGCCTTCCTGTTGTATAGTCACTAGTCGAGAAAGGCACGTAAACCATAAAGGGCCTGTCTGCATGACGCCCCTGGAATGGTGCTTCTCAAAGGGGAGAATGGCCGGGGTGGTGGTATCAGCTGGTGCCCCACTTGGAGCGGGAGCAGGAGGCCTATAGGGGTTACCTGCCTATGTCCAAGGAGGTGAGGTGGTGCTATTGGGCCTCTGTTGTCCTGGATTATAGGATGGGGGAAGGTCACTGTCCTCCGGTGGAGATTGGAGGACTGAGGGACTGGGCTGTCTTGGAGATTCAGTTGTTGCATGTTTCGGGGTGCCCACAACTAAGACTCGCACCCCTAGAGAAAGGGTACACCGGCAGAGCCAAGGAGGGGGTGTCTGAACAAGGTTTAACCATTGATCGATGTAGGGAAACTGATCGGAATGTCTCAGGTCTCCCATGACAATCTTCCAAACATTCCTCATTAAACCCCTGTCAAAGGAACCTTCTGGAGGCCAGTTTATACCAAAAGATGGCCACTCAACTTCACACAATGTCTTTAATCTGCCTGGAGAAAACTTTATGCCATAGTCAACTCCCTCTATAAACCCTTCTTTGAAATGTCGCAGGAGACACCCCAAGGGTGTCTTTTGTGAACTCAGGCTTCACCCCCATTGCTTGCGCAGGAAACACAAAACAGACACTCAGATGACAACAATTACTGGGGTGTAGGTGGACCCAGAGAAGTCCGCCACCTACAACCTAGACAAGACCAAAGACAATAGATAGAACCTGATAACAGGGCACAGGAGGCAGCGTCCCGTGGCCTAGCCATGGTCTGGGAGATATGACTGAGTCCAGTCTCTCCACAGACCCCCAATGACCGGTCAACAGAAACAGAAAGGTGCCTTTTATCCAGACGTTGAGGCCTCGGAGATTCTCGTCGGGACCAAGAACAAAGAGCGTGTCCTAAAGGTCATGTCCTTGACGATTGTATTGACCCCGTCACAGCATTCAAGGGCCCTGGAACGTTTCAAGTGGCCACCCCTTTGAATCCGCAACAGGGACAGCAACCGCTTCGGAGGCCGGTCTGGTCTTAGATCCCAGGGCCACTCCCTGAGATCTCGCTGGGGCCTCCAAATGTTGTAGCTGCCAGCCCCCGATAGACACACGGTCCACCAGAAACCAGTGAGTTATAGGAAACACACTCTTTATTCAGTCAGCTGGATCTGCTAGGGGTACGAGACCCCAAATTAAGCAGCCCCGAAATGTAGAGGTACAGGGTTGTTAAGCCCTAAACTCCATTCCTCATTCTGTCTGAACACAAAAGTCTATTTTTCTTCTATTTACTAACTGTCAACCCACAGGTCGGTTGTGCAAGCGAGGGTACAGAAGCAGAAAGCTTATTGTTAGAATGTTATGTTCCCATGGATGATAACTATAAAAGTGGAAATTCTTCAGTTACAGGGAGGTGATATCTCCAGGTGCCCACCCCAGGAGAAGCACAACATTCCAAGGTACAGATGATAAAACTGTCTGCTAGGCCCTGTTTGATCTGAGAAGTTCCCCAGATACATTTATCTTTGTACCAAACGTTAAGGGCTAACTTCTGCTTCTTGTAATCTGCTTATTCAAGGATATAGCTGGAGGCTTTATAAGCTGCCTCCTCTGGAAGCTCAGGGCTGATCTCTTCTAACCCTGGGTGGTAGAGAGTCAGTCGCTGGCCGGCTAATAAAGGCTCATAATTAATCTCAATTGGCTCCGTGGGTCTTAGAATCATTCGCGCCATAACAATAACCTATGTTCCCATGGGCGATAGCCAAACAGTAATTTTCCAGCCAGCACAATGTGAGTGACACTGGACAGAATGACCATGATTTAGGGTTTTTGACCTGAAGAGGTTGGTGACATTTTCACTCTAAAAAGACCATTGAACTGTTACCTTTTAAAAATAAAACCACCTGGGGCTACAGGCAACCCTCTTGTTATCGGATCAGAGAGATCCATTTGCCTGTATGCATCTAAGTCAATGAGATATGTACAGGTTTTGCAGCAAAGAAAGTAAGGGTTTATTAGAGAACTGCAAGTCCTGGAGACACAGGTGAGCTATCAATCAAAGCTCTGGCTCCCTAGATGTCTCAAAGGGGTAGATTATATAGGGGAAAATCTTTAGTCATGGAACTAAGAGAGTTGGGGTCATGGGCGCTACTGATTGGATGGGGCTGATGTAATCGATCATGTGTCCTTCCGGTTCTGGAATCAGCCATGGTGCCATCCTATCTAGTCCTGTGGTCAGTGGGGTGGGTGTTCTGTCTCAATTGGTCTAGGGCTGAAACATACCTGAAGCCAATATTTTATTCTTAGTTTAACAGAAACTTATTGTTCTCTTGATCGATAGACCTGAGGCTTTATTCTTAAAAGAATTGACATTGGCTAGAACCTTATGTCCTAAGGCTTAATGATTAAGGGAGTAAACATAGAAAGGTGGAAGGATTAAGGGCAGAAAAAGCAAGTAAGTCACAATGCTATTATACTAGGCAAAGACTGCTTGAATCAGAGAAAAAAAAGCTGTACTGAAGAAATGAAGTTTGTGTGCAGTTACATTCTCAGGTATCTTTCACTAGATCAAAAGCTGATCTAAGGTGATATGGGAAATGTAAAGAAATCTAAGATGGCTACCCTGTCCCGGAGGAATTTTAACAACCTCCTCTCCCTGGAATACTACCTTTCCTGAACGGGCGAAACAAAAAACCGCCAAGCATGCAGAAGTAATCAATGTATAAATCTACCTGCCTGTCTTTGCTTGGGGCTCAGACTCTGGAGAGTGACTCCTCTGAGCCCACCGAAGTAAATAAACCTTTGATTCTTAGTTCGCTGAGTGCCACTTGGTTCTTCTGGGTTCGCAGGCCAAAATTCGCAACAAAGGGCCACAATGAAAGAATTTCTTATACCTAGGGAGGATTTTCAAAAGTTTTCGTAAATAGGTTACCTCTTGAGGCCAGTGAGAGGGGAAAAAGAATTCATGATGTCTCTTCCTTTTCGACTCTAGACCAATTGGTTATTGATTCTTTCTCTGCCAGGGATAGCTGTTGCCTCTTGCTTGTCTTATTTTATGTCCCAAGAACTTGGCTTGGCTTTCTGCTTGCCTGGTACATGCATTCTATGAATTCTTTCTTTCAGCTATCTTTGGGAGTGACTCTAGATCTTGGGAAGGTAGTAACCCTTGCACCCTCCTGGGTCCATGGGGTTATTTAATACTGCCAAAAATGTTTACTATTTTGATATAGGAAAGAGGCATGAGAACTATACGAATTGACTAAATATTACATCAAATTGTATTCAGAGCCTGCAATGTGCTGCCAGACTGCAGGAAATCTACAGAGCAAAGGAAGATTCCTGCTGAGATTACTAACAAACTATTTACCCATACCTTTAATGCTTCATACTCATACTGTGAAAGGAAAATAGTCTTTAAGTTGTACCCTACACAAAATAAACCCAACCATTCATTCCCTATGGCCAGACCATGGAGAACCTACAGAACAAAGGCTTAGATTACTAACACTTATTTAACGCTGCATACCCATACCACAAAAGGAAAACAGGAACTTAAAGCTGTAACTCACAGGAACTAAGAATTATGTATAAACTGAATTCCTTGAACACTTGGGGTCTCATTCTCTGGCTTTGAGAGGAGACCACATCTCTGTGAGGCATTATTTCTTCTCTATTAAACTTGCCTTTTGTCTCTAACTCTGGCTCCCACTTGAATTCTTTCTTTCATGGAATCAAGTACCCTCTTCATGGCAGGCATAGGGTTTGAGTCCCCAACTGGGGAGATTTGCCTTGAAAAGATTTAATAAATTTTTGATCAGAAATTTGGCCAAATTGGAGACTAATATCAAAGCCTAATAGGATTTTTATTCCCCTTAGGCCTTCTCCCCTAAACTAAAATGAAACTATGTAAAAGGATTTACTAAGAGACAGAGGAGAGGAAGAGAGGGGGACAGACAGAGGGAGAGAGAGAGAATGTAGTTAGATGAGTGGATCACCTTTAATGTCATTTAGGCAGTAACTCAATTCTTTGAGGTATTAAAACAAATGTTTTTGTTTTACAGTTCTAGGCTTTATAGGATGAGAGGTGTGGCTCCAGAAATAATTCAAAGCCCATCAATTCTTTTTAACATCCCCAAACCTTCCTTGTTAACCTGAAAAGACTTGTAAATATTGGCTTTAGGAAACCAAAGTCCTTCTAGAAAAAGTTTGCATTTCTTTTCCTATGCATTTGGGATGTAAATACCTGGTCTTCACTAGGAACTCTTATCTAGGCCATCTATTAAAATGCAAATTTCAGGAAAGTAATTCTTATTAAAGAAAAAAAGAGAGAGTTTCATCCAGAGCCTCACTTGTCAAGGACAAATACAAATCTACAGCGTCTTCTCCACGTATATTAGTAAAAGCATTAGCCATCTGAGAAGATATATTTAAATTATTCCAATCTCCTCAAAAGAATAGGTTTTTGGGGGGGGGCGGGCAGCAGTCAAAAGGCAAATTTATTAGAAAAGGGATAACACTCCACAGACAGAGTGTGGTCTCCTCTCAGAGGCAGAGAGTGAGAGACGCTGAGAGAGAGAGTAAAGGCACTGAGAGAGACCCTGGGTGTTCAGGGAATTCAGTTTATATGTCATTATTTAGTTCCATTTCCTTTGATAAGGACATACAGTGAGGAAGGGGGAAGAGTAGCATGAAAGGTAAGAATATGTAGAGTGAAAGACCTGCTGGCAGTTCCCAGCCGTTAATCCATAGGTTCCTCATGGTTTTAGCCATAGGGAATCACTCTTGGTTCCTGTTTCCCCTTCACAGGTGTGGGGAGAATGGGCTGTTAGCAATCCCAGCAGAAATCTTCCTTTGTTCTGAAGGTGTCTTCCTCGCCTGGCTGCAGGGCTGATCAGCATATTTCAGTCTCTGAATGAAGCTTGATTAATATTTTTAATTCTCTTGCCTCCTCCCTACATTACTTTCCCCTCAGAGATTTTAATCTTAAGGGGATGTTGAGGACAAAGGTCTGTCTTTCATAACTTCTTGAAAGCTGAGATAGAGCTGTAGTCCCTGCCTACCAGGAATAAAAATCTCTGAAAGCCTATTCTAAGGGCTTGGGAGGCAGAGAGAGAACATGAGGTTGTTCTGGCATGCAGAAATGGTAGGAAACCTTGCAGCCTAGAAGATATAAATTTAGCAAAAAGATTGAAAAGACAAGTCAAAATTAATAGTAGAGGTAATTGACAATGAAGTTACTTTTCCATGGCAGTTTGTTAATTCAAGATAAAGATATCTAATGAAAAGAAATCGAATCATTTTGAAGAGAGAGTAGTGCATAGACACCAGGCTAAAAGAATAATTATGCAGAAAATTTCCCTGATTCCCTGGGATATGTGGACTTATCTAGTTTCCAGAACAAGAGCTTAAGATCTTCCATGGGTTCACAGGAATAGATTGCACTTCCTGGTTCATTTTCTGAAGGAACCTGTAAGGACTCATAAGAAACTGGTTTAATTAGAGATAAATGTACCCAACTGTTGATTCTTTCTAATTTGACAGCTTTGGGGGAATTTAACAAAACTTGGTAGAGCTTTTTCTGTTTGCGTTGAAGGCTGACTTTCAGTAGATCACAGGGAGGGAGCTACTCTCTTTGTAGGAAACTCTGACATGGAAGCGGGTTTAGTCTTAGGTTCCCCACAAACAGGCTAAGGGCAAGGGGGTTGCCCCCCTTTTTGGCTGTGTCCCAGTGTCCTGGGAAAAGGGGCTCTCCACACCAGACCCTGGTCCTGACATGGTGGAGAATTTCATTGCTAGTCTTGTCTCACAATAGGAAAACTAAATTATCTTAAGTTAGGCTGGCTATTCATTCCTGTCACTGGGTATTCAGTGTTGGAGAGAGGCCCATAGGACTGGTCAGGACAGAATAGGCAGCTCTAGTATCTAGTAAAAACAGTTTTTACTCTCTGCCATGTCAAGGGTGACCTGAGCCTCCACTATTGTGATTGCAATGGATTTCCCTAGGACTGGTGCTGGTGAGCACTTGGGCCTCCATTATTAGAGGAGAGGGCAGCCCTCTCAAAAGAGGCTTGTTATGAGGAGAAAGGGCTTATGAGGTCCACTCCTACCTGGCTTCCCAGATGTGGGTTCCAGACCCAGGTCTAGTTGTGATCCAGGCTCACGGCTGGGAATAGGACCCCGGATTTAGACTGTTACATTAGCGTAGTGGGGCACCTGCGCCTAACATATGTAAACATGATTCAGCTTATTGTATCACACTGTGTGGCTTAATGTCACTATTGTTCTCTGATATATGTGGAGCTCATGAAGTCCCCGAAAAGAGCAGGAGCAGAAGTGTGTTCCTCACAATAGAAGCACGCTCCCCACAGTAAAGTTGGTGCCTGCCGTTTCATTCTCATGTGGGCCCCTTGTGTATTCTTTCAACTGGGCGTCTCACCACCTAACCCTTCCATTCTCCATCAGCTCGGCACTAACACCAGGGCTGGATGGACACTCGCCCTTCCAGTGCCCTTCCTTCTGTAGTTTGTGCATTGATTATGTCCCAATCTTGACGATGCCAATCATGGCCAATGAAGGTTAGGCCCTCCAGGCCTGAAAAGGTTTTTATTGCCTAGGGTCACCTCAAGACGGTCTCTGTATTGTGACAGCTAAAATTTGCACCCTTTTGTACTCTGCTTCCTTCTCTGCCTGGTCCGTTATTGGACACCTTAAAGACCTCTGGCACCAAGGCAGCCTGTGGGTTTTGGGGTCCAGGTCCCAATTTTTGGAGCTTCCTTTTGAATACTGAGCACAGCCTGAGTTATGAGATGTATAGCCAGGAGTGTCTGGCCCTCAGACTTTGGGCCAATGTTAGTATTTTCTCTAAAAGCCTTAGAAAACTGGTTAAGGCAACATAAAACGCAGAAAATTATTTTGATGAAGCATGAAATCCTTGTTTTCTACTCAGAAAATTTTTCCATAGTATTAGTAGCAGACTAATAGTCTAAGAAACATTAAAACACAATTCTAATTTTGCATTAGCTTACTTTTGACGTTTAAATTTCCAATCTTATTTAGCTTAATCACGTAAAATTTCCTCTCAGAATTTCTCTTCAAAAACCTTCTACAACTTTCCTCATTCTTTCAGTTTGCCTCTTCTCATTCAGAAATGACCAACTTTAAGGCAAACACCTTTCTTTCAATTTCCTTCAAGCTATATCTCCATACTTTATACCTTCTGTTACCAAAGACATACATTTTCTTTTCCATTATAATTACAATTCTTAACTCAACCACCATATTACATGTAACACAGACAAATATAAATCAGACATACTCATATTTCCCCTTTATCAATATTTGTAACTTCCCTGAGGGTGCATATCTAGTTTCATCAGGGAGTGGTGAAATAGATGGGGTCCCCAGAGAACTCAGTTCCCCCTCAGAGTGTGAGGGGGAGGGGGAGGAGAAAATTTCTGATGATTTTGGGATCCCTGGGAAGGTGCTTCTATCATTAGAACAGCTAATAAGTCTGGGTCTTGGTAAAGGAGCATAGAAGCTTGTACATAGGGAACTTCTTCCTACTTGTCCTGTTTCTTGCAAAAAAAAAACACCCAATCTAATTGGAGGATACCATTATAGTT
The DNA here is from genome assembly GCF_000151845.1 of Pteropus vampyrus. Classification (NCBI taxonomy): domain Eukaryota; kingdom Metazoa; phylum Chordata; class Mammalia; order Chiroptera; family Pteropodidae; genus Pteropus; species Pteropus vampyrus. The sequence continues at coordinate 1,179,979 of NW_011889215.1, read as the reverse complement.
TAGAAAACCCGTTTACAGGCCAAACTTCTTGGTCCCCCTCCCACTGTTAGTTTGGAAGGAGGATGGACCCTTACAGGTCCTCCTGCGAGGAATTGCTACTGCATGTTTTACTGACGGTTGGGCCGTGGGTATCTGGTTGCTGCCTTCCCCACAGGGTGCAAGCTAGAAGTGCCTATGCAGCTGGGGAGGAAGGAGGAAAATTATTTTTTCCTTACCAGAAGTTGAACCTGGGCACTCTGGGTAAAAGCACTGAAACTTAACCCCAAGATACCAGGAAACACAATCCTAGCTGTGGCTGAATCTGAAAGTGTGTTACTCTGTAGCATCCTGACCCTGCCTGGCCATTTCCTGCTCAAATGAGTTCGTTCCTGACTGCCCTTCCCCACCTCAAGGACTCTCCAGCTAACATCAGTTGTTTCATAGCTTGCCAACCAATTAATGTTCTCCTTATCTCTAAATCTGTGTAGGGATGACAAGACTGCATAAAACTGCCTGTTATGTTACAATCCGGGCTCAGCCTTTGGATAAGAATCCACTGAGCCGATGCTGGCATCAATAAAGGCTGCTTCCTGCTTATAGTCTCGGTGTGCCGTCTCTCCACTGGAGAATCCTACAACTCCAGTCCGAGAGGTGTGCAAGCGCGTACTGTGGCATGGCGCCACCTAGAAAGGAAGGGAGGGATGACAGCACGGGTCTGGGCCTGACACTGCCCCTAGCGGGAACAGGAAGTTACCTGCGGCTCCAAGGGAGAGAGAGACAGAAATTGAGGGATGAAAACAGAAGGCAAGCTTTTCCAGGGAAAACTACCTCGAAGTCCTGCACCGTAGGGGACACAGACCAGGGAACCTGATGCAGTCGGGGCTGGCTGGCCCATTGCTCAGCTCTGAGCTATTTGGGCCCACTCTGAGATTACTCCAGCATCCGGGAGCCAATTGGAGCTACTGTGACCCCACCTCCTCCCCACCAGAGTTACTGCTAGAGGGGAGAGTGTGGGTCTAGGCCTGGTGGGTCCCAGGTCTGGCTGTGATCCAGGCTCACGGCTAGAAATAGGACCCTGGAGGTAGAATGTTACATTAGTGTAGTAGGGTGCCTGCACCTAACATATGTAAGCATGATTCAGTTTATTGTATCATGCATGTGTAGCAGAATGCCACTATTGTTCTTTGATATATGTGGAGCCCATGAAGTCTGCTAACAGAGCAGTAGCAGAAGCATGTTCCCCATAATAGAACTGTGCTCCCCGCAATAAAGTTGGTGCTTGCTGTTTCATTCTCATGTCAGCCCCTCATGCATTCTTTCAACTGGGTGTCTCACCACCAAAACCTTCCCTTCTCAATCAACTTGGTGCTGACGCATGGCATAGCCGACAGGATGAGGTGAGTATGGCCCCCAGCGCTCCGGAAGGTACACAGGTGGAAGAGACCTGATTAGAGGACATGTGGCCCCCTGCCTGCCAGTGGTATCCTGTGGCCACGTATCTGGCTACATAGATGTCCCCCCCAAAGGATTGGGATGGAGTGAAGCAGCAACCAGAAAGCCCTGGAGATGTTGAAAACAAATGTCTTGACCACTCACCGGGAGGTAGCTGGTCGGGTGGCCTGGATGTTCCTGGCGGTGCTGCAGCAGGCCAGTCTGGAGGTTCAGGACCAGGTTCAGCAGGTGCAGCAGCTACAATGCCAGGAAGAAGTGCTGGAAAGGTGGCTGGTGGCAGCGGAATGCATGCTGCAGGGCCCTGACAGGTCGCTGCCATCGTCCTGGTCTGGGAGCCTGCCTGCGACACCATGGCAGGCGTGGCCAGTGATACAGCAGCAAGTTGAAGTGGAACAGCCATTGGCCCCCCGGGGGGGGAGGGGCAAGCTGGTGGCACCCCCCAGGCTAGAAAGCATACCCCTTGATCCAGTACACTTCCGTCAAACTCCAGGACTTGAAGAAACAGGTATGGCAGAGAACCAGGGAGAAGGTTCCAGGGTGGCTGCTGCGGCTGTAGGATGACAGGGCTGAAGGGACTGAATTATTTCCAGAAGAGATGGCTTATCTGGCCTCCATAATGGTTATACCATCCCTCAGGCAGCACCTCCAGAATGTGGCACCTACGGCACGGGGCACAGGCAATCGCTCCCTGATTAATTGGCTCATGTCTGCTTCATGGACAGTGTTGGCCAACTCTGGGGAGCTGCCAGAGACAGTGAGCAGATGAGAAATGGGCATGAGACAGGTGATGTTTCGCACCCAGTATTCAAGCCCCATGAAAGGTATTTACAACCCATATGAAGGACTTGATCTTGATCTCTGGCCTGGCCGGTAATTTTGGCACCATGGCAGCACTGCTGGCCCTTTATGTGGATAGGTAGATCTACAAAGTGACGTCCTCCATGGCTAGGTTGGGGTATGTGGAAGTGAAACGCAAGGAGCGTTCCACCCAAGTGCAGGCCGCACGGCCCTACGCTCTCCCAGATCGGCCAGTGCAGGGACAGAGGCATGGCTAAAAGGGGGAGTGGAGCATCCCCTAGCCCGTTAGGCTGTGAAAGTGAGCCGCAGGTAGATGTGGTTTGATCTCCTCATCACAGGTATCACTGCAGAAAAGACTGAGCAGCAACCTAATGAAGTGCTGCTGGTGCTGTGGAATCAGCTGTGCTCTGACCAGCAATTCACTCTTATTCCCGGGAAAGCCACAACCTGTGAGGTGCAGCTGGCCAATTACTTCCCTGATTAGGGATTCAACTGGGACACCAGGTTGGTGGGGGAGCCGGTTGACCCGAGGCCGCATGTGAAACTAACTATACATTGGTTCCCCCTGCAATGTACAGAGGGAATTAGCCCTCGTGGACACTGGTGCTGACAGCTGGTATTGACCCCAGGCCACCTGGGTAGTGAACACAAAACAGTACTGCCTCCCTGGTGGCCATGAGGAAATACAATGCACCATAATGGAGCTGGAAGAAGCCGGTGTTATTCATGCTGCTCATAGCTCATACAACTTCCCTGTGTGGCCAATGAAGAAACCTGATGGCTCCTGGCACATGGTGGTTGATTATTGGGAGCTAAATAAAGCTATGCCACCCCTGCATGCTATTGAGCCGAACATCACGGGTATTATGGACCAGTTGTCACATGAACTTGGACGATACCATTATGTGGTGTAGTTGGAAAATGCCTTTTTCTCTATTGCCATAGCTCCAGAAAGTCAAGAACAGTTTGCCTTCACTTGGGAAGGGCGATAGTGGACATTCCTTGTCCTTCCCCAGGGCTATCTGCACAGCCCTACCTTGTGCTCTGGTCTCATGGCTCAAGATTTAGCCACGTGGAATGACCATCTGCAGTGCACTTGTATCATTACATTGAGAATATTAATGCTAACCTCTGATTCTCTTACAGAACGAGAAGCAGTGACAACCAGCCTGAGAGAAGCTCTCACTGACTGAGGTTGGGCAGTCAATGAGAACAAGGTCCAGGGACCTGGGTTCTCTGTCAAATTCTTGAGAGTTGTCTGGTCTGGTAAGAGAAAAGTAATGCTGGAGGCAGTGATAAGATACAGGCATATCCCTGACCCGAAACTGTGAAGCAGCTCCAAATCTATTTGGGACTACTAGGGTTTTGGAAAATGTTCATCCTCATTTAGCCTCCTTGATGCGACTCCTGCACTATCTAGTGCGACGGGGTGCCTACTGGGATTGGACCTTCTAAATAGAAGAGGCACAAGCCGAAACTCTATGCGTAGTTGTTCCAGCCCTCCCAATCCTGCTTATGGTGCAGGTGGATGATGCAGGGTTTGAATGGGGCTTGTGGCAGAAGCACGGTTCCCAGAAGGTACTGACAGGCTTCTGGTCTCAGTTATAGAAAGGCACGGAAGCATGGTATTCTCTGATAGAGAAGCAACTGGTTGCCATATGTGCAGCCCTTCTGGCCAGTGAGGCCATCACTGGCCCTAATCCCATAACCATGCAGTCTACGTACCCCGTGGAGGGATGGCTGTGGTCTTGGGTGAAGACTCCCCATACAAGAATTGCACAGATCCCTACACTGATCAAGTGGGGGGTGTACCTAGAGTAGCGGGCACAGTTCTCTGTGAGCTCCCTGTCAGGTCAACTGCACTCCCTATTGGGACCAGGGCAGTTTCAAGCAGAGCTCCTAACAGAGCCTGCTGAGATGAGACATGTACCGAGTCCCTATGTAGAGGGTCGGGCTCCCATCCCTGAGGATGCTTGGTACACAGACGGCTTGTGCCATGGGCAGCCCCCAACATGGGCTACTGTGGCCCTATAGCTGTCCACAGAAACCTTTTGGTATGAAACTGGTGCTGGGCAGTCCAGCCAATGGGCTGAGCTTCGCACTGTGTGGGTTGGTCCTTATGAAACTGGCCCGGCGCACATCTGCACTGACAGTTAGGCTGTATATCGAGGTCTAACTCTGTAGCTGCCTGATGGGCTGCCCAAGAGTAGATAATAGGCCACTGCCCACTATTGGGCCAGGGTTTGTGGGAAGACCTCTGAAAGTGGAGTCTTCAGCAGGGGGCCACCATATACCATGTCTCCAGCTATCGGCTGTTACAAATCCCGGGCAATGATGCAGCCGATGCACTGGGACATGTTCGCTCCACCTGTGTACCGCCAGTTCCAGTGGACATTGGCCTTTGGCTCCACCGAAAGCTGGGGCATGTAGGGGCCTGTACCATGGAACAGGTAGTGAAGCGATGGAGCCTATTGTTGACCCAGGCACAAGTACAAGTTGCAGTGTCACAATGCCCCTGGTGTGCTGAGCAGCACCCAGAGAGACGGAGGGTAAAGAGTAGCCCAGGGATGGTGCCCTGTGAGGCTAAGCCACTCTAGGAATGGCAAGTGGACTAGATAAAGCCTTTGCCCACAGACTGAGGACACCGCTATGTGTTCATGGGTATGGACACAGCCACTGGCCTAGAGTTTGCATGGCCAGTGGCAGCTGCCGATCAATGCCGTACTGTGACCACATTGGAGCACCTCGTGACCGCCTATGGCCAGCCCTTATTAATCACCAGTGACAGAGGCACTCACTTTACAGGGCAGGAGATGCAGACCTGGGCCTGCACCAATGATGTGCGGTGGCAGTTACATGTTCCTTATTGCCCACAGGCAGCTGGAATGATAGAAGGATTCAACGGCTTGCTGAAGGACAAACTGCAAGCCTTGGGCCTAGGCTGGTACATTAACCTCCCACAGGCTATACGCCTTCTGAATGAACAGCCCTTGCAAATGGTGTTGTCTTCCTTTGACAGGGTTGTAGTAGGCTTGCCGTGGGCTATCAAAGTGTTCCCCGGGCACCACTGCTATACAGTTCTTCCCCCAGGCGTACCAGGGAGCTTTGCTCTTGCCAGCCCCAGAACCTTGGGCAGTAGATAAACAGGCCACCTGGTCATGGCCTTGGACTATATAGGTAATACGAGAGTTGTAGGTAGCCCTGGTAGAGCCCTGGGGACAGGGCTTACACAATGGGTTGCAGGTAGAACCCTGGATTTATATTTGGCCCATGCCCTTGCAAATGGCACTCACCATGACTGTGGAGGGTTCACTGTTAATGGGGAGTTTTGTCCTTAGCCTCTGGCCCATTCCTCTCTCTACTGTAACGCCGGTGGAGATCTCCTAGCCTGCTACTTTTGGAGAAACTGCCTGGTGTCACAGGCCAGGGGCAGCTCCTCTTCCGGCCACCCTTTTGTCTCAAGATGGGCAAGTGGCCTGTGTCCTCCCCGAAGGACGGGACTTGTCCCTAATGGTCTCTTTGTCTGCTCTATCCTATCACCCAGGCTGACAACAGAGAACAGGGTCATGTTCTGGGCTCATGTATTTGCTGCTGTCCATAATGTTTCTCACTGCTGGGTGTGCACTGAACTCCAATGGAAGCAGCTGAGGGACTGCCATGGCGTATTATTCCAACCACAGCTGAGAAATGGACATGGCTGTGTACCTGGAACACCACACCTGGATGGGACCAGTGACGATGGGCCACAGAAGTGCTACTCTGCCATGACCATTGCAACTCCCTGCCCCTCATAGGCCATGCCATTTTCAACGGGTAGGGATGTCTAGCGGGAGAACATGTGGAACTGTGGAAGCAGGCCCCTCACTGCATAGAGCAAGTGAGATCTTTGCCCAAACATATTGTGGGGTGGCTACCCCCCAAGATGTGTGCTAACATCACCTTTGCTAACGTTCTCAAGGTCTGGTGGAATGGGCAATGTTATGTCAGTACAGAGCCTACTGACTAGCTACCTGCAGTGTATCTCTGGGTCTGTGGGCACTACGTCTGGCCCTACTTGCCCATTGACTGGATCAGCCATTGAACCTGGGACATCCATATTTTGTTGGACACGTATTTCTCACTTTGCCCCAATTGCCTTGTAATTGGGATCCCATATATACTGGCACCAGCAGAAATGGGCAGCATGGTGGTTCTACACGCTGGCATTATACATTGCAGGGGTGGGATCCATAGATGTAGAATTGCAGGTAGAAGCTTAAGCCCAGCACACCGCACAGGCAATGAACCTGGGTGGAAGCTACCTATGTGTCAGGCTATAACTCTTTTAAAAGATGAAACTATGCAAATGCGGAAAGTAGTTCTGGTTATGAAGTACAAACTAAGAGCATATAAAAGTTGAAATGAGAGAGAAGATTGTACCTTGTGTAATTAAGCTGGCTAAAATTGAACTGTTATAAAGCTTTTTAAAAAAATTATCCTTTAGTATCAATGGTATGCTTATGTAAAGCTAAAACTTACTTTTCTTTTATCTGCTGGAAGGTTTTCCTTTTTGAGCAATCTGCCAAGAAAGCAAAGATTCTGTTTCAACAAAATAGGTTTTTGCATTTTATGTTGTAATCAGGTGTCAATGTAAGAAATGTCCAAACTGTTAGATAGCTAGTCAGACATGAGTGACAGGGGAACAAAGGAATAGAGGCCAGCTCAGAGGCCATCCAAAAAACACTCCATTGGTAGTTGAAGAATCCATCCTGAATCCCAGGAGACAAAGGACCGGAGGGTCATAACCTATAGCTGGTTTAATCCAGCCACAGACGTGCATGCGTGCAGAAGGTACTGCCCTAACCTGCCCACAACCTCAGCCTCATTATACATACCATCATTATAATATTATGCTTATGCCTGGAAGTTCATGAATCTAATTATAACAGATTGAATTCTGGATAAGCACGTGTGCACTAGGCAAAGAGTCATACAGCAGCCAAGTGTCAATCCAATGATCTTACATGCCAATCACCTAGGAACGCCTTTGTAAGCACCCATTACCACATAAATACAATAAGGACCTTCTCACTTCTGTGTTATTACAGCTCTCTTAGCTGAAAACCCATCCTTTTCTTCAGACATATTCTGTCTTTTATTTTCTTTTATCTTTTCACCTCCCAAATTCCACAGGGCTGCAGCCTTCCTTAGCATAGCCCGTCTCCTTCTAAAATATACCTTTAATAAATCTTTTTCTAAATCTTGCTGACCTGTGCTTCTTTTCTGCGTCAGCGGGGAAGAACTGAGGAAAAATGCTAATCACACTTCTGTATTGTTACCCTCCCCCCATGATGCTGGAATGACATCGAAGTTCAAATCACCCCCAAAATGGTAACAAAATCTGTAGGGAATTTTAATGAATTTATTTGAGCAAAATCTCATAAGAAAATGCTTCACAGTATGGCAATTTTGCTGCTTATTTTATACATTAGGCTCAAAGGTGTAAAGAAAGTTACATGAAATCCATTGGTATATTAAGGGGCTCGGAGAAAGCAAAATAAAGTAAAATGGAGAGACACAAACTTTTTTTACATTGGTGGGTACAGGAGAGTTAATAATTAACACAGAAATGGTTTGGGGGGAATAGGATAACAATAAGGATTTCTGTGGTCTTCTGCTCTGCGGGGCCTGGAAACAAAAGGGATTACTCTGACATTCCAAGGGTATGTGATCTTAGATACAAAAAAGGATAATAGACAGGCTTATTTAAGGTAAAGACTGATCTTTGTCAAGAAAGTAACAGGCCCAGGATGAGACTACTGCCATGACCTGCTTTTAGTTGGGAATTTTTATGTTCAGACCTATGTGGTTAACTTTGGTCTCTGAGTTTGTAGAGTCTGCCATGCTGGCCTCCCCTGAGCTTGTCAGGTTTAGCATGTGGCCCCTTTTTCATCCACGCAGCTCTTTTACTTAAAATAAAATCTTTTCAATAGTAAGAGCTAACTTGTATTTGTCTTAAATATCTTTTATTGTTACTTTGCTAAAATAAAAAATTAAGAATTGTTTTACAGTAATCTGTCATCCTATTTAGTCCATTGTCCAAACATTAAGCCTTCTTTGTGTTGTGTCTATATGTTATAACTGTCCAGAAATTGTGTGAAATTCCTGTAAGTCTGATATTGTGGTAGAGAGGCCCAAGCTAACTGCTTCCTAGGACGGTTGAAAGTTATTCACTTCCCCTTATGGCCCACCAACCAATCAAAATACACTTTCCTTATATAGAAAGAACATGCAAGTCTGTAACTATGAGGAAGTATAAAAGAGTGGCAGTCACGCATTCCTGGGAACATCAAAAAGGAGACACTGTGACCTCTCAGGGAAACCGAAAAGCGGACCGCAAAGAAAAGCTTGTGGCCCCCAAGAGGGTAACAGAACCAACAACTCTGACTGCCACCCTGTTCCCCAGTCCCATAGTGGAGTGGGACCCTAAGTAGTCACAGCATGGAGATGCCTGGTTTAAGACTGAAAATGGGAGTTATGTCTCTAGTGGATGGTGGAAGTTTGAAGACAGGCAAATAGCAATTCTTGAGGTCTTAGCCCCAGCCTTTGTCAGACAGTTCCATCAGAATACCCACATTGGCCAGACAGCGCTTGAAATCACATTAGGCCAGTATTTCTACATCTCCCAGCTCTCTAGCATCTCCCAAATGGTGTGCGAACGATGTGGGGTATGTGCTCAAACAACCCACAACAGGGGCCACGGGCCCCTCTGGCAGTCCAGAGTGTGGGAGGAACACCCTTTGAAGACCTGGAAATAAACTTCACTGAGATGCCCCAATCCTAGGGCTACAAGTACCTCTTGGTCTTTGTGTGCTCATATTTTGGTTGGGTAGAGGCCTACCCCACCCAGACTTAGAAGGCCCAAGAAATAGCCAGACTGCTCCTCTGAGAAATTATTCCACGATTTGGCCTACCAATTACCATTGGCTCAGATAACAGACTAGCCTTTGTAGCAGAAATAGTGCAAATGCTAGCCAAAAATTTGAACATTAAATGGAAATTACGTGCTGCCTATTGACTACAGAGTTTGGAACAGGTAGAGCGCATGAACAGGACCCTAAAAACTCAATTGAGAAATTATGTCAAGAGACACATCTACATTGGGATCAAGTCCTCCCTATGGCACTATTAAGAATCAGCCCCAACCAAGAAGACTGGATTCTCTCTCTGCTAGGTCTTGTGTGGGTGACAACCCCCTCCCCATCAATGGAATACAAGGAGACCTAAAGGAAATAGGCGAATTGACTCTGAGACAGCAGTTATAAGCCCTGGGTACTACTTTGCAGGCTCTCAACCACTGGATTAGGGAAAGGCTGCCTGTTAGTCTGACTACTGAGGCCCATTCTTTTAGGCCAGGAGATTAGGTGCGGGTCAAGGAATGGAATGTCCAACGCTTAAAGCCTCTTTGAAGAGGCCCATCCACTATTATCTTGTCCACTTCCACTGCAGTAAAGGTTGCCAAGATAATGCCTTGGATTCACCACAGCAGGCTTAAGCCAGCGGCCACAGACTGGGAGTACATTTCAGACTCCACAGAGTCCCCAAGATTAACCCTTCGAAAGAAGACGTCGACTGGACTTGCAAATCAAAAGAACATTGACCCTGATTTGGTCACACCAAAAGCTGACCAATTCATGTGCAGCAGAAGCCTGAGGACAGTGACACCCCACCAAGAGGGCCAACATACCCCTACAGACTCTGTTTGTGTAATGTAAAGAGGGAATCAGGATAGGTAGTCAGGTCATACAGTATGGAAATATCAGCCCTTAGATCAAGAACAGGATAAAATGATGCTCTCTGACCCAATCTTGGGCCCAAGCATCAAAGAGAGGAATGTGGTAGCTAGGCCCGAGCTAACTGCTTCCTAGATTCAAAGTTACTCACTTCCTCTTATGGCCCACCAACCAATCAAAATATACTTTCCTTATATAGAAAGAACATGCAAGTCTGTTACTATGAGAAAGTATAAGATGTATATAAAAGAGAAAGCTCCACTTCGATCAGGGGCTCAGCCTTTGATGTGAATCCGTTGAGTTGGTACCGGCACCAATAAATGCTACTTTCTGCTTATTGCTTTAGTGTCCTGTCTCTCTGTCCGAGTATCTTGCAACAGTATATCCTGATATAAGATCTTGTCTGTTATCTAAATTGAGGCTCACACTAAAAGGACTGAATCTGAGTTCAGAGAAATAAATACCTTAAGTGACTTTCATGCACAGGCACCAACAACAAAACCTATAAAGATTGTGGCACATGTGGATGAAGTCCATTCTGCTTCTGCAAAAATGACCCCTCACTGCCAGACTGATGCCCTTGTAACATGGAAACGGTCTGCTCCTAAGTTAGAGAAACTAAGATGGGTAAAGAATAGCCAAAAATTAAGTATTCTTTTTTTTTTTTTTCATGGTAACATTGGTTAACAAAATCCAGTAAGTTCAGTAAGTACAATTCAACAGTAAGTCATATATATCGTATTGTATGTTCACTGCCTATAGTTAAATTTCTTTCTGTCATCATATATTTGACTCCTTTTACCCCATCTACTTTCCCCTCACCCACTGCTACCCCTGCCCTCTAGTAATTAGTCTGGTGACTATTCTATTGTCCACGTCCCTGAGTCTCTGTTTGTTTGTCATGTTTGTTTGTTGCTTTTAGGTTTATATCCCACATATAAGTTATATCATGTGGTTTTCAACTTTTTCTTTCTGGCTTATTTCATTTAGCATGATTCAGCATGATTTAGCATGATTAACAAGGTTCATCCATGTTATCACAAATGGCAATATTTCACCTCTTTAACAATAGCCAAAAATTAAATGAACAGTTGGCAATGAGAAATCCAAGAGAAAGGCTTTGTGCTTAGTTCTTAATGATTCCATGGCAAACCTCATTTTTTGATTTTTGAACTTTTTTATTCAACATAGTACATTTAAGCTGGACTTCATCCAACTGCTACTTAGTATGGGTTACCAATACGTTCTTGTTGTTGTATGTATGCTTTCCTAATGGGTAGATGGCTCCTGCTGCCACAATGCTGATGCCTGTCTCACAGTGGCAAAGAAAGTGTAGAGAATGTGTTTTGCATTTGGGATATACCTTCCATAATCTCCAATGATCGAGGCACTTGCTTTACGGGGCGAATCATAGGACCCTTGACAGAAAACTTTCAGCTTCTTGGAATTATCACTGACTTTATCACCCTCAATCTTTAGGCAAGTTCAAACCAATTAATAGAGAAACTTGATTCAAGCAGAACAAGTCTTAATAATGTGGGACTGAATGAACTGAGGAGGATACTCTAAGGTTTTGTTTTTTCAGATTTAAAGAAATCATTTCTCTTAAGCTATCAATAATTTGATAAAATGCCTTTATGAACAAAGATGAAACATTTACTTTTCTCCCTACCTGATCCCTTCAGAATTCAGAAACTCTCAGTATTATTTTCATGACAACATATTTATTTTTATAAATTTAATAAGAATCTGTTCTCCTTAAAACAGGATGCAATCGGGAGCATTGGTTACATTACCAAGGCTTTGACCACAATGTCATATTTAAGTGGAACATTCATTGACTCAGATATGACCAGAAATTACTTACAAGGTTCCAGCAAAGGAGTCTTAAAAAGAACTTATATAGTCAATCACTATTCTTGCTACACTTATATAAATAATCAGGCCAAGTTTAATGCAAAAAAAAAGTTTTACTGTGATTATCTTGGATTAATAAATATGGGGTAACTGTCGAGGGAAAACTTATGGTTGCACCTTTGTCTATATTACATTCTAATCTTGTTAATTGTCTTTGAGGTTTTATTATATACCTATAACTGGACTGGGTCTTGAATTCTTTTAGTTTTCTCCAATATCTGGCTACAACTGTCCAAACTAACATTTCCAATTTTCTCCTAACCTTCTGAATGGGAATCATTAAGCTCTTTGAAAGGGGTCCTCCTCATTGCCTAGATGGCAGCTACGGTTCAGAAACTTGAACCTTGGATATACATCTCAAAACTGATGAAGATTCCATCTAACACCTGGTCCTGCACTAACACTGGAGATCTTCAAATCAAATTGATGAGAAAAAGTAGCTAACATTGATTCAGGCTTCTTCCTTCCAAGATGCCAGATGAAGACTTTCTCCTTTAATCTAACATGAAACTCTTTCTTCTTTTCTTTCTTTCCTTTACTCTGGCATTGGCCTGGAAAGTTAACACCATCATCCATATCTCCCAGTGTTACCATTAGGGTGATCTGAAATCTGTTGTCGCTCGGGTAGTAGTGAGGAGTCCTCGATTCTTTTCGTTGACACAGTAAAGAATTACAGATCAGTGAGATTGAGAAAAGTAAGATTTATTAAAGCATGTTATAAGAGAGAAATGGGTTTGATTAAAGTATGCTCCAAGGGAGGGGCAGGTTACAGTGAAGAGGACTGTAACCCCATGGAAGTGGGGAAGTCTGTATTATATTAGGGCTGTGATGGGAGGTTACAAGGGTGGTGCTAGACGATTGGCACGTGAGGTCATTCTGATTGATATTTGGTTGTTATATAACCCTTTACCTACTGCACATGTGGTTACCCAGAATTCAGTCTGTTATAATTAGATTTATAAACTTCTGGGCATAGGCATGATATTATAATGATGGTATAATGAGGCTAGGTCATGGGAAGGTTAGTGTAGGACTGACTGTGCAAGCACTTGTGGCCGGATTAAACCGGCTGGTATTTTATGGCTTTCTACTTCTTTGTTCCTCAGGATGCAGGGGTAATTGAAAACCACTACCACTTTTGCCAACCTTAGAGGACGTCAGTTGATTTTAAGGGGGTAATGGAGTTGCCTTTCCTTTATAGAACAGTATACATTTTAAGATTAGAAAGCAATCTGATGAGCTGATTGATGCTAACAATCATAGAGTAACCAGGGAGATAACATGCCATTAATTTAAATAATCATTTTTGTTAAAGAAAAAAACCACAGGCTTCAAATGGTGTCACTCATGCTAAAAGCTCATAATACCAACCTAGATATAATACCTGATCTAATTGGAGTTTCAAGCTCTCCCAGAAACAATCTTTTTTTTTTTTAGGTGAGGCAACCCTTGGTTGACCTCACAGATTGCAAGGTCCTTGTCAGCTACAATCCTTTATTATTATTATTATTATTTTTTTTTTTTATGCCTACAGCACCTGGTCTTCCTAGGTGATCTCCTATCCAAGTACTAACCAGGCCTGACTCTGCTTAGCTCCCAAGATCAGACAGGATCGGGCTCATTCAGGTTGGCATGGCCGTAGACTTCCAGAAACAATCTTAATCCACCAGTATGGAATTTTCTGGTCAAGCATCAGTGAGGTAATCTGTCCTATAGTCCCTTTCCATCCTCCATAGAAAGAAGAAGCAATCTACATAATAAAAACCCTTCTCCTTCTCATCCCCTAAAAAGGTCCTTGCCCCCAAATAATCCTTTCTTTAATTTTACTAATAGCTCCCTTGCCCCACCCTTCTTCCTACAAATTCCTTCCATTTTGTATACCTCCTCCAAATTCTCTTCTAGTTGCTAGATTAGATGTTGCTTGATTCATGAATCATTTAATAAAGCCAATTAGATCTCCAAACATATTCAGTTCAATTTTGTTTTTTCAACAATTTCAATGACAGAATTTCAGAAACCAAGACAATTAGATTGTGAGGTATTTCTGGAGGGAGCTTTCATGTATTTAACATCTTTAATAGGTTCCGTGACTTTAAGCGAAGTAACATATAACAAAACCAATTTTACCATAGGGTAATCGATATAAACAAGAGTTAAGTTCCTACAGAATTTCATCAACCTTATAATGAAATGATGTTGAGTGACTTGCTGTATTCCTAAATTATATTATTGAAGTAGAAAGTCTGGTTGACTGCTTAATATCTGTTACAAGATTTCTTCTAGTTCCAATAGTTTACTTTTTTTTCTGATCACTGTTTTCATTATTTACATGTAAAAAGACATTACTTTGTCCCAAGTATTTTAATCTCAGGCAGTTCTGTCCCACAGAACTTCAATAACAAGTGTATGCTGCAATACATTATCCACTAGCCACGTGTGGCTATTGAGCATTTATAATATGGCTAGTGGTGATGTCAGAAACATGGCAGAGCAAGAGATGTCCTCAGTTCTCTCCCCTTGAAACAACAGTAAGCTGAACATCTAAAACTCAACAAAAAACATCCAATCTGCACACCAGCATGTCTGAGCATGGGATATGCACATAAGAGCTACCACAGAAATTGAAAAAACAACTAGATCAGCAGAATCAGTTTTTAGCAAGGAGATTGAAACCTTCAAAAAGAACCAATAAAACTTCTGGAGATAAAGAACACATTGAAAGAGATGAAAAATGAAATAGCAAGCTTGGGAAATTGAGTCGACCAAATGGAGGAAAGGATCAGTGATATTGAAGACAGAAATCTAGAAATAAATCAGAAGGAAGAAGAGAGAAACCGAAGAATGAAAAATAATGAAAGAGAAATACAAGAACTAGCTGATACCATCAGGAGAGGAAACAAAAATAATGGGTATTCTCAAAGGAGAGTAAAAGGAGCAAGGATTAGAAAGCAGTTTGGGACAAATAGTTGACAAGAATTTTCCAAATCTAAGGAATGAACTGGAGCTTGGAATTCAAGAAGTCAACAGAACATCCAATTATCTGAATCCAAAAAAGCCTTCTCCAAGATACATTGTATTAGAATTATCAAAAATCAATGCCAAAGAAAGAATTCTCAGGGCAGCCAGGGAAAAGAAGACAGTAACCAATAAAAGAAAACCCATTAGATTATCGTCAGAATTCTCAGCGCAAACTTTAAAGGCCAGAAAGGAGTGGAATAAAATATTCAAATTATTAAATGAAAAGAACTTCCAGCCAAGAATAATGTATCCAGCAAAGCTCTCCTTTAGATATAAAGGAGAAATAAAGACCTTTTCAGACATACAAAAATTGAGGAAATTCTCCAGTATGAGGCCCGCATTATGGGAAATACTGAAAGGGGTCAGCTCCCTTAAATAAATACATAACTAGGAGTAAGGCATCTAGCAGGCAGAAAGAAGCAGAGGAGTACAACCCTTACTATGAACAGGGCATTATAAGCTTAAACAATAAGAAGAGATTTGCTATTGCAAGGTAGTAATGAATGTTCAGCATACATAGGGACAAATTGAGACAACAATGACAGAAAAGGGGAGGATTCAAATTCAAATTTGCAAAGGAGAATGGAGATCGGGCACACGCAGAATAAAACGGACGACTGTATATATATAACTATCCTTTACATATTCATAATGGTAACCACACACCAAAGATTCAAAACTGAAATATATAACATGAAACAAGAAGTACCTGAGGGAAAACCCACAACCCAACCAAAATAGGAAAAACAGACACACAAAGAAAAGGAAGCAATGGAAACACCAAGCTACCAGAAAACAAAAGATAAAATGGCTATAGGAAAACCTCATATTTCAATAATCACCCTAAATATAAATCAACTGAACTCACCAATAAAAAGGCACAGAGTTGCAGATTGGATCAAAAATTAAATTCAATCATATGCTGCCTCCAGCAGACACATCTCAGTTCCAAAGACAAATATAGACTCAAAGTGAAAGGGTGAAAAATGATATTTCAAGAAAATGACATTCAGAGAAAAAGTGAGAGTAGCGATATTAATATTGGGTGAAATAGACTTCAAAATAACAAAAAGGTAAAGAAAGATACTGAAGGACACTTCATAATGATAAAGGGAATCATACGCCAAAAAGATATAACACTTATTAATATCTATCCTCCCAATCAGGGAGCCCCGAAATATGTAAAGCAATTACTAACAGAATTAAAGGGAGAAACAGACCAAAACACTGTCATAGTAGGGGACCTAAATACCCCACTGTTGAATATGGACACATCATCAAAACAGAAAATCAATAAGGAAATAACATCCTTAAATGACACATTAAACCAATTGGACATAATTGATATTTATACAGCCTTTAAACACAAAATAACTACTTATACATTCTTCTCTAGTGCACACGGAATATTCTCAAGGATCGACCACATACTGGGACACAGAGATAGCCTCAACAAAAAGAAGAGGGTTGAAATCATACCAACCATGTTCTCTGATCATAATGCTTTGAAGCTGGAGATCAACTAAAAAAAGAAAGTGGGAAGAACCACAAATACATGGAGATTAAATAACATGCTACTGAAGAATAACCGGGTCAGAGAAAAAATGAAAAAGAGATCAAGAGATAAAAAGAAATGATGATAATGATAGTACAGCATATCAAAACTTTTAGGACATGGCAAAAGCAGTAATAAAAGGAAAGTTCATATCATTACAGGCCTGTCTCCAAAAACAAGAACGAGCCCAAATAAACAACCTAATGCTCCATCTTAAAAAAAAAAAAAACTAGTAAAGAAAGAACAAATGAAGCCTAAAGTCAGCAGCAGGAAAGAAATAATCAAAATTAGAGCAGAATTAAATAAAATTGAAAACAAACAAACAAAAAAATAGAAAAAAATAAATGCAACAAAGAGTTGGTTTTTTGAGAAGGTGAATAAAATTGACAAACACCTGGCTAGATTCACTAAAGAAAAAAGAGAAAGGACACAAATAAACAAAATCAGAGATGAAAGGGGGGAAATTTCAACAGACACCACAAAATACAAAGGATTATACAAGAATACTATGAAAAAGTATATAACACCAAATTTAATAACCTAGAAGAAATGGACCAGTACTTAAAAAAATACAACGTTCCTAGACTGAACCAAGAATAACTGGAAAATCTAAATAGACTGATTAGCAGTATAAAATGGAAACAATCATCAAAAACCTACCAAAAAGTAAAAGTCCAGGACCAGATGGATTCACCAGTGAATTCTACCAAACATTCAAAGAAGATTTAATACTTATTCTCCTCAAACTCTTCCAAAAAATTGAAGAAGAGGGAGTACTTCTCGACTTATTTTATGAAGCCAATATTACCCTGATACCAATACCTCGTAAAGATAACACACAAAAAGAAAACTACAGACCAATATCTCTCATGAATACAGAGGCAAAAATCCTAAATAAGATACTAGTGAACTGAATACAGCAACATATTAAAAAGATTATAAGCACGATCAAGTGGGCTTCATCCCAAGGGCACAGGGATGGTTTACATATGTCAATCGATTAATGTGATACACCACATAAACAAATTTAAAAATAAGAATCATATGATCGTATCAAGAGATGTAGAAAAAGCTTTCGACAAGACACAGCATCTATTTATAATCAAAACACTTAACAAAATTGTTGTAGAAGAAAAGTACCTTAATGTAATAAAGGCCATACATGACAAACCCTCAGCCAACATTATACTTAATGGTAAAAAACTAAAAGCCTTCCCTCTAAGATCAGGAACAAGGAAAGGCTGTCCACTATAGCCACTGTTATCCAATATAACATTGGAGGTCCTAGCGAGTACAATTAGGCAAGAGAAAAATATAAAAGGCATCCAAATAGGAAATGAAGAAGTCAAATTGTCACTATTTGCGGATGACACGATTCTCTACATAGAAAATCCTAAAGACTCCGCAAGAACACTACTAGAAACAGAAAGCAAATACAGTAAAGTCTCTGGATATAAAATCGATGTTCATATACTCTAATAATGAAGTGTCAGAAAAAGAAGTGGAAAAAATAATTCCTTTTGCAATTACAACAAAAAGAATAAAATACCTAGGAAGAAATCTAACAAAACATATGAAGGACCTATATAATGAAAACCATAAGACCCTATTAAAAGAAATAAAAGAAGATACAAAGAAATGGAAAGATATTCTGTGTTCTTGAATTGGAAGAATCAATGTAGTTAAAATGACCATATTACCTAAAGCATTATACAGATTTAATGCAATCCCCATCAATATCCCATTGGCATTTTTTAAAGAAATAGAACAAAAAATCATCAGATTTGTATGGAAGCACAAAAGACCCCGGATTGCCAAAGCCATCCTGAGAAAAAAGAACAAGGCTGGAGGCATCACTCTGCCTTACTTCAAATTATACTACAAAGTGACAATAATTAAAACAAGATGCTATTGGCAGAAAAACAGACACACGGACCAGTAGAATAGAATCAAGAGTCCAGAAGTATACCCATCTTTATATGGGCAAATAATTTTCAACAAAAAAGCCAAAAACATACAGTGCAGAAAGGAAAGCCTCTTCAATAAATGGTGCTGGGAAAATTGGAAAGCCACCTGCAAAAGAATGAAACTAGACTGTTTGTTGTCTATCACCACACACCAAAATTAACTCAAAATGGATTAAGGACCTGAATATGAGACCTGAAACAATAAATTGCATAAAAGAAAACATAGGAACTAAACTCAAGGACTTTGGTTGGACTCAAAGAAGATTTTATGATTTTGACCTCAAAGGCAAGGAAAAAAGAGCAAAAATAAATGAATGGGACTACATAAAATTTAAAAAGCTTCTGCTTTTTTCCACAAGGTATAGAGACAATCATCTGAATGGGAGAAGATATTTGCAAGGCACACCTCCAATAAGGGCCTAATATCGAAAATATACAAAGAACTCATACAACTCAATAACAACATAAAAACAAAGAATCCAATAAAAAAAAAAAACTGGGCAGAGGAGCTGAACAGACATTTCTCCCAAGAAAACATACAAATGGCCAACAAACATATGAAAAGATGCTCAATATCGCTATTAGGGAAATAAAAATAAAAACCACAATGAGATACTAACTCACATCTGTTCAAATAGCTGTTATCAACAAGACAAGTAATAAGAAGTGATGCAGAGGATGTGGAGAAAAAGGAACCCTCATACACTGATGGTGGGACTGCAAATTGGTACAGCCACTATGGAAAACAGTATGGAAGTTCCTCAAAAAACTAAGAATTGATCTACCATATGATCCAGCAATCCTTCTACTGGGTATTTACCCCAAAGACTTGAAAACTCATATCCGAAAAGATATTTGCACACCAGTGTTCATAGCAGCATTATTCACAGTGGCCGGGACATGGAAGCAACCAAAGTGTCCTACGATAGATGATTGGCTAAAAAAGCTGTGGTACATATATGCAATGGAATATTACTGAGCCAATAAGAAGAGATGAAATACTTCCATTTGTGACAACATGGATGGACCTCGAAATTAATCATGCTAAGCAAAATAATCCAGACAGAGAAAGTTGAAAATCACATGATATCACTTATATGTGGAATATAAACCTAAAAGTAACAACGAACAGGACAATCAGAGACTCACAGACATGGAACAGAAGTGGTTAACAGAAGGTGGGGGGAGTGCAGAAGGAGGAGGTAGATGGGATAAAAGGGGTCAATATGTGGTGACAGAAAGAATTCTAACTGTGGGAGTTGAACACACAGTGTAATATACATATATAGGGTTTACTGTTACATTGTACACCTGAAACTTACTGGATTTCGTTAACCAATGTCACCATAAGAAAAATAAATTAAAGAAATAAAATAAAATGTGCCTAGTGTCAACATCAGAAACAGTCAAACCTGTAGAGAATTTTTATGAGTTCATGTGAGCCAAACAGATGACATTCCAGGAGGGAAGATCACTGGTGTTCTAGAGAATGAGTTTTGCAGTTTCTTTCTTTTTTTTTCTTTTCTTTCTTTCTTTCTTTTTTAAACGTTTACTGCACCTGGTATTCCTAGGTGGTCTCCCATCTTGCTTAGCTTCCGAGATCAGAAGAGATCGGGCATGTTCAGGGTGGCATGGCGGTAGACCCCATGCAGTTTCTTTTTTGCATTTGGAATTAAGGAGAGAATTAAAGGATGATTACGTATTAATGAGATCATGTACTCCCTTGAGGTTGGTGTGGGGGTTCAGAATGAGCCACCCCTAGGTGTGTCTCAGTGGTATATGAATTGTTTTGTGCAAAAGGCAATTTTAGCTTTATGCTCAAGAGATACTTCTGCCCCTCTTTTAACTACCTAGAAGAACTTGAATTAGGAATCTTGTCTATAATAATAATCAGCAACAACCTTTTTCAACCCCCATAAGGCAGGAAAAACTTTTATTTACTAAACATCTGCTCTTCTTATCATCCTGCAATGATGTTTAGTACATCCTTCACCTTTTGACACCTCCAAAGTGCATTACCTCTTCCCAGCTCAGAATGTCTTACATACCTAGATCTCCCTATCTCTGAACCTCTCCTGCATGTGGGGTCTGACTCTTTCATGTATGCAGAGTTCCCATATATATGTACGTATCAAATTTGGTTATTTTCTCTTGCTAATCTGTCTCCCGTTGTTACTGGTGCAGGGGTCTTTGCCCCTTTCAGGATAAAAATCAAGAGAATGTGCGAATAAGGTTTATTAAAGTGAACATTTGATGCACCAAGTTAGCACACTCCAAAAGAGAACAGATGTGGCTTCTCGAGGGTTACAGGAACAGCATATTTATGGGAACTCAAAAAGTAAGGGTCATTTCTCATTTTCCTCTGGTCCCTCCCTAACACATGTAGAGGCAGTTTCTTTTAACGCATGCACAGTGCCACTACATACTACTTTTATGAGTCACGTTTCATTAGCATCTTAAATCTCCACCTCTAAGCAAGATCTAAATTAGGGAAGGTTCACCTTAGGGACACTCTTGGGCCTCACTGTGCATGTGCAGTGATAGGGAGAGTCCCTTGTTGCTAGTATGCCTCTCAAGGCTGGCTCCTTGATGCCAATCGGTGATACTCCAGGGAGGATATTCTTGTAAAACTTATCAGGCTCCAGTAGCTGACTTTTCTAATTCAACAGGAGGAAGCTGCCCTCCTGTCTTACTATTTGATTATTAGACCAGCCAGAAGGACCTGAAGAATAGAGGAAAATTTGTACCTTCCCCACAGTGGTTATACCTCAGAGGGATCTGAAAAAGAGGATTACTGTAGCATTTCAAAGGTGTGTTAACCTGGATGCACAAGAACAATGGACAGAGCTTGCTTAAAGCAAAGATAAACCTTTTTATAGACCTGGGAAATGATTACTCATCAGAATCTACCCAGTGACGATTTTTATGATTAGATCACCTTGTGAGGTTACGTTCAGTCAGATTTATTATAGAACCCCTTTTCTGTTCATATTGGTGCAACTGAGAAATTAAAATTTTAATTTGTTAAAGAAAAATTATTCAAGATTCTTGTGGAGGATGAGGTGAGCAAAAATTTTTCAAGGGTGGGGGAACTATTGTAATAGCTATAGGGACCACTGCAATGAGTCTTTAGTGCAGAGGTCCCCAATCTTTTTGGCACCAGGGACCAGTGCTCCTATGAGAATCTAATGCCTGATGATCTGAGGTGGAGCTGAGGCTTTAGTGCTGGGAAGCAGCTGCAGATACAAATGAAGCTTTGCTAGCTTGCCTACTGCTCACCTCCTGCTGTGCAGCTCTGTTCCTAATAAGCCATGGGGCCCGGGGGCTGGGGAACATTGTTATAGTGGGAGTGAAATTGGACTTGTTAAAAAAAAAATAAAATTTAACAAACAAAATTCAACAAAATAGTGTCACTTGTACCAAAGCCCAAAATATCAAACCCAGGTTTAATATCTAACCTAAATGCTATTTCAACCTCTTCCAGAAACACAGAGTTTGGAATTTTCTGGTCAATACCAATGAGGTAATCTTTGACTAGCATTAAGTGGGGCTTCTCCACCTCCATTCCCAACCCTAGAAAGAAGAGGCAATCTGTATGATAAAAACCTTGCCTTTCCCTATCTCCCAGAAAAAAATGTCCTAGTATGAAAATAATCCTTTCTTTTCTTAATAGCTCCCTTGCTCCAATTTCCTTTCAAAAAAAAAAAAAAAAAAACCCTTCCACTTTGTATAATCTCTCAGAGCACCCTTCTAATTGCTAGACGGGGTGCTGCCCACTTCATCAATTGCTTATCAAAGCCAATTTAGACCTTCAAATTTGTTGAATTTTGTTTTTTAAAAAACCCTTCCATTTCTTATGGAGATGACATACTAAAATATTATAAGCACGTGAGTTTACCAACAATAAATTACCTTAATCTGCTTAATCTGAAGTGAGATGATTTCTGCTAGTCTGTTTGGTAAAGCAGTGGGTTCCCCAACCCCGAGACCGCAGACAGGTACCTGAGGCCTGTTGTGGCGGGGCATAGCAAGAGGTGAGCGGTGGGCAGGTGAGCTAAGCTTCATCTGTATTTTCTCCCCAGTGCTAGCATCACTGCCTTAGCTTTACCTCAGGTAATCAAGCATTAGATTCTCATAGCAGCACCAGTAAGTACCTGGTACCAAAAAGGTTGGGCACCGCCCTCAGGTAAAGGATATGTTCTTTCTACAATCATCAGCAATTTGTAAATTCTGTAACATTTACTTAACAAGCTGTATTCTCCCTAAATCCAGGAGAGGTTGCCTCTCCTTTTGCTATAGTGATTTACTTGTCGCAAAATCACCCCCAGGCGTTAAGTATGTGGCATTAGGGCTGGTTTATGTTTTCCAAAAAGGCTGAGAACTTTGTTCCAAAGCTGGACATACGTCGCTAAACTGACCTAAATGTTTAAAAAAAACTGGACAGCAAGGAGGAGGAGGTCTTAGTGCATTTCCTTGGCATGCTCTATTCATCCTGGTACTACACCTCTTTTCTCCCGCCAGTCCGGGGAGCAGACCACTTACTGCCAAAAGACCCGGGACACACGCCTTCCGGCGGTCCGCTCCGCTCCACCCTCTCTACCTGGGCTCCCTCTGAACCACGCCTCCTCCAGCGCCGCGCCCCGCCCCACCGCCGCCCGGCCCCACGACGCGCCGGCGCGCTGACGTCTGACGCTCCAGGTACTTTCCCCGCGGCTAGCGACTCAGCGTGGGGGCGGGCGGGGCGCGGAGCGCGCATGCGCCACAGCGCCAGCACGCTCCCCGGATCGTGCGGGGGCCTGAGCCTCTCCGCCAGCACGGCCTCCGTTCGCGCTGACTCGCTCTGGGGGGTCATGTCCGCCACCATCGAGCGGGAGTTTGAGGAGTTGGATGCCCAGAATCGTTGGCAGCAGCTGTACTTGGTGAGTCCAGGGCTCGCACGGCAGCCGCCGTGCTCCTCCGTGGACCCAGGCTCGTGCCCGCTGACGCCCTCACACCTCCCCCGACCCGCGCCCAGGACGGAAGTGGCGGCGCGGGCCGCGTCAGGGCTGCGCCTGCGCCTACAGTCTTGGTCCCTTTTGAAAAAAAGACTTTAGATCGCGGGGGAGGGGTGTTCCGGAAGCGCAAGCGCAGAGTTAGTTCTGGAGGGCAGCTCCACAGCGGCGCGCTGCGGCGGCCGTGGACGTGTTTCCTGGGCCGGGGGCTTGGGTGTGACTCAAGAGGCCGGAAGGCTGGTGCTGGGAATGGTAGAGTACCGGTGAGACCTGCTGGCAATCCGCGATGCCGCGGGGGACGTCAGGAAGAGCGGCTGGGCCTTGTGGGCTCGCAGCGCGGAGCGGCTGGGCCTCGCGATTGCTTAGCCCGCCGCCGTGTCTGGCTTTGCCCGCAGACAGGTGTTTTGTGGCCGGGCGGGCAGAGGCCTGCAGGGACACCCATTTCCAAAGTTTCTTTCCTTGGTTGTGGGTGATACCTGGGCCTCTCGAAATGCTGGTGCCTGGACCGCGGTGGTGGCGAGAGCTCCTAGCCGAACAGCAGCCTTAATTTTCTAGCCCAATATCTGACGTGTGGGTCGTCTTCCACGTAGAGGTTCTAGGAATGAGAATAGGCATTGGTTGTGTTAGTTAAAAGAAATACTAAGGATGCCATTCTCTTTTCAATTTTCTTTACTGAGGCACACTTTATATCCAATAAAGTACACAGGTCGTATGTGTGTAGTTAAGTGAGCTTCATAAACATACACCTGTGCAGGAACCACTCAAATCAAAAATAACCTTTCCATCACCCCAGAGAGTGCTGTCATGCCCTCTCCTCCATCCTATAGGTATTGCCTGTTTTCAAACTCTTGTAAATGAATTCATATAGTTGAACTCTTTTGTGACTAGCTTCTTTACCTTAACTAAAGAGCCGTTTAATTCAAACAGAACTTGATTTTATTTCTTTTAAAAGACTTAATTGCCTGTTTAATTGTTAGCGTATTATTTCTAAGATTGAATTGAGTGGTTGTGCGTTAAATGCTGCTCCTGCTGTTTCGTTCACTGTGTATAGTAAAAGAAGGGGGAAAAAAGGGCTTTTCTGTAAATCTTGATGGTCCTTGGGTTTAAGTAGATGACAGTAAAAATGTTTTTTATCATTATCTTCAGAATGTAACATTTTCCTCTTGAACACATTAAGTAGGAAGTAAAATAAATACCTTGATTCACATGGGTGCAGAGTATGTTAGAATAGGGTACTAAACTAACTTTAAAGAATGCTGGTAAGGACTTTGCCAATTATAGAAAATTTTAAATGCATCTTCTACTAGGGATCGATGTGAGAGCTTGCCAGCTGTGTCTTCTCCAGTTACATTTGTTTTAGCAGAGGCTACTCTCCAAGTTGCTAGTCATATATCAAAATACAGATTTGAGAAAAGTTAATGCTGCACGTTAATTCAGCTTAACATTTTGGTTAAGCAGTTTGTTTGTTTGTTTTTATCATTAACATCCTTGAAAAGTCAATGGAAACTGTAATCCCTCAATTAAAAAAATGCACTTTCACATTTAGTTTCAACGATTTCAGAAAACCCCTTTGTGGACTCCTGCCTAGGAATCCTTTAGTTCAGTAGTTTGGTCAATGCTCATTATTTTTTTCCTAATGGAAGAACAAGAATATTAGTTTGGTCAGGAGAAATCATGTCAGTACACAGTGGTGTTACAGTAAAAGTAGGTCACAAACCAAGAAAGTTAGTAATGGACAGCAAGCTTAGAAAGAGTTGAGGAAGTGGTTTCTTTTTATTCTATAGTAGCCATTCAGCCATTCTGCCAATATATGCTGAGCATCGGTGGCATGCCATCTCCTGCTCTGGGCCTTGGAAATTCAACAGAGAATGCCACTGATAAAGTTTCTGTTTTTCAGTATCTTAAATCCTAGGACTTGTTCTCTTGAGGGCCCCATTGCAATTCTGTATTTTCATTCATTGACTCATAACACACGTGTCATGTGCCAGTGTTAGACTTAAGTCTGTGCTCTCACAGATACAACTTAGGGAGGAGTAGTAAATAGGTAAACAGATGAAAATGTAAAAGTGATAAGTACAAAAGCTGGTGGTAGGCACAGGGAGAGGGCTGTATATCCCCCAAAAGGGTACACTGGTAATTCTGGTGAAACTTCCTGGAGCAGAGAGAGCCTTACTTAAGTCTTGAAGGACAAGTTGGCCAGATAAAGAGAATAAAGGAGGGAGAGAGAATTAGTGTTCCAGAAAAGGAAGAAATGTGCGCAAAAGCACAAAACATAGAATGCCAAGAGAACCACCAATATTTTAACTTGGCGAGGAGTGTGGTGTGAAGTTGAGGTGCCCAAGAGTAAGAGCCTATGAGGCTCTTGTAAATCAGACTATGGAATTTGAGCTCGTTGATAGGTATCACTGAGGAATTTTAAGCCCAGAAGTACTATGATCATATTATATTTATTTTTTAGCAAGATCATTCTACCAGTGGGTTGAATGGGGCCAGTCGTAGACAGGTAGCACAGGAATGTAGTCTCTTGGAGTAAACCTGGAATGTTCAGTTCCTGAACTAAGGCAGTGGCAGGAGGAATGAAAGGGGAGATACAGATTTGAAATGTTTGGTTTTGAAACTGTTCCATTTGAAGTACCTATAAAACATCAAAATGGAAATGGTTTGATATATAAATTTGGAGTTCAGGTGAGGTCTGAGCTGGAAATATAATTTTGGGAATCATGAGCACAAAGGTGGTGTTTGAGGTCCTAGATGTGGATGAGTTCACCCAGGGAAAATTATAGAGGATTTGGAAATGCCAAAGACTAAGGACAGAATCTAGACAGACAACAACGTTTAAGGGCACATGTAGAGAAAAAAGAGCTTGCAAAAAAAGACTGGAGAGAATGGCCATAGAAATGGGGAGAAAATAGGTGGTGGGGTGTGGAGGGAATTGATAGTCAGCAGGGCCACATGCTGCAGATGGGACAAATAAGGT
This sequence comes from Pteropus vampyrus, assembly GCF_000151845.1. NCBI lineage: Eukaryota > Metazoa > Chordata > Mammalia > Chiroptera > Pteropodidae > Pteropus > Pteropus vampyrus. Next base: position 1,153,553 of record NW_011889215.1, on the reverse strand, counting down.
CAAAACAGAAAGGGCCCATCAAATTAACAACTAGAAGATCAACAGATACCTTAAAAAGAACAATTTCGGGAGAGCACAGAAGTTAGATGGCTGGGCATTGAGAAGAGGAGGTGGGAAGAAGTACAAACAAGTAAGTGTACCACTGCTCTTTTAAGAAGCCCAACTTGATGGGATGGAGTGGGGGAAGGTAGCTAAAATTAAGCATGATTATGTGACTTCTCTACTTAAAACGTTCGATGATTTCCCATTGCTTGTAAAATTCAAATGTTTCCTGTGGTTCAGAAGACCACATGTCCTGCTTCCCTACATGACTTTCTTCTCTTTTCCACTAGGTTCTATTCCTTTAAATATGTCTGTCTGCTCTTCTTTGGGCCTTTGTAAATTTTGTTCTCTTTGCATTAGCACAACTTTCCCCCTTTTCTTTCCCCTTTTGCTTAACTACCTCCTGCTCATCCCTGAAGTCTCACTTCCTTGGGGGTACCTTCCTGACCTTCCTATGTAGAGTATGATTCCTGTTATAGATTTCTCCTATGTAGAGTATGATTCCTGTTATATACTTCTACAGCATCCCACAACTTCCCCTTTCATAATAGTGCATTAGATCTAATGCAGCAGGAGATTATTAACAATTTGCATTTAGCAAATTTGCTTGAGTAGGGAAAAAGTGTTTGGGCTTTCTGCTTTATATAGCACAGCAATGGGTGATATTTATGACATTGTTTCAGAAGAGTTGTGCTTTTTTGGCAGTGCTAATCGGACTAGGAAAGGAAAGGCTTTGCTCTTGAGCAAAAACTAAATAACTAAAAGCTGGACTTACTTAGTTGTATGAGAACTTTTACTTTTCACCTTATTATTTAAAAGCTTGCAGAAAGATTATTTTATTATTATTTGTTATGGAGCAAAATAGATTTAGTTTATCTTCATGACCTTATTAGAGCTTCATTTGGGCAGTGCCAACGCTTGCACAGAGTCAGGCACCTAGTAGGCACTTGATAAATATTTGTCAAATAATGACTTTTTACCAGAGGAGGGTGACTTGATAGGTTTACATGATGAGGGGGCTTAAGCCTAAGAAAGAAGTTGGAGGTTGAAGAAGTAGAAGGGATGTTTGTTGGAGCCAGAAACCTCAGAAGGCAGGCACTAGTGGGAGCAAGAGCACACAGGTGGAAGAATTGGCCTTGTAAGGGCACAGTTGGCAGAAATGAGATTGCTGGAAAAGTTTAATTTGGTCTCACTGACGAACTAATATTAATATCATTTGAGATTAATTTTGGCTTTTTGAGAAATGTTCAAAGCTTTTGTGCTTTTCCTTTAGTCACTACTGATTGCTGTCTGAATCAGGCTGGGTCATGAGAAAGGCAGAGAAAGAGAATGGGATTTTGTGAGCCTGTCAAGGAACTGTAGGAAAATGGCAAAAACCAAGTCATGGAATAATGTTTCTAGGAAGTGGTGGTGCAGAAAGAATTTGGTTGATTAATCAGAATTTCAAAACCATACAACTCTTAATTGACTGGTCATTTTTCTTTATTAGAAATTTATAGTTCAAATATTGTTAGAGTAAGATCTGTTTTACTATTTGTGAATCAGCTACTTTTTAGAAGATAACAAGCAAACTCTATTCTTGTAATACTTATGGTGGATGGCCAGTTAGGCGAGGTAAATCAAAGCTGTCTTAGCCTAAAACACTTCTCTTGCAGTGTCTACTACACTCAGTGCTTTTATGTGGTTGCACAGTCTGTGTCAAACACCTTGACTTGTTGAAAATTGCCTGCTTTCTCGCACCTTGGAGTCTGTATGTGTTAGATATCTTCTGTGCTTACTTTATCTATCTAGGGGAACATCTTCAAGACTAGACCGTAGTCTCTTTAGGCAAAGTATTAATCACATTTTTTTATAACTGTCTACTTGTCTGTCTAGATCTTTGAGGGTCACCTCATTTTTCTTTGTTTTCCACCATCTGCTGGCGTAGCCCTGAGACATGTTAGATGCTCAGTAAGTATTCATTAAGAAATACTGCTCCCTTTTAAAGTCTAGCACCTTGGTTTATTCCAACCCCCTCATTCACAGCGGAGGAGACAGCTATCCAACATGAGATTGTGACTTATATCCACTAATGATACAGCTGAGACCCAGATCTAGTCGTTAGGATTCTCATTTTAGCGTTGTCCTAATTTGCCAATGTGACTGTCTACATTGCTTTCTTCTTATAATCTATTTGAGATTAATGGCACCGAGGGAATCATTTCAATTTTTGATGGCAAGAAGTGAATGGAATGTGTTGTTAATTAATACTTTGGGTATTAATAAGTAGCCATATACTAAGTCAGTTTAGCATATAGAATTTAATACATAACTGGTAACCGAGGAAGAGCTACAATTCAGTAGGTTAATTTTAAAGACTATAAATTCTGACTCTACTGAGTAGAATACTAGTTTTCTGTTATGGTGCTTAATTGGAATGATCTTCTACCTTGTCAGGCTATTTTAAATGAATGTAGCGGTATCTTAATGTATTTAATGTGTTAATTTAATATTCTTTTTATGATAGAGTAGTAGTAATGGTTCAGGAAGTTGTTTTGACTTAACAGTGAAATCTTTGCTTTTAAAAATCTTGGACACCTTTTGACACCTTTAAGGTGAAACTTGTGAAAGAGAAATATCCAAAATCCTCCAAAATTTAGCATTAGATTTCAGGGGATTCATAGGCCTCTTAAAGACTGTTGGGGTTCATGATCTCCAGGGGAGATCTGGTCAAGAAACTGATTTAAGATTAAATACTTTTATCTATGGATTTCTGTTATCTTTTTCAATGTGATAGTTTCATGTTTGTTTTAATGTGTGTTCTTATTCCTTTCACAATCCAGTATGTCTTATTTTAATATGCTCTTTGTTCAGTTTCATTTGGTTCACGTCATTGATCATTTCTAACTTTGATTCAAACTGCTTTTCCTCTGAAGAAAATTTCATTGAATTATTTTGTTTCTTTCACTATATTTGAACAGTTTTATACTCTGAAAGCTATCGGTTCCTCTTAACAGTTTACTTAACAGTGCTCCTCAGAATTCTTTAGGTGGGTTGGAATAAAGTTATATGGCTCCTAGAGTGTGTGCCATTCTATTCCTAGTCAAGGGCTGGTTTGCCAGGGTAGCCTTAGAAAATTGCAGTCATTCCATGGCAGTAAGAATTGCTTCTGCATTAATTTATATTTTAACCAGTGAAGTTAGAAAGCATAGGTTCACATTTCAAATCTTGAATTTTTTATTCTTTAAACCTCTATTAGTGTAACTTAATTTCCATCATTGTCAAGGTGAAATAGTTGTAATACTTTATTGTGTAATATCAAATAATGTTTTAGTACTTGGTATATAGCTTTGTTCTATATAGTACACAGAAAACTGCATCCTTGTTGTACTGTGGAATATTCTACCTTGAACTGTTGTGATGGAGCAGCAAATAAGAATTAGGAAATTGGAAAAGAGTAATCTGTTAATTTTATAAGAAAAAAGTAGGACTTTAAGGTAATCCCAAATTGATAGGTTTTCTACTTAAATTAGAAGAACATACTTAAATTTCTTTCTTTATGTTTAAGGTTCCTAAGTGAATCCTGAATTATATGATGGTTAAGCATTCACTTTCTTTTACTAGTCAAATGTTTGTGCAAGGACACCAGGTAAGAAGCTAATTATGTTGCATACTTCAAAAACCATTATTTTAGAGTGTTGAGGCTTGCTTATGGCCCTTAATAAGCCATAGCTGGTCAGGGAGGTAAGGTTCTTGGTGGAACAAGTTCTGCTATGCATCATACTTCTCTTTGAGAAGCCCTCCTCTTTGAGGAAGAGAGTTTAACACGAGTAAAACAAATCTAGACTGAGCTCTTAGTTTGTATTAGGCATGTGCTATATATACTTCATGTGGATTATCTAAGAGGTAGCTACAAATGGGAAAACTGAGGCTCAGATTTTTCCAAATTTATATTGCAGTTAAGTAGTAGATCCAGGTAAGAATCTAAGACTTTAGAATCTGTTTTAAGAAATAAATTGGTTAGGATTACATGAACATGGCAAAAATTAAAACAGTACAGAAGGTTATGTAGTGGAAAAAGAAGTCTCTGTCCCCATTCTCCCTAGTTCCTTTATTTCTATAGGCAATCACTGTAACCAGTTTCTTGTATATCTTCCCAGAGATACTTTATCTATATATAAGTTTTGCCCTGCTTGCCTGTCTCCTTCCCTCCATCTGTCCTGCGGCTATGAAACAATTATTAGTGTACTGTTTGGCACCTTGCTTTTTTTACTTAATATATATCAGAAATCCTTCTATATAGATCTCATGTGTTCGTTTGAACAGTTAAATATTTATTTAACCACTCATCTATAATGGACATGTAGGTTATTTTAGTCTTTAGCTATTGTAAACAATGCTATAATGAATAACCTTCCAAAGAAGTTGTATCAGTGTATACTTCCATCAATAGTGTAAGAAAGTGCTCGTTTCTCTATATCTTCACAAACAGTTATATTATCAATCTTTTGATCTTTGTCTGATAGGCAGAAAGTGGTCTTACTATAATTTATAATTCTGTCATGAATGAAATTGAACAGCTTCTCATTTTTAAAAGCCATTTGTATTTTTTCCTTTTTTGATAAGTAGGAGCTCTTTACATATTAAGGAAGTTAAGCTTTTGTCATGTATTGCAAATATTTTTTCAATTTATTATCTTTTGATCTTGTATATGGTATTTTTTTCAAGTAGAAAATTTAATTTTTTATGAAATCAGATTTATCAGCCTTTTCTAGTTGTGTGTGTGTGTGCGTTTATGCCATGGCTTAGAAAGGCCTTCTCTATTCTGCGATTACAAAAAAATTTCTCCACAGTGTTTTTTTTTTTATTTTATGGTTTCATTTATTTTTTGTTGAAATTATTGCTCAACCAGGACTTAATTTTGGTATAAAGAATGAGGCAGACCTTTAACTGAATGTTTTGTGTGTGTGTGTGTGTGTGTGTGTGTGTGTGTGTGTGTGTGAGATAAAATATATATAACAAAGCTTGACATTTTAACCATTTTTAAGTGTATAATTCAATGTTATTGATTTTATTTATAATGTTGTGTAACTATCACCATTATTTCCAAAACCCTTTCAGCACCCCAAACACATTCTCTGCTCATTAAGCAATAACTCCCTATTTCTCCCTTCCCGGGTCCCTGGTTACCTCTACTCTTTATCTCTATGATTTTGCCTATTCTTGGTATCACATACAAGTGGAATCATACAATATTTGTTCCTTTGTGGCGTATTTCATTTACCATATGTTGAAAGGTTGAACCATGTTGTAGCCTATACTAACTTCATTCTTTTTTATGGCTAATATTTTTGGGTATGTATGTACCACATTTTGTTTATTCATCTGGACACTTGGGTTATTTCTGCCTTTTGGCTATTGTGAATAATGCTGCTGTGAACATTGGTATGCAAATCCATTGGAATCTCTGTTTTTAATTCCTTTGGATTTGGACCTAGAAGTGGAATTGCTGATAAATATGATAATTCTATGTTTAGCTTTTAGAGGAACTACTCAACTGTTTTTCACAGTGGCTTCAGTATTTTACTTTCTCACCAGCAATATTCAAGGATTCCAATTTCTTCACATCTTTGCTAACACTTGTTATTTTCCATTTTTAAAATTATAGTCATGCTAGTAGGTATGACGTGGTATCTCATTGTGATTTATATTTGCATTTCTTCAGTGACTAAGGATGTTGAGCATCTTTTTCATGTACTTACTGACCATTTGTATACACTTGGAGAAATGTCTTCAAGTCCTTTGCCTATTTTTTAATCAAGACTCTTTTTTTTTAGACAAGTTGAAGGGGAGATACAGAGATTTCCTATATCCCTCCCCCACCCCCACACATTCCAAACCTCCCCCATCATCAAAAACCCCACCAGAGTGGTACACTTGTTAAGATTGGTGAACCTACATTTATATATCATAATCATTAGAAGTCTGTAGTTTACCTTGGGGCTTACTCATGGTGGTATATATTCTATGGGTTTGGACAGATGTACATGTATCCATCATTGTAGTATCATACAGAGTATTTTCACTGCCCTAAAAATCCTCTCTGGTCTGCCTATTCATTCTTCCCTTCCATTCCCTAACCCCTGATTTTTTAACTGTCTCTGCAGATTTGCCTTTTCCAGAATGTTATATAGTTGGAATCATACAGTATGTAGTCTTTTTAGATTGGCTTCTTTTATTTAGTAATATGAATTTAAGGTTCCTTTTTGTATTTTTATTGCTTGATAACTCATTTCTTTTTGGTACTGGATGTACTACAGTTTGTTTTTTCTGTTCACCCACTGAAGGACATCTTGGTTGCTTCCAGGTTTTGTAATTTATGAATAAAGCTGCTATAAATATCCGTGTGCAGGTTTTGATGTGGATGTTAGTTTTCAACTCCTTTAAATACCAAGGAATGCCATTGCTGGATCATATGGTAAGAGTATGTTTAGTTTTGTAAGAAACGCCAGACTCTCTTCCAAAGGGGCTGTACCATTTTATATTCCCACCAGCCATGAATGAGAGTTTCTGTTGTTCTTTAACCTTGTTAGTTTTTGGTGTTGTCAGTGTTCTGGATTTTGGCCATTCTAATGAGTATCTTTGCCAAATTTTTAATTGTTTTGTCCTTTTATTGTTGAATTATGGGAATTCTTTATATATTCTGGTTATTAATCCTTTGTCAGATATATGATTTGCAAAGTTTCCCCTAGTTTGTGGTTTTTCTTTTCACTCAGTAGTGTCATTTGATGCATAAAATTTTTAATTTTGATAAAATCGAATTTATTTTTCTTTTGTTGCCTGTGCTTTTGGTGTCATTATTTAACAAACCATTGCCAAATCCAAGATGATGAAGATTTTCAATCTGTGTAGTTTTTTTTTTTTTTTAAGAGTTTTATAGTTTTAACTCTTACATTTAGGCCTTTGATCCAGTTTTAGTTCATTTTTGTAAATGGTATATAGTAAAAATCTAGCTTCATTCTTTCGCACATGGATATCCAGTTTTCCTAACTTGTTGAAAAGACTTCCCTTTCCTCCTTGAATGATCTTGGCCCCTTGTTGAAAATCAATTGACCATAGATCTGAGGGTTTATTTATGAACTCTGTGCTATTGCATTAATCTCTACCTCTTGTCTTTATGCCGTACCACACTGGTTTGATTACTGTAGCTTTGTAGTAAGTTTTGTAATTGGGAAATGTGTCTTCCAACTTTGTTAAATATTTTTTAAGATTATTTTTGACTGTTCAGGGTCCCTTGAAATTGCATATGAATTTTGGGATGAGTTTTTCCATTTTATCCAAAGCTGCAATTGGAATTTTAATAGGGATTACACTGACTCAGTATATAGCTTTGGGTAATTTTGTCATCTTAATATTAAGTCTTCTAATCCATGAACACAGGATGTCTCTGTTTATTTAGGTTGTTTTTAACTTCTTTCAGCAATGTTTCGTAGTTTTTATTGTACAAGTCTTTCACCTTCTTGGTTAAGTTTATTTTTTAGTATTTTTGATGTTACTGTAAATGAGATTATTTTCTTAATATCCTTTTTTGGATTGTTCATTGCTAGTGTATAGAAATACAATTGATTTTTGCGTGTTGGTTTTTGTATTTTGCATCTGCTGGATTTGCTTATTAGCTCCAACAGTTTTTTTTGTGGTCTCTTTACAGTTTTCTACATGTAAGATCATGTCATTTGTGAGTAGAGGTAGTTTTACAATTTCCTTTCCAATTCGGATGCCAGTTATTTCTTTTTTTGCCTAATTGCTCTGGCTAGAACTTCCAGTACTGTGTTGAATAGAACTGGTGAAAGTGGGAGTCCTTGTCTTGTCCCTGACCATTTCTTTTCCTAAACTGCTTACTTTTATCATATTGTTTGTTGAATAATCCATTCTTCCTTCCCTTGTTCCCCTTATTTACAATACTATGTTTATAATTTGCAGAATTCCTATATGTGTGTTAGGTAAATGAAACATGAACAAATGCCTGCATAATCTGATCTCTTTCTACCTGTTTATCCTCATTTCTTGCATTTCGCTCTCATGCACCTCAAGTCTTCTGTTGCTTATACTTATTGTAAGACATCAGTTATTCAGTCTTTCATTTGTTTATTTTTGATGTACTTTTCACCTTTGTGACTTGGCACAAGCTGTTTTTTTCTACTTAGATCCGTCTTTTCTACTTGTTTTCATGGCATACTCCTCCTGCTCATCCTTCAGGTCTATTCATTCACTCTTCACTCCCTTAGGTGAATAAAAATCCTCTTCTGTATTTACTTTTAAGTGTGAACATTTTTCTCTTATGGCACTTACTAGACTGACTTCTTGATAGTCTCAAGGAAAACTCAGAGGTCTGAAATATATATAAACGTCAGTCACAATCATACTAATAATAGCTGTAAAATGACTAAGAATAGTTACAGAAAATGAGAAATGGGTATAATTTTTCAGATTCTTAATCTCATGCGGAAGCTTTTTTATTTTTCTTTTTTATATTGAAATGACTAAAACACAGTGATAAGACAAAATCTGCATTATTATTTAACACTAGAGAAGGGTCTCACTCACATATTTGAAGCTTTCAGGGGATTTTGATAGTTAACATTGTGAGCATCCACAAAAGCTTGGGTCAGGGCTGATGCCTGCACTTTGTGCAAAGATGAACAAATCTTACACTTGAAAAATTCAGCACTACAAGAAAATGAGACTAGTTAGATCATTTATAGCATGTGAAATAGGATGAGAAATAGAAAAAACTGGAATTTAGATTCCTAAAATAACAAGAATAGGTTATAAAAAATAAATAAACTGAGAATAGGAAAGAGTTCTTAAAGTTATAACACAGTCTTAAAGTTCAGGACTCGCTGACAGAAATGTGCAGAATACCAAGTTAGCTTGAGAAAACTCCCAGAAGTCAGGAAAAAGATTTTTAAAATGAATATTATGAGAGAGCTTTTAAAACACATGACAGTCTCAGATCTCTGTGATAAGAGTTCCTGAGAGAACAGGAAACTGAGATGAACCAGTGGAAAAATATCTTTGAGCTAAAGACAGCCTTGAAGTTCAAGATCAAAGGAGACCACAAAGTCTTCACTAGGAATATATTTGAAAAACAACCGTAGGTACATCCTGATGAATCTTCTAAGTATTCAGGATAAAGAAAAAGACCCTGTAAAGTAGAAAAATTAGTTATTTTTAGAGAAGAACAAGTCAGATGTGCATCAGACTTAATGTGTTCTGACATTGGATTCCTGAAGATAATAGAGAAATGTCACCCAAGTACTGAAAGAAATGGAATATGTTTAGAAAGTAGGTTTGGGCCAAGTAAAATGAAGCCAAGTAAAATGTAGAGTTAACTCTAAATAATTATACAGTTGTGACCTTTAATGCAAATATTAAAAAATATTTTTGAAATAATTGAAAATGTTAACAAATATATGGATCCAAAGTTCTAGATTATTTTAAGAAAATATGGGGAGGTTGGGCTATAGGAAGAAGGAAGTAAGGAAGAAGGAAGTAACCATTCTCATATTAATAGATGCTTTTACATTAGTAGAAAAAAGTTCAAACATGGCTTAACAAAATTTTAAGACTAATCCCCAGTATAATTGAAATAGTATTTTACTTCTAAATTACTAGAGGGAAAAAGAAACACAAAACTTGATTAATACAGCCAGAAAACAAAACAAAATAGGAGAAAAAGGAAATAAGGAAGCATAATATTTAGAAAACAGCAGTCTTTACTCATCACTTTTGGATGAAAGAAGAAATCAATACATACTGCTGATTCTAAGTTCTGACAATAAATATTAATTAAAAAGTAAAAGTTTTTGTTGTTGTTTTCAGCAAATCACATATAAATACTCAAAGCACTCTGTGGCCACTTAGTATAGACAAACAGCTGTATTTACTTAGATAATCCCCCTGAGGCTATACTTGTGTTATTGCCCAGTAAATTAATGTGTGTGATGACTAAGTATCAGTTATCTGGAACTTTTACTTTTGAAAGAATACCTGATAAGGCTAGATGAATGAAATTTTAGGCTGTTAGGGTTAACAAGATCGTAAAGGAACTTTTTAGTCACTTAAGAGACTAACATTTTCATAGGCATATCCATTTAAAACTAAATGTTTACAATTTAAAATATATAACTTAAATCGTAAAGATAGAAAATATTTTCTTATTTCAGTTCTAGTAACTGCACTATAATGAAAAATTTTTTTCAGAGTTTGTAATTCATACCATTTGTAATGTTAGTTTATAAGAGCTGCCTCCAGAAGAAATAAATACATGCTAAACACTGTTTGGTCTTACATTTAAGAATTTCTCATTCTCTTATTTTTAATTCTAAGAAAGGAGTAGTTTTTTAAAACCATTCTTCCTCCTTTTTTGTCCGGAACATGTTAACTGTTTTGTATCCAAGAAAGTAAGCGCTTTGATTGAGCAAAATGATTTCATGTGGGGTTTATAAAAACTTGCCATTAAAGCTTCTGTCAGAATATGACCCATAGTTTGCTATTCATTGCTGTTAATGGCATTCAAGAGGATACATCGAGAATAGGCATGGTTATTGCTTATGAAATGAAGAGTAGTTGGATGCTTAACAAGAAAATGTTTTATTCTTTCTTTTTAGCTCAGCACTATTTGAGCCTAAGCAAATTTGTTTCTCTTAGTAGAGTCAGTTTACCTCCTTCCTTCAAACCATGTCCAAATAAATTTCAAGAGAGATTAAATGTTACATGTATAAAAATATTAAGAGATGAAATTATAGTAGAAAGTAGATATGTTGAAAGTAAATATGTTTAGCGTTTAAAATTATAATCTTCTGCCTGGAGATTAATTATAAGGGAATTGGTTGGAGTGGATCATTTTATAATGTAAAAATTAGGCTTGTTTGGAACAGGAGGTGAAGGGCACTCATAATGGATCAATTCACATGTGTATATTAATTTCAAATACAGCTAAGAGCCTAAGTGATAGTAAATAGTGGCTCAGATCTATTTATTGATTTGTTATTCTTTTGTATTTACCATATAATTGTTCCAAGTGACTATGTGAATTTATGCTACCATTGACATGATATGAGTGCCTGTTTTTTAAATGGCTGCATAATATTCAGTTGGATGTACCATGATTTATTCAACCATTTTTTTCCCTGTCATTGGACATTTAGGTTATTTCTAGTTGTGCAGCATTATAAATAACTCCATGAAAAGTGTCTTTGTGCTTGAGTTACCTACATTTTGGATGGTTGCCACTAAAAAAGAAATAAATAGCAAGTCAGTTATTCATAGCTTTATTTGAGTGAAAATCATATAAAATAAATTGGATGTTCAAAAATTTTGATTGTTCTTTAAAACAAAGATCCTTCTCATAAGAGTTGACATTAGAATAGCGGTTCTCAACTGGATGTTGGTGGGGTGGGGTATATTTGAGGTGGATTTTGCTGTCCAGGGACACTTGGCAATGCCTGAAGAACTTTTGGTTGTCGCAGCTAGAAGGAAGGATGGTACTGATGTCTAATGAGTAGAGGCCTGGGATGCTACTGGTAAACATCCTGTAATACACAGGACAGCCCCCACAACAAAGAATTGTCCAGCCCAGAATATTAGTAGTGCTGAGGTTGAGTGAAACTTTGAATTTTACTGCTGGCAGGAAACATTCTTGATGTAGTATTTAGGGCCACTGTAAACTGGGTCTGTTCTGCTATCGGAGGGCAGTGTTTTAGCATCAAAACATTAGTAGAAGCTGATTTTGCCAAATATGATAGACCTAGTGAATAACTCTTGCCTGCCTTCCCATTCCCATTTTGAGAAACAACAAGTATTTTATTGTCTATGTAAAGTGCTTATAAAATTTATTTTTGTGTCTTGGATGTTCCTGAAAATGCTTCATCAGTGTCAGATCTAGTTATTGGCTGTGTTGCATATTAGAGACCTGCATTTAGCTGCATGGAAAAGAAAAGCATTATCCGATTTAACAAATAGGGACTTATTTTTCTCACATAATAAAAATATTGGGCCTTTTGAGCCACACTTCTCTTGTTTAGGCCCGCTTCCACATCTGGAAGTGTACTTTCCCTTCTAATAAAACTTTTCTTTTCTACTGTAAAAAAGAAAAAGAAAATTCTGGAAATAGGAGTCCAGAGCTGTTATTGTGGCTCCATGACGTCATCGATGACCCATTCTTTATTTCTGCTTTGCCTTCCTTAGAATATGCTTTTTACCTTGTGGGCACAAGATAGCTCCTGCCCATCCCCACTACTCACCCCCCACCCACATCAAAAGCTGTAATCTTGGCAGGCAGAAGTGAGGACACAAGTCAACTAAGCCAGACCTTTCTATGAAAGCTTTCCCACAACCCAACCCAGCAATTTCTGCTTATTTCCATTGGCTAGAACTCTGTCCCATGACCATTCTTAGTTGTCCAGGAGTCTAGGCAATACAGGTTTTTAGTTGGGCTTATTAAAGGTCAGAAAATAAAATCAGAAATCTTTAGTTAGAAAGAATGGTTATTGGAATAAGCAACTAATATGTACCCCTGGAGCTGCCTTTTAAAGTATTGTGGGCTCTTCTTGTCTTTCTAAGTGCACTAAAATTAAAGAAATGTAAAGGAGAACAAATAACATTGGAGATTTGAGAGCAGTCTGCAAGAGGTTTTTGTTTTTGTTTTTAGTGATTAACCGAGAAAGCAAAAGGTATTTCTCAACCCCAAATACTTGGCTGTTTTAAGGTGATTTGTAAATTAAAATCTTTTCCCTACCATTATACTTGGTAGTATAAATTAGATAAAACTACATTTTATCTAATATTTTTGCAGCATCAATTATGATTTATTGTAGTTTACATAAGCATGTTTCATTAGGCTAAAAAATTGGAATCGGCAACTGACGCATGTACTTAACTGTGGAAAATAGGTGTATATGCATAACAGAAGTATTGAAGAAGAGGTGGTATAATGGAGGGAGTCCTCCCCCCTTTGCCTATTGCTAATTTTCAAAATATATATATATATATATTCCAGATATTAATCTCTTATCAGATATTTGACTTGCAACTATTTTCTCCTGTAGGTTGCAAGAACTTTTCGATGTGATTTTAAAACTATGTTAGCATTAGGACTGATATTATACTAGTATTTATTAGTATTTTAGCTAGTTTATTTTAAAAATAATATATGAACTAAAGAATATATGAATATATGGTTTAAAATTCAAATAGCACAAAAAGGTCTCCAATAAAAAGCAGTTAAAAGAACAGAAGGTTAATTTGGACAGAATGAGACAGGAGCAAGGTTAGGAAAAGCGTTTAGCTGTATCTGATATGTTTTATGCCTTTTCTTTAAAAAAAAAAAAAAAAGATTTGAAGCAAATAATACCAAAAGTGGTAATAAATGTTTAATCTCACTGCTAGGAACATGATTGTCATCTGTATTTTTCTGTTTGAAATATTTCATAATTAAAACATTTCTAGTCATGCAAATCTCACCCTTCCCTAGACGTCCATTCCCCCAGTCTTCCCAGAAGTTACTAATTTATTGTCTCCTAGAATTCCTCCTCATATCTTCAAGTATATTTTTGTTTGGGTAGAGTTCCTTTCCGTCCCCCAAACAGGAACATACTAAACATATTCTTTGTATCTTTTTTCACTACATAGTATATCTTTGAGATTGTTCCATATCAGTGTGTTTTCGTGGTTCCTAGGTATTCCACTGGGTTGGTGCATTATAACATCACCAGTTCACTCTTGAAGGACATTTAAGTTGTTGCCAATTTTTCACCACTATGCAGAGTAAACATCCTTGAGCATAAATCTTTGCACATAGGTATGTGACTATGTGTGATATAAATTGCTGGTGGTGAAATTGGTGGGTCAAATTTATGATCTTATCAAATTGTTCTCAAAACAAAATATAACAGTGTACGTTCCCTCGGTGGTGTATGAGAGTATCTTTTCTTCACTCTCTCTCTCACCTGCATTGTGTTATCAAAATTTTTTGTTCTTGCCAATCTGTTTTCTCTACACCTGAAACAGAAAAATGTATATTTTAGTATTATTTAAAATTAATATTTTCCTTTTATATATATCAGTTACTAACTTGCAATATAAAATTACCTATACTTCATAGTGTTTTAGCTCTTCAGCATTTGAAGTTATGCAAATATAAGCTTGGACTGAATGTGTTTAATTTTACATATGAAATTTATTATTTGACATTTTTAAACTTTCATAATTAACATGTGGAAATGATTGAAGCTTTTTTCTCTTTTTAGCTAGTCATAATTTGTTACAATATACTTTCATGGAAAAATTTTTGAAACTGAAAGGTAATATTTCTGACCAACTTATTATATGAGGCCAGTGTAACTTTGATACTAAAACTGAATAAACCATATAACAAAAGAGAATTAGAGGTCAGTTCAACTTAAAAATATAGATGCATACACTTTAAGTAAAATCATGGTGGTACATCCAGACAATGGAATGTTATTCAGCACTAAAAAGAAAGAGCTATCAAGCCATAAAAAGACATGGAGAAACCTTAAATGCATATTACTTAGTGAAAATCTGTTATTATAATTCAGCACTTTACCAGATTAAAGGAGAAAAGCTATATGATTATCTCCATGAAATAATGGGAAAAACACTGAATAAAATTCAGTACCCATTTATGATTTTAAAAAATTTAGCAAACTAGAAATTGAAGAGACTTCTTAACCTGAAAAAGGTATCTGTCAGAAACCTAAAGCAGTATTACACTTAGTGGTTAAACCTCAGAAGCAGTTCTTTCCAAATCAAGGGAAAAAAATATTTCTATTTGATATCGAATAGGAGATCCTAACCAATGCAATTAGTTAAGGAAAAGAAGTAAGAGGTATGAATAAGAAATTTGAAGTATAAGGAAAAGACAGAATTACCACTGCTGATATTGAGACATTCACAGCCAGCTACAAAATGTTAGGTCAGTAAGATTGCTGGATGTGACAGCATTAAAAAGTCAACAGCAACAATTATGTGTGGGTACAATGTGTGTTTCTGTTTCCTTGTATGTGAGAGGATGCATTTTCCAAAATGGCTGCACCAACATATGTTGTGCATTCCACGTGCTCTTTGCACAGTGTAACTGAGATTCCCTCATTGAAAGGTGGTCTGTGTTCCCTTCTCTTGCATCTTGGAAGGCCCATTGAGTGAAAACATGAACTAGAAATTTACCTGTTCTAGGGCTGGTAGGCATGGTAGCAGGCAAGACAGTGGGGAACCCACTGTAAGGGTGCTCGTCAAGAAATAACTTGAGTAATTTATTTATGCTTAATTTATAAAACTGGTGCCTAACTTTAAAATGCTTTTTCTCACATGTGGTAGTGTGAACAAAAGTCCAAATTAATTTTTGCTGTTAATTCACACTTTTTTTTGATATGTTTCAGTTTTTACTGGAATTCTTTAGAATTACATTTTATTTGGGATTAAAAAACCTGGCCATGTTCTATATACCAGGTAGCTGAATGCCTAATGCAGGCATACCGTCACAGAATTTCTTCTGTAGTGGAATACAGAGAACCATAAGGGTCCTAAAGTGAGTCTTGGGCCTAGTGGTTGTTGCTAAGTATTTATGGCTCTTTAAATAAAATTTGACATTTCCAGGCTCAAAATAAAGTGAAAGTTGTATGGCATGAAGATGAAGAAATAGATTCAAATTTTACATAAAAACTACACAATATAGGTAGATATTATTAAGAGAATTTAGTCAGAAATTTGAGTAAGATATAGTTAAACCTTAGATACCTCCATTGCATTAATTCTGTGTTACCTAAAGTGTAATGTTGCTTATAGGTGTTGACTATAGAATGGTAGTAAATATATATATCAAAAGCAGAGATTTTGGTGCCTGAAGGTCCTTGCTTCAGTTCTGTGTCTACCACTTACTAGCTTTATGACCTTTGTCAGATTAACCTCTCAAAGCTTATCATCCTTCATGTGTAAAATGGGGAAGGTAATCATTCTCTTTGATGTTGTGAGAACTGAGTGAGGTAATGTAGATAGTTGCTTTGCACAGTACTCGGCATATCATAAGTGCTTAATAAATGTTACTTTATACTGGCTGGAAAGGTATCTGTTTTGCCATACAACATTTAAGAGGAATATTGAAATATATTTTTGTTATTTTAAGGAAATTCGCAATGAGTCCCATGACTATCCTCATAGAGTGGCCAAGTTTCCAGAAAACAGAAATCGAAACAGATACAGAGATGTAAGCCCATGTAAGTATCTGTGGGTTTATGTGCATATGTATGTTGGTTGGTTTATTTCAGGAGGCAGGATACAGTGAAAAAGAAGGTTTGGGGTCAGGGTTGATAAGTACAGTAATTTTTTTCAAATGAATATAATATACATTCTTGAAAGGAAATTTTCAAGGTGTAGAATAGTAGAAGGAAGGAAAATTGCTCATATTAATTTCATCCACGTTACCATCATTTTGTTATATTTCCTACCACTCTTTTTTTATGCATAACTTTTCTTTCTTTAAAATAATTGTAATCATATATGTATATTCATACTTTTCATATTATTCCACAGTCTTTATTAGTATTATTGAAAATATTTATCAGTGTAGTTTGTTTCTTTCCCCCCAAATTATAAGAGTAATATTGTAGAAAACTTTCAAAACATAGAAATGTTTAAAAGAAAAAAAACCATGATTTAAAAACAGAACTTTTGGGTTTATGTTTTCTTGATATTTTTCTGTATAAACATATACACATATTCTTTTAAATTCAAAATTAGAATCTTGCACATACTCATTTATAGCTCTTTTCCTACTTAGCAATACTCTAAACATTTTCCTAACATAAACAGTCTTTTAATGGCTCTGATAGTGGCTTTCGATATGTCATTCTTTTACCTAGCAGTCCCCTATGGGTGATCATTTAGATTCTCATGTACACACACACACACACACACACACAAGTTTGTGAACAATTCCATGGTTTTAGAAATGTGTTCATCATGAGGTGATTTTATTTTTTGTTCTGATTGATAACGCTTGTTCAGATATTAAATTAGGTTGTCTTACCACTCCAGAATGCTTCCCCATGTTTGATTTTAGTGGGCTAAACTAAACATAGGTATTTTCTTTAGGGCTGCTTGTTAGTATTTTTTAAAAAATATTGACTCTATTGCATTTTGGTTTCTACTAATTTGTGGTTCCTTCCTCTGGTTGACAAGAGTATGGTGCTAGTGTGCCAAGGCCTTCTGTATAGGCTGAATAATCTTACTCTACTCAAGACCACAGACTAGACCTTCATAGACATTTCTTATTAGATAGGTGTGGATATACCACTGAAAATCTTACCAATTACCGGGGAAGACGTGTGCATACTTTTATTTTTATATGAATATTTATCTTTATGTTGATCAAGTACATTTACGTGAAGAATGTTTTGGCCAATTTAGGACAATCAAATAAGTAATTTCTTAATATATTTCGTTATTATAAATTGCATATTAAAAATTGTGTTTCTCTTACATGCTTTTTTCCTTGCCAACTTGAAGTGTTTATAAAGCTAAGTAGCTAGAAGAGTGGTTTTTCATCCTTCTTCGGTTGCAGCACCCTTGAAGATATGACAAACTTCCTCTGAAACCAGTGGCAATAGTTCTGGTGTAGGTGTGTGTTCAGGGAATGGAGGTACACAAAATAATTCAAAACTTGTGCAGCAAAAACTTCTACAAAGAATATATGTTGTGTTAAAAGTTTATATTAAAACAGAAGGTTGATAATTAATGTGCTAAGTGTCAAACCTAAAGTAAAAGAATAAACACCCAAAAAAAGGAAATAATATAAAAATAAAAGAATAAAAATCAAAGATACAATACAAAGAACCATCAAAACTAAATATTGATTCTTTGAAAAGAGAAACTCTGGCAAGATTGAGCAAGAAAAGTAAAACAAAAGCTAGAGAGAGGGGTACATGTAGACAGTATTTGGAAAGAAAAGGGGAACGTAAATACAGATGTAAAATATGGAATTAAAAAGCAAATTGAATACTACAAACTCTTTTTTTGGCAATAAATGTGATCATTTAGAAGAAAGAGAACAGAATCCTGGTAAAATATAACTTACTAAAACTGATTTAAGGAGAAGAGAGTCCAAAGAGTCCTATAACAGTTAAATAAATGAGATTAAGAAATAAAAATCTTTCCACAGAGGAAACACTGGACCTAGCTGGTTCTACGGGTATGTTCACACTAATACAAACCCTCTCAGAGAATAAGAAAAGAGAATACTTTTTCATTCTTTTATGAGGCCATTGTATAACTTTGATATCCAAACCAGAAAAGTTTAGTATAGTAAGAGGAATAAAAAATTACAGTTGTATGTCCTCATGAATATAGATGTAAAAATCCTAACAAAAGATTAACAAATCGAATGTAGCCGTGTCTATATTAAGTTTATTTTAGGGAATATAGGGATAGCTTAACATTAGAAAATCTTATCAATGTAATTCAGTGTACCAAGGTAAAAGAGAAAAAGCCATATGAATGTTTTAATAGGTGCAGAAAGATTGAAGTCCATTCTTGCTCATGATTAAAAACAAAACATACACTGGAAATGGAAGAGAACTCCTGTAACCTAATATATGTAAGAGACACAATAACATAACTCTTAAGGATTACATGTTAGAAACAGTCTTTTAAATACCAACAAGACAAAGATGCCCACTTCTACCTCTTTCTCTTAACATTGTGCTGTAGGTCTACTATAAAACAAGAATAAGAAATAAAAGGCTTAAAGGTTGGAAAAAAAGAAACAGCTGTCATTTTATCTTTTGCTGTATAACAAACCACCTCCAAACAGTGTCTTAAAACAGTAAGTCATTTATCACGCTCCCAAATCTGGAGGTTGACCAGACCCAGATAGTGATTCTTGCTCAAGGTCTTTAGTGCCATTCTTCAGATGGCGGCTGAGGCTGGAGTCTCCTTGAGGCCTTCCTCACCCAGTTGTGGACTGTCAGCCGGAACACCCACATGTAGCATCTCCATATGACCTGGACTTCCACAAAGATAGTAGCTGAGTTTCAAGAGTGAGCATTCTGAGAGAGCAAGCCAGAAGATGTATTGCCTCATGTCACCTAGCCTTGGAAGTCACACTTCCATATTCTCTTCATTAGGAGCAAGTCACTAAGCCCATTTGGATTCAAAGGAGAGGACTAATATTCTACCATTCGATGGAAGAATTATCAGAAAATTGTAGACATGTTTTAAAACAATCACAGTTAATAGATGATATAATTTTCTTCATAGATAATCCATAATATGCACAGACAAATCAAAGGATTATGAAATATTTTGATAGTCTCAGAATTATACAGTAGACATTTCACATTATTAAAACAGAACTTTAGGACGTGGTTCCATAGTGTAACGGTTAGCACATCTGCTTTAAATGCAGAAGGTCCTGGGTTTGCGCCCCAGTGGAGCCACGGTCCAAGGTCTGGAGCCACAGTCCATGCCACCCTGAACAAGACCGATGTCTGATCTTGGAAGCTAAGCAGGGTCAGTCCTGGTTAGTACTTGGATGGGAGACCACCGAGGAAGACCAGGTGCTGTAGGCATAAATAATAATAAATAATAAAAAAAGTAAATAAATAAAACAACTTTATACATGACAAGAATGTGCTTGTCATCTTTAAGATTTAGATAAAAACTGTAAAATAGTAATCAGAATAAGTATAGATATAATATAGATTTTATGAGAACTATTACGTAAATATTTGCTAACATTCTTCCTTATCCCATCTGAGGTTTAAAAATAAAAACCAAATGCACTTTACATTCTCAGAATCTATTGTATCAACAGCTTTTTTACTTAAAGGTTTTCTCATTATTTGTTAGGATTTTGGTTCAGTCTTGAGTTTTTTTGGGTTTTTTGGGGTTTTTTGGGGGGACGAGTTTGTTTTTAAGTCTTCAATTGCAATCAAGGCTGAATCAAAGCTATTTTGGGCTTCTAATAATTTGTTTCTATAGGACATTCATGCACTAGAGTGGTTCCAAGGAATAAGAACTAGAATTTTTAGTGAAGAAGCTAGAATTTATAAGTTAAGAGGAAACCTAAACTGAATAACATTATAGCCTACTTCAGATAATGAACATATGGCAAAAGGGTTTCATTATCCATTGTTAAGCCCAAAACATAGAACTAGGGTTCATGAGTGAATAACACAGTTGGTGAATTTCAGGTCAGAATAAGCAGGATCTTTCTTGTGCTTAAGAGCTATTCAAATGTACAGATGAACCATGTGTTGTGAACTATTGAAAGTATTCAGGGCGTAGATTTCTTATCAGAGATACTCTAAAGAACATATGTGAATAAATTATAGAAGGTCTGATTAGATGACTTTGAAATATCTCTTATGTGCTTCATTTCTTGCTCCATTCCTTGTCCCTTTCTCACTTTCTTCCCCATTCACATTTCCCTTCTCCTACACTGTTGATTCCTTAGCAGTTGCAGCCTTTTTTTTTTTTTTCCAACTGGACTGCTTGTCCCTTGGTAAAGTTCTATTCAGCCTTCAAGACGTAGTTAGGTATCACTCTTCTGAGAAGTACCCTTCAGAAGTTACTATTTTGCTTCTATAGAACTTTATCCCTGTATTCTGGTATTAATTTTATTACCACATTATAATTTTATTTATTAAATTTTATGCACTCTGTAGAGCAATGATTCTCAACAGGGGTGTTTACCCTCCCCTAGGAGACATTTTAGATATTTGGCAGGTGGCAAGGGAGCTTTTTTCCTAGTGAATTTCTACATTTATATAAAAATAGATACTGTTTTATTATAAATTACTTTCCATTTGTTTTTCTTTCATATTTCAGTTAGGTCTTTACTGATGCTCAAAACATTTCTGTAGTTTCTGTTATCTCTGAATAGAAGGATAGTAAAGAGGGTATTAAAGATATCATTAGGTCTTCTCTCCCTGAATAATTCGATCTAAAAGCCCTTGGGGTTGGAGGCCCATATGTGGAACGTATGTAAGTAGAGGTGTTGTCCTAGAAGAGGGAGGCTCATATTTGAAGCATGAGGGAAAGCTAGAGTGACCCTGTGATATTGGATTAATATTAGTAGATCAATGTGTGGACTCAAGGTTTTCAGTAAACATAGTTATACAGATTCAGAAATATAGGGGTGTGTGTGTGTGTGTGTGTATGTGCGTGCGCGTGCATGTGCATACACATATTTCCTAGCCCTGACCGCTGGGAAGTCTTGGGAAAAGTGACACCCTATTAGCATTGTGCATGCCTAGATTTTGATACCCAAGTTTTATTTTTCACTGGAGGAAACAGGACTCCTTGGGAGAATGGCTGATCCAGAGCTGGGACAAGGAAAGTATAAGAATAGTCTGAAATGTCTTGTAGCCCCAGAAAGCAAAGACATGCTTAAGAAATGATGAAGACATGTCAGAAGGACACAGAAACCAGCTGGAAGCCCACTGGCTAAATCTGGGGGTGATTTGAGCATTGAAATAAATGATTATGACCTATTGAATAAAGTTGGAATCCATGAATTTATGCTGATATAAAGAAACAAATGAATAAATAAATAGGAAGAAAGGAAAGGTCTGCCTTAGTGTAGGATGGCAACTAATAAATTTTGAAATGGATGTTAAACTTGGTGTATGAAAATTTGGTGAGGAACAAGATATTTACATAGTCTTAAAGTGTCCCTCTACACAATACTTATTAAGTAGAAGGTGGGAATAGTAACTGCACAGTAGAGAAGTCTGGCAGACACCAACCTTAAACAAGTTATCATGAACAATAATGGCACATACTACATTGAAATCCTGAACCACCCCATATAATGCAGTGAGCATAGAACATCTCTCTGTGTTGAACCTGCCGAAAATGTACAACCTGAACTCATTCATGGAGAAATATCAGACAACTCAAATGGATCGACATTCTATAATCTTTAGAAGGTTGTAAAAATCTTTTCCAGGAAAGACTGAAGAATGGTTCTAGGTTGAAGGAGGCTAAAGAAATATGACATTTAAATACGTGATCCTATATTGGATTTTCTTGTTTTACAAGACAGTATTAAGACAGTCAGTGAAACTTGAATGGTGTCAGGGTTAGTAAAGTATCAGTTAATTTTATGATTTTGATGGCTCTACTATGATTAAATAGGACTGAGTCCTTATTTGTAGAAAATACACAAATATATTTAGGGATAGTCAGGTATCATGTTTGCAACTTGTTGTGATGATTCAAGAAAAGTTCTTTGTACTTTTGAAATTCTTCTGTAACTTTTGAAGTTATTTCAACATACAAATTTAAAATTATTTAAAGGGGGTACTGAATGCTAGAAAGAAAAGGAAATAAAAGACATACAGATTTGAAAGGAAAAAATAAAACTGTCCCTATTTGCAGATGACATGATAGCCTATGAAGAATTCCCAAAGTTCTACCTAAAAATTTAGAACTAATAAGTGAGTTAAACTAGGTTGCTGGATATAAGATATAAATATTATCTTTCTGTATACTAGCAGTGAACATGTGGAAACCAAAATTAAAAACAATGCCATTTCTACAATTGCTCTAAGAAAATGAAATCTTTTGGAATCTCAGAAAACATATATAGGACCTGTATGTTGAAAACAACAAAACGCTAATCAAAGAAATAAAAGATGTAAATAAATGGAGAGACATACCATGTTAATGGATTGGAAATCTCAGGATAGTAAAGATGTCTCCCCAAATTGTTCTGTAGGTTTAACATAATTCCTATCAAAATCTCAGGAGGATTTTGTTGCATATATAAACAGGCCTATTTTATGTGGAAAGGCAAAGGAACTGAAGTAAAATAGCTAAAAGAATTTTGAAAAAAACAAATAAGATGAGGAATAACTGCTCGATTTTAATACTCAGAGTTGATCCTTGAACAACACAGGTTTGAACTGCACAGGTCCACTTCCATGTGATTTTTTTCCAATAAATACTGTGAATGCATTTTTTCCTTTTTATGTTTTTCTTGACATTTTCTTTTCTCTAGCTTAATTAATTATAAGAATACAGTATATAATGGACAAAATATGTGTTACTTGTTCATGTTATTGGTAAGGCATCCAGTCAACAGTAGACTATTAGTAGTTAAGTTTTGGGGGAGTGAAAGTTACACACAGATTTTTGACTGCGAGGGATCGCCACCCCTAATCCACTTATTGTTCAGAGGTCAGCTGTACTATATAACTTGATAGAAGGATAGAAACATAGATCAGTGAAACAGAATAGGGAACCCAGAAATAGACTCATACAAGTATGCTGAACTGATTATTGACAAGGGTGAAAAGCAATTTAATGGTAGAAGGATAATCTTTTCAGCAGTTTGGTACTGTGGCAGTTGGACATCTACAGGAAAATAAAATGAATCTCAATCTAAACCTCACACTATACAAAAATTGACTTAAAGTAGATCATAGACTTTAAAGTGTAAAGTATCAAACTTTTAGGTGAAAATTCAGGACCTAGATGAAGACTAGATGAGTCCTTAACGTGACACCAAAAGCACAATCTGTGAAAGAAAGATCAATAAATTGGATTAAACCAAAAGTAAAAAACTTTTGCTCTGTGAAAAGACCCTGTTAAGAGGATGAAAAGACAGAGGCATTCTGGGAGAAAATATTTATAAATCCCCAAAGAACTCATATCTAGAATATATACAGAACTTTCAAAATTGAGCAGTAAAAAAAAACAGCCCAGTTAAGAAGTGGGCAAAAGATTATGAACATAGATGGCAGATAAGCACAAACATATAAAAAAAACACGATTAACCATTAGAAAAACATCATTAACTGCTAGAAAAATGCATATTAAAAACTTAGTGGTAAGTAAGTGATTACTACATACCAACTAAAACATCTAAAATAATGAGGCCACAGCACTCATACAAGGATCTGAGAATGCAGAGACACTGGATCTCATACAAGGCTAGTAAGAATATAAAATGGTATGGCCACTCTGGAAAATAGTTTGGCAGTTTCTTAAAAAAACTAAACCTAGACTTACCTTATACATTACTCCTGGACATTAATCAGAGAGAATTACACCTTTATGTCCACACAGAAATGTGTACAGCTTTTATTCCTAATAGCCCTAAATTGGAAACAACTTAGTTGTTTTCCAGTGGGTAAATGGTTAACACACTGTGGTATGTATATTCATACCATAGAATACTACTCAGCAATAAAGAAATGAGCAATGACACATGCCACAACTTGGATGGATTTCAAAGGACTCATGCTGAGTAAAAAAAATCCAATCTCAAAAGGTTGTATTACTGTACGATTCCATTTATATAGCATTATTGAAATGAATAAAATCATAGAGATGGAGAACAGATTAATGGGTTAGGAGAAGACTATGACTATTAAAGGGTCACACAGAGGATCTTTGTGGTGATAGGTCTGTATCTTGACTGTAGTGGTTACATGAATTTACATGTGATAAAATTGTGTACAGCTGCATGTGCTCACACACACACAAACACAAACAATTGAGTGCCTGTAAAACATGAAATTGAAATGTCTGTGGGTTATGCCAGAGTCTTTCCAGGTCTCTGAATTTAATGGTCTTCTTGAGTGGGGTACTGGGCAGGGTACTGTGCTAGGCAGTGGGAATACGTGGTGAACATGACAGGGTCTCTGGTCACAAAGAGTTTAACCCTAACAAAGAATGCTGCAAATGGCTGGAGACATGGGTGCTGCTGCCGCCCCATGGGCAAAGTGAATCAAGATCTTCCCATAATAGGTGCCTTTTAACAGAGGCCCCTATTGTAGCCACAGCTCATCCCTTGGGAAGCTTCACTGTGAAGTACTTACGCTGGGGACTGGAAGGCTCAGAAGTCTGCAGGGAGGGGACTAAAGTCATGGGGAAAACAGCGCATCTTCCAGGACCATCACTTCTATTCAGAGTTAGGGAATTTGGGGGTAGGTTGGTTGTATATTAAAATACAGATACATAATGAAGTAGAATTTTTAAATTTCTGTAAATTTTTAAGACAAAATAGGACTTTTCAAAGAGTGTTGTACTTGATACTTTCAGGGTATTGAGGGTCAGTCAGTAAAAATAACCAAGGACCGGTCTAGTCTAGCCATTTTATCTTACAGACGAGAAAACTGAGACCCAAGGAGCACTAGTGACCTGACTGTTATCCCAGGCCATAGTGTCTGAGTAGCTTGAATACTAATAATGTTTCTCAAGCAGTAGGTTATTTTTTTCTGTATAAGTCACAGCTGTGTATGTAGTCACTTAGGCTGGTACAGCCAGAGCAGACATCAGAATCTACTTTTTTAGGTCCCTTTAGCCTCCCCTCACCCATTTTTTTCATCTGTACCACGGAATTCTAGATATCTATACTAAAAAGTCCTGAAGCTGTCTGATCTCTTATTTTTTTCTGAATTAGTTCCATTTTAAAGTCACTTTTAACATAGTTTCATCTCCTTCTTATATGGTTTGATAGTGATTTGTCATTCTGACAAAATTTGACCACAACTTAACAATTTGATTATGAAAATTTTCTGAAATTCATTATATAAACAATGCTTAAACACTGCTGACCTAAATTTTTAGTGACACTGTACTAGATAGGCACTATGAGAAAATAGAAGTAGAAACTCTTTCTCTGTTAGTCAAATTTAGGAGGTGAGACTAATGAATAATGAAATGAGACTAATGAATCAGTACAGGATTTCTCAACTCTCTGACCCTAAATTGTAAGCTGCTGCTTCTCCCTTTGTTCATTGGGCTCAAACCACATCCTTTATGTCTCCAAGACATATTATACATGTACTCACCTTAGGGCATTCATTCGTCTCAGTGCTTATCCATCTGATTGACCTCCTCCAAGTCTGCTTAAATGTCACTCTCAAATAAGGCCCACCCTGACCACCCTATTTAGAATTGCAACCTGCCCACCACCCCAGCACGACTTGACTTTTTTTTTTTCTCATAGCATTTATTACTATATAACATAATTTACTTAGTTGCTTTGCTTATTGCTCTATCCCTTTCTAAGAAGGTAAGCTCCACGAGGGTATGGATGGGTTCCAAGTGACCAGAACAGTGCGTGGAACGGAGAATGTATTTAGTAAATATTTGACCTACATTGTTTGCATATTATCTTATGGACTTTTGGATTTAAGATAAATAACAGTTTTCCCCAACTCCTTCTACCTTCAGTTTTAGGCTCTATCTCTCCTAAAAGGGGAGATTCTGAGTTTAAAGGAGAACGGTTAGATGCTTACTGATTATATTAAGCTGAAGCTTAGTATGTCTTATATAATCTATCAAAGAGGAAATATGTCTATGTTCTAAACTACATTAATGAATTGTATGCATTTTGTAAGGACACTTCCCAGGTGTTCCTTCCATTGCAGAGACTCTAGGAGATAAAGAGGCCCTTTTCAATTTGGAGATGTATAGAAGCAAAATTTAATCAAGTTTAGGAACTTGAAATCATGATTGATTGAAATCTTCAAAGACAGTTCAACCTGTTTGGAAAAGGTTGAACCTACCAGATGATTCCAAAACAATATATACTTTATTAGCAAGTCCATGATGGTGTGTACCTGGGAAATGCTTCATTAGTAATGCTTTCCATTCTCACTGCCACTGCTGGGTTCAGTACTCACCACCTCTTGATTAGACTGTTAGTGCATCAGTGTATTAAGTTGTCTTCCTCTTTCTTTCAGTCTATCCTCTACTGCTAGTAGTAATTTTCTTGAAAATCAAATGTGCTTGTGTCAGTACTTTAAAGAACTTCATTGAGATTACCTGTGCTTATGGCACAATACAGGGTCCTTCAGAGCATAGCCTCAACATGTTTTGGGACTTCTCTCTCATCTACCCAGGTCTTCAGCCTTTCTGAATTTGCCAGTCCTCATGGTTTACCGTTTCCTTTTATTACTCTTTACGTATGCTCTTTCTGCTGGAATTTATCCTTTCCTTCACCTATGTAGCAAAGCCTGCTCATTTTACTAGGCCTCCTTAGATAGGCATCAGATGGTCAGCTTTCTTCTCACAATACATAATGCAATAAAGTATAGTCTGGGAGTTATTACTTAATATGATTTTTTTCTTGTAAAAAGCTTT
Source organism: Pteropus vampyrus (assembly GCF_000151845.1). Classification (NCBI taxonomy): domain Eukaryota; kingdom Metazoa; phylum Chordata; class Mammalia; order Chiroptera; family Pteropodidae; genus Pteropus; species Pteropus vampyrus. The sequence goes on along the minus strand of NW_011889215.1, from coordinate 1,126,352 downwards.
AAACAAAGAATGTCTTATCTTTATGTCCCTGTTGCTTGGCTCCTGAAATATATTTGTTGCCTGAAAATTCTATATGAGTACTGAAAGTATTAAATATAAAGAACAGACCAACATAGTGGGATTCAATCAAAGAGGTTATATAGAGAAAATAGGTCTTAGGCTGGATCTTTAAGGAAATAAGGTTTCTGTGACAGAGATGATGATGGAAATCATACCTGAGGTGAAGAACATTATGAAAGGAGATACCAGGAGAGCTTAGGGTGTGTGGAATGGATGGTGAAGGAACCAACTTGGATGTCACCGAGAGAGACCATGTAGTGTAAGAAATATGCAGTCTCTCTCTTAAGTAGCATAAACTTAAGTTTGAATCTCCTCTTTTGCTTTTCTAGTGTGTTATCCTAGGTAAATGACTTGAATTCCCTGAGTGTCAGTAAAATAAGCATGATAATATCAACGTCATCAGGTCGTGAGGATTAAAGAAGTAACCCAGTAAGATGTGTCATAAATTACCTGGCACTTCATAGGCATTAAATAACCCTGTACAGCGGTTGTAGTTGGTTATGTGGGGAGTAAAGGAACCATTCATCAAATAGAGTTTTCTGTGCAGAGCAAAGAAATGAAATGTTAATACTCTGTGTGTACTAAGGTTTGTGTTTCTTCTACATTTTATATGGTGGTGCTGTGGTGATTTGGATTTTAGTTCTAGCTTTGCTTTTGGCTCATTCCTTGATTTATGAGAGAAAATTAATGTTTCGCCTCAAGAATTTTACTTGTAAGGTTGAAGAAAGTTCACATATCTATATAATGCTTTGTATTCTTGTCAGGGAAGTACCATATAAGTATGGACATCAGTGTTTAAAAACCTACTGTTTCCCCCTTGATCGAGAATAGGAGAAGAAAGAGGGAAACTCTTACATTAATGCTGTGCTAATGAAGTCAGTCTTCTCCTTGCCCAATTTATGTTAATTATTCTTGAGCTCTGCTTTGGCATAACCTGTTGAGGATGGTTCTGATGAATGTAAATCTTCTAGCCAATTTGACCTGGAAGACTTTCTAAAAGGAGATGTCTTTACAATAATATTAAACTAGGTGAAACTGGAGGTGAGGGATGTTAGTTAACAACAACAACAACAACAAAAAGCTGGTATCAGTATTGAAAGAGGAAGCAAATCTGTATTGTCAGCTTAGGCCACAGCTAGAGCTAGTCATTTCTTGACATATGAAACCATTTCTCAGAAAACATACCGTTTGAGGGTGGGAGGTAAGGGAATCTTCATCAAAAGTGTCCCCGCCCCCCCTTTTTTTTCCCCAGAAGTTTATTTAATTTTTTCCAACTTATAAGGCACAATTCTATTGGGTATTGCATTTCTTCATTATGCACTCAGTGACAGGAATTAAGAGCAGATGATGCCCCCATGGAAAAAAGCATGTATTCTTGATAGTTCTGCTCTTGCTGTTTATTAGTTGTTGAGAAATAAGATTTCCTGTGAAGTGTGGTTTGGTTGCTTTTGTGGTGTATCATGCAATATAGTTTGAATTATCTTCATTTTTTTTTTTCACTTTTTTGTATCTTTTTAAAGATAGGAAAGAGAGAGATAACCATATACTTAAATAATGATAAAGTACTGTGGGCCTTGGGACTTACTTATAGCCCAGAGGTAATGGGACTCTGTCATTTTGATAATCTCATTTCAGAGGTTCCTGGGCAGAATTTAAACTATGGGAAAAAAGAAAGCATGCAACTGTGTGTGTGTGTGTGTTCCTAATTCAAAAGTCAAAAGGTTTGCTTTGGAATGAATAGTTCACAGATTTTGGGCTGACTGAGAGTAATGGAGCAGGGAAAGGAGACATTTGACTCCCATGTTAGGAGGACCTGTGTTCACTCCCACAGATATTTTAAACCATACATTAAATGATTATTAATTGGAGCAGACGCGTTGTTCTTTTTCGTTAATTTTGTTAGAGAATATAAATCATAAAGTGACAATTTCTCATAAAAAAAGCTTTGATAATTTAAATTCTCGAAATATGTATGCTTACTATCTTTGTAGTTTTAAAGCGATGTTTTATTTAACACAAGAAACTCTTAACGTTTTTTTCTCTACACAGATTCTTTTCTGAATCAAAACACACTTTTAAGTTTTTATTAATCTACCTACAGAATAGAAGAATTTAAATATCTAATTATGTAGTTAGGTGTATTTCAAAGTTTTGTTTATAATTAGTTCTGAGAAAATATAGGTTCAGCCAATGTTTATAACCAGTTCTAAATAGCTATAGTTTTCCAAAGGGTTACTTTCTTTGTTAGTCTTATCCGCTAACAAATTTTTTTTTCCCCCTTAGAAAACTTAGTGTTCCTTTGCTTCTACTGACTCTATATGGATAAATTAAGTTAGAAGCAAGGCCATCGCCTGGGGCCAGACTCTGCATGACCCTGGGTGCCTTTCAGGTAGCACCCTGCTCCCCATTGGTCGGACTCCCTGGGCTCCAGGGCATAAATCTGTGCTTTAAGAGTGTGTGATTCCAGTGTGTTTAATGAATTGGAGTGACACCTGGTATGGATTCTACAACTAGAGGGAAAATAACAGTAAATCTAGTTCAGAATACTGATGGCAGGGTATCAGATACTCTTAAAAAACAAATGCTGAAGGACTTTCTTTAGGCTCATTCCCTCTATAGCTTTGGAAGGATCTGGGATGGTGACACGCAAGATAACTGAATTCCCAGCACCCTGGAGAGGAAACTTGCTAGTTATTATGGATTCATGCTTCTGTTGGTCACATTATTTTTTCTGTTGTTGTTGTGCAGTAGGTGTGATTAACCTTTGGGGTTTGTGTTTTTCTGATTGCAACATGAGGAAATACATTCCTTTAGTGTTATATTTTAGTGGATCTTGAATTTTGAGGATTATGTGACGTTCTAAAAGCATGCGTATTTTCCTTATGCATGTTGTCTAGAAGATACATGGTCTTTATTAGGTAGCTGACCTTTTTATCATCTCACATAATATAACAGTTTAAGGGTGATTAAACTGTTAAAAAAAAGAAGTGACTGTTTAAAAAAAAAAAAAGCTTGCTGACATCATCTTTCCGAGAACTCTGGTATAAGTGATTTACTATAACAAGTTCTTAGTTTTTCCTGTTGGCAAATGACATGTAATATTTACAGAGGTCTTGGGTTCAGTCCAGCAGAAACGTCTTAGATAAATAGATGTGTGAAACTAAAGCCATTTAATAATGTTTTGTTTTATGTGGACATAATCTAAACAGTTTTGGGTTTTTTTGTTTGTTTTTTTAGTTTAAAAGTAGGGAGAGAATGGGTATTTAGTATAGATTTTTTTGAGGGAAGCAGCTTATAATGTTTCCTCCAGAATTAAATGTCAGATATGTTCAGTTTATAATTCAGTAGTGTGCTTCCGACAGTTGTGTATTTAGGATTTTAAGTTAAAGTTAATTCTATTCTTATGCATGTGCTTTCTATGTGTCATGTTTTTCTTACCCATCAAAATGATACAAGGTAAAGTTTTATACTCCATGTATTTAAATTAGCACAAATTCTAAATCTAAGATTTTACTTTTAAAAACTAGAAATATGTCTAAACTATTATAACAGAACCTGGTAATGGAACATCTTTAGTTGTCTTTTAAAGAATTGGAACATTCTAACTATATAGATATTTTTAGTATTTAATCTAAATATAGTTAAGGGCTAAAAAATTATTTAAATATACAATAGTCCTGCCTTATCTATGGCTTCTCTTTGAGGTTTTGGTTACCCATGGTCAACCTCGGCCTGAAAATATTAAATGGAACATTCCAGAAATAAACAATTTAATTCATAAGTTTTAGATTGTACACCCTCCTGAATAGCTTGACGAAACTCATGCTATTCTGCTCCATCCATCCCTTTGTCCAGTGTCTCCATGCTGTAGATGCTACCCGCTATATTGTTATAAATGGTCTATTAGTCATTGTTATTAATCTCTTACAGTGCCTAATTTATAAGTTAAACTTTATTATAGGTATGTATGTATAGGAAAAAAACAGTATATACAGGGTTTAGTACTATCTGCAGTTTCAGGCATCCTCTGCGGGGACTTGAAACGTATCCCCAACAAATAAGTGGGGATTACTGTAGTTGAATGCATGCAGATCTATTGAGGAATGAAGAAAATAAAATGTAGTTACTGTGGAAATCTAGTCTTAATCTATTTGAGGCCAATTTTTGTTTTGCTTTGTTTTGTTTTGTTGACCTGTGAGGTTGTAGGCACAAAGAATCTAACCGATCCTTCTACTTTTAGGAAGGCAGGTGCTTTATTCCTTTTATTTTTTATATTTTGGTTGATTTTTCTAGTTATAGTAGCAAATGTACTACAAACAGAGGCACTTCCCTTCCAACACCATAGTAACAAACAAAAGGATTACATTTTTGTACTTCCTTTTAAAAAAGGAATAATTTGAGATTTGAGACAAATCTCCTGTGGTGCTAATGTATTTTTCCTTTGTTTCTTCTGTCATTTTGTAAATACCTAGAATATTTATATTAAAAAAGAAGTGACATGTTTGAAATGACAGTTATGGTTTATCATTCTCTTTTCCAGATGATCACAGTCGTGTTAAACTGCAAAATGCTGAAAATGATTATATTAATGCGAGCTTAGTTGACATAGAAGAGGTGCAAAGGAGTTACATCTTAACACAGGCAAGTGATATGATGTCCAGCAGATGCCTGACAAGGCAGTTTTTGTGATTGATCTGCTTTAAAACATAGCTAAAACTATGTCTTGACTTCTTTTTTTGAAGTGAAATGCTATTTCAGTTTCTTCTGTTGTTATGTAATGAATTACAGATATTATGTTTAGCAGCTTTGTATATTTTAGATAATAAAGTTATTTTTAATGTTATACATTTCATGAAGGAATGAATTTTAATGGAATGGCTTAGACCAGTTCTTTTCAGGCAAATTATCTTTTTTTTATATCGGATACAAAGCCTTTGTTAACCTTTTGTGAACTTTTTCTGTTTCTTTTCAGATAACCTGTGTTATAACCAGAGACCCTTTGAAAGCTCATCTCTATCCCCCTCTCTAGCATATATTTTCTTAGAGTACAGATAATACTTTCTGGGCAGAGCGAGGGTGCTGAGACCAGGTCCCCAGAGGACTGGCTAGGAGACCAGAGAGCCTAGTGGTTACCTTTGGCATTCTGTCCTCGACACATTGGCTACACCCATATCCCTGCTCTTCTTCCATTCTGAGATAATAGAAATTATTTTAGTTTATCAGTACCAGTTATCCTTCATAAAATAACGGAGACTTAACAGTGAAATAATTTCCCCCAGTTAATGATTTTTAAATACTCAAAAGATAAGTTGTATATTCATAATATTGAGATTTTTGAAACCTAATTTGGATCAGAATCTGGAAAAAGATATTCAGATGAATGTAACTGTAAGCTGTTAGACTAGACTATTTCTGAATCACAGGAAATGAAAATTATTTTACATGAGGTAAAATAGTTCCTCTAAGTCAAAAAAAAAAAAAACACTGTAAAAAAACTGGTAAAGACCAAAAATTTACAGTTCAAAGAAAAAAACGAAAGTGGACTTAATGTATATGAAAAGATTCTCAATTTTCCTAGTAATTTAAACCAGCAATAAGTTATTATTTTGACCTGTTAGTCAGCAGAGATGTAAAAATTTATAATACTCAGTAGTCAAATATGTGTAGGCAAAGATATATAGGAAGGTGTTTATTGCAACTTAATAGCATAGGACCAGAAATAATAGGACTGAAATAATCTATAAATGACTGGCTGAATAAGTTATACACATACCATTAGTACTGGTGGTTTCCGAAAGTTAGGAATAGAGACTTTAACTTGCCATTTTCTGCCTTTCTGTAATATCTGAAGTTTTTCTTATGTGCATTAACGATGTTTTTAATAAACTCATTTTTAGAGTTAAAAATTTTTAGTTTCTATTTGGAAAAACTATAATGTTAAAAAATAGAAAAGAATAATTACCCTAGGCTAGATCCTTATTACAACTCTTTCCTTTTTTATTTCCCTAGTCTTACTTATTGCGCTCCCCCACCCCACTCCATCTTAGTCCTTAAAAATGAAGGTGTTTCTCAAGATTCTGATTTAGATTTTGTTTTTTTTTTTTACCCCCTTCCAGTTTATACTTGTGACTTTAATTCTCTGGAACCATGTTTTCAACCTGTGTATCTTGCTTAAGAGAGAGTGATTCGAACTTTGTATTCATAGTATCTGTACTCAAATCCTGGTGCCATTACTTCACTGGATAGTCATTCATTCAACAAACATTAATTGAGTTCTTTGTGGCAGGTATTGTCAAATAAAACAGACATTTAGTAAAACCATTGCCATTATAACCTTTATATCCTAGTGGGAAGTAAAATTAACAGCTAGCAATTTTGTAACATTTTCCTGTATTTTATGTATTTTGTATAATTTCAGCCTTAGGATAATCCTCTGTGGTAAATACTCTGATTATCCTTGTGCTATACATCAGGAATCATCTAAGGCAGCAGTTCCCAACCTTTTTTGGCATCAGGAACTGGTGCTCCTATGAGAGAATCTAATGCCTGATGATCTGAGGTGGAGCTGAGGCGGTGCTAATAGCACTGGGGAGTGGCTGCAAATACAGATGAAGCTTTACTCACCTCCTGCTCTGTGACCCAGTTCCTAATAGGTTATAGACCAGTACCGGTCCGTGGCCTGGGTATTAGGGACCCTGATCTAAGGAGACCCAGAGACATTAAATAACTTTAGCAAAGTCATACAATGAAGTAAGACGAGGCCAGAATTTGAAGCCACATAGTCTCCACAAGATCCGTGGTTTATGCTTTTAATCATTCAGTTCTACTACCTTAAAATTGCTATGTGACCTTGGACAAGTTACTTAACTCTCCAATCCTATATATATGTATTAGTGATTATATAGATATACCTGTGTCATCTATAGAATGATGTTGAGAGAAACTCAGATAGTGCCTGGTGCTATGGTAAGCACTACACAGGTTATTCGTTGTGGCATTTGTTCTTGCTTTTTATTAGTAGCAGTAATAATATTGTTAATATTAATAATAATTCTATTATAAAACACTGTAAATCCCATCATAATAAAGAAAATGCCTGATTAATACTCTAGCGATTGTGTTTAAACCTCTTGTTCCTATTAGGACTGTGTCCTAATAGAGCTCCTTCAATTCATGTAGAGTGTGAGAACTCAGAAGCTTGTCTTCAGCTTTTTCTTCTTTCTTGAATTCCTACCTCATATTTTTCAGGTCTCTACTGGATATTTTTACCCAGGTGAACCATTGACATAATAAATTCCACATTTTCTATATGTAACTTGTTTTTTTTTTTTTAATCAAGCCTTTTTTACTTTTTTTAAACCTATTTTTTACGAGCTTTTTTTAAAACCTATTTTCCTATTTTTCCCCGCATCTAGGTTAGAGTGATCCTCATCATTTGCCAAATCCTTTCCTTTTGCTGCCTTTGCCCTTTTTCAGACCTCTGTTGAACTTTATCTGTATTAATGCAGTAGCTTTTTAACTTACTTCCTTGCCACCAGTTCTTCCCTTTCTAATCCACCTTTAACAATACCTCTAGAATTAATTAATTAATTAAGCAATCAATTTATTTATTTGTTTATTTAGAAGCATACAAATCTGATCATATCATTTACTTCTTAAAAAATGTTTGGTGAATGTTTCCTGAAGAAACTTTATACTCTACAGGTGTAGTTTTCTACTGCGTACTTCCACTTCACCTTCACTGATGTATTTGTCTTTTTCCAGATGTGCCCCAAACTTGCACATGCCTTACTTTATGCTTTGAAAGGACCTGGACCCCCCTCTCCCTTCTCCTCTCCTTTTCCCCCTCAATTTCTTCTCCATTGCCCTCCCCCACTTGTGTTAGTGCTTTTCTCATATTTAAAGCTCTGCCATAGTGTCTTTTTTATTCCTAAAGATCTGATGGTGTACCACTTACTCTTGTGGCACTTGATGTGTTTCAGTTAGTAGGATAAGTACTTCTCCTTGCCTCTTTTGTAAGCTCTTTGAAGGCTGAGACTGCTCTTGCCTTGTACATTGGAATGGAGAACATACTCAGAAAATATTTCAAAGGCTAGAGAAAACTAGAGATGCTAAAAGACCTCAGCTGTTGCTTGTTTTTGTCTTTTTCCTCTGAATTGTATGAATTTTTTTGAAATATATCATTCCTTTGGTATAAATCTACATTTTACAGAAGAATAAAGTTGGTAGTGTTGTTGGTAAGTGAAAGAGCCGAGAGATAAACCCTTGTACACTTTTAGAACCATTAACAGAATTTGAGTCGGGCGGTACGCGTGCACACTAAGGAGTGACTTCATTGATGGATTGGTACACCCATTTTTTTTTTTTTTAGATCAAACAAAGGTGTTCATTTTACTAGAGATTTGCTTATTGCTCCTTTTACCTTTACAGTTTGTTTTGAAAGTAGATCAAGCAATAGATAATACATGTTGAGTGAGAACAGTATCCTCATTGTGTTGTAGTTTCTCAGGATTCTCAGTAGATTTCTAGTATTTTTGTAACTTAGAAGCTTAGAGTTTATTAATTCAAATAATATTTATTGAGCATCCATTACATACCAGGGAATACAAATGCCCTAAAGATACTTTCAGTCTGGAGCCACTTGAATTGCCTTATTTTACTTGTGGAGCTGAATCTCCAAGCTGATCTGCCCCCAGCATCCTCACTCTGTCCCTAACTCACCACTCTGCTAAACTGCCCTGAGGCGAATGCATGTTGAGTTACTTTAGGTACAGTAAAACCTCCTTCATTTTAACCTTCAGTCGTTTAAAATTAGGTATGATTTGGGCATGGCCTTTTCATCTCTTATTTGCCCTTTCTTCTGCCCTATGCTGCCATTAAACACAATGCGAAGATGATTGGTAGTACAAAATATGATTTGATTTCCCCCCACCCCCATGGCAATATTGTAATATTAACTATTGCCCCTTTTATATCTGCCATTGAGGTCACACATTCTGCTGTATTATAGATTAACAGTTTTATAGTGGTTTGGGTACTTTGAAATTTCTGCTTTTTCTGGAAATCTTTTTGTAGTTAAATTGGGTTGGTTGGCTGGCAAGTGATGGCACAAACTCTCTCTTTTGCTGGACTGCCATGATCTGTGGGAGGCAGGGTCTACCTTTCTGCTGTGGAAGCTGAAGAGGGCAGAAATTTCTTTTTCCTACCTCCTTTGCAGCTAGAACATGACCAGTCACATACTCCTGCCTGTGATTTTGATTGATTTGCATTTGGGTTATGTGTAAATACTATAGCCACCTTAATATGGCAATGCCAGCAAAACAAGGTGATAGAAGTGACAAGATGAGGAGCACTACTGTCCCAAGCTGACTCTCCCAAGCTGTCTGTCCTTTGGGCAGAATCTTGTCTTGACATTTGTTTCTGCCCAAGCCTGCCTCTCCAGCCCTGAAATCTGAAAGCTGCCTGATAGCCTAAAAAATTCCTTTTCTGCTTAAGTGAATAAAAGTCAGTTTATAACTGATCATTTATAACTGATAATCTTAACTAATGCAGACATATTTTTCAAGTGGGTTCAAAGTCTTGATTTACTTATTATGATCCAATAATTCTTCTCAAACCAGAAGCATACTTGAAGGAATTTTCCTTGAGCCTTACTCCATCCCCATTCTCTTATCTATTTTTCCTTTGCTGTTCTTACAGGGTCCACTTCCTAATACAGGTTGTCATTTCTGGCTCATGGTTTGGCAGCAAAAGACCAAAGCTGTTGTCATGCTAAACCGAGTTGTGGAGAAAGAATCGGTGAGTAATGATTAATATTTACAACTTAGTGTACTGCTTGTAATCATTAGCTTACGAATGTTTCCATATTTCTTTTGAGATATTCATTTATCAGTTTTGGCCTTTAATTGTTGAAGGCTAGTGGTCAGAGTGTTTCTGACCCAAAGAACTAATATATCCTTTTCTTTTATTTCCTTAAATATTTAAGTAAAATTGCAGAACACTATCCTCCAGGATATAAATAAAATGGAACAAATACTGACTAGTAGTGATAAATCGACCTTGGAACTCCTAGACTTTATTAGAATCTTTACAATTTTATCAAAATCTTGGGAAATTCTGTAAATGATTAAATGACAGGATTTATTAATCTTTATAAATGATTGGCTCTTAGGTCATGAGATAGTAAGTATGGGAAATTTCGAAATTTGAGTACAATCTAAAACAGTGCTAATTAGTGTTGTACTTTGGTTAAGTTTTTTAACTTTTGTAGCTTTAGATTCCTTTTCTGTCAAGCAAATTGAAAAATATTGTCATTAAGGTCTTTTCTAGCCTTAAAATCTTGGACTTTTCTCCTTCAGATTCCTGATGCTTACTTTTTTCTAAAGTGATAGCTGCTGGCTTTCAATGGTGTTGAAAATTTTTCTAATGTATTTCTAATCTGAAGTGGCACTGACATACCAGAATGTCCAGTAGTCATTTACAGCAGTTTTTCATGGTTTCTAATATTAAGTGATGACATGGTCAATTTGAACAGTTTCAGCAGCAGTGCAAACTAGATGATTTATAAGCTTCATCCCTCACTTTGGAATATTATTACTGTTTTAATAAGGTAAGTTTGCCACCAGAAATAAGAAATTATATTTGTGGTGGTTGGACCTAGATGCTTAAGACTGAAGTTTAATTATTTTGGGGACGATTACTTCATAGATGGTATCGTGTTTTCAAGAGGCCTATAATGTTTGATTATCTTTCTTTCTATGTTAGCAGCCATTATTGGTCAGTCCTTAGTTCCGTAATTAATTTGAGCTTATAAAATAGTTATATTCTAATATTATCATTCCTTCTTGAGTTCTTGTTGGAATACGTCTATGTAAAAATGTTTCCCATTCTAGTTAGTTGACCACTTTTATATAGAAAAAGCAGTTTTCAAAATGGTTTATTTCCTGATGTCCTCAATAGGTGACCAGTTAGGTTTCTTTGGTGTAGGGGAGGGACAAGAGGGGATCAATTTCTGTGAACTCATGGATTTAAATATTTATTTGATTTATTGAATTCCAGTGCAGTTATTATCCTTATGAGTAGTCAGATTGCCCGTTCATTGGCTAGCAGAAATCTCAAGTTGGGCCCTGAGTCCTTTTAACACAATCAAGAGTCTTTAATAATAGCCTTCTTCCATCTGAAGTAACTAGATATTGAGGGTTCATCTTATACTTTTCTTCATAAAATCAGCCATTTCTTTAAGGAACTTTGCTACTAGCTTGGAAATTGTTTTTAAAGCTTTTCAGTGAATAGAGCTAGGGAAAAATACATTTGTGTGTTAAGATAATGAATGATACCTCAAGAGTTCTTACTGACATTTCTGATTCAAACTCAAATGGACATCTTTTTTTATTTCCTTTATAAGTCACTTGTTCTTTTTACCTAGATTACCCAAAGGATTTTTTTTTTGTCTACCAGTTCTATTAATTTTACCCAAATATGTCTTTGGGTTGGTCATTCTAGGTCAGTTCTTCCAGGTACATAGTGTACACTTTAAATATGTGATTTCAAATATTTGTTTCCTTTTTAAAGAAAAATTTATTGAATCATACTTTTAGTATTTAATCTACTCCCTTGCTTGTTTGGTGTTCTTTGGGTCTTCCTATTATACATGTTATTTTCTTCGCCTGTTTTTATGTTTGTCACATTGTCTCGCTAATCCTATTTGTCACTCTCTTCATTTCTTTTTTTTTTTTTTAATTCCGTTTCCTCTTCTTTTTTGCTTAAGGCATTATCTTTTCTGTTTATTCATGCCGCTGTTCCTTTTAGCTTAGTCTTTTCTGAAATTAGGTGTTGTTCTATTATTTCTAATTCTTTCCCATTTTCTGTCACCTCATTTCTGAGTTCTGATTCTCATTTATGCTCTTTTCACTTATATCATTTTCTAAATGTCTTTTAGCACCTTTTGAAATATTAGTTCATAGTATTCATTTGTTTTAGAGGCATTTTTATTATTTATTATTTGTTATTTGTAGCCATTTGTGATTTGGAAAAGGAAAAATGGCCATATTTTACAAGCATGATTTTTGGTATTTTTTTTCCTGGCGAAATGACATTTTATCTCACCTTGCCTTAGTCTGCTGGCTTCATAATTTGGCTTTTGGGAAGATGCTTTGTCACAAATATGAGTTCTCTATCAGTAGTTCTGCCAAAATGTAGCAACTATAGATAAAGGGGGCTTATCTTCTGATTTTCTCCTCTGATTTAATTTTAGTAAGTAAGTATGCAGTGTTATTTCTAGATATGTAGTATTTAGTAGCAGATTCATAGGTATTAATGGAAATATTTGTAAAATAAAGCCTTGTGCACGAGTTTGATACTTTTGGAAACAAAGTGAATGCCAGCATGATGTTAAAATATAGGTTATCATATTTTGGAAATGAAAAATTCATTTTTATTTTGTGAACATGATACCTACCTGTTTAAGATTTTTTATGTAAAAGTTATAGGACTATTTTACAAACCTGCTTTTATAAAATGTCAATCCGATTAAAATATGAACATCAGATATAGTGTGACTGTTCTTAAATTTGAGTAATTGAAAAAAATAGCATGTATATGTGTGGTTTATTTTCCTTTTCCAACTTTTTATGGTTTCATAATGTCTATATACTAAAAAAATTATGTACATATTCTTAAATTTAGGTTAAATGTGCACAGTACTGGCCAACAAAAGATGACCGACAGATGCTGTTTAAAGAAACAGGATTCAGTGTGAAGTTCTTGTCAGAAGATGTGAAGTCATATTATACAGTACATCTACTGCAATTAGAAAATATCAATGTAAGACTTTCCATGCCCAAAAGATTGGACTTTCTATGATGATTTTAAGAATTATTCTTTGTTATTAGATTTTTGAAAATTTATAGTTGACATATAACATTATATTAATTTCAGGTGTTCTTTTTAAGTTTGAAGTTTGGGGCAGCACATACATTTTGATAATAGAAAGTCATAACCATTTGTTTTTAGATTGTGTTCTTACATGAGGTAGCACTCTGAGGACTCTCAAGAAACTCTAGAAATTAAGAATTTTAAAGTTCAGGTTGAAATTTAAGTATTGAAAATAATTTATTGAAATTACTTAGGGATTAAGAGAGAGGGCTTTAGAATCAGGCCAACCTGGAATCAAATTCCAGCTCTGCTACTAAATGGAAGTCTCCTTAGGATCTGATCCTCAACCTGCTAAGCCTCTACTCATCTGTAAAATGGAGATCTTAATACCTCCTTTTCAGGACTGTTGTGCAGATCAAGTGAAGATGTGTAGGCAAGGCAACTGATGCAGAATAGGGCCCCAGTACAATAAATGGCAGCTCTTGGTGCTTACCAGTGTTGAGAGTGGGAAAGCTATTTAAGAAAATAATTTACCAGAATGTTATTAATTCACATGATTCACCACACAGAAATTTGTTTTCATTTAATTGGGGAAGATGATAGAATAAATTGAGCATATAGTCTCAAGAATATGTACTTGGTTTTTTTCCGAAGAATATGTACTTGGATTTTTTCCAGAAATATAAGAATTGTGCCTTGGTACTTGGTCAAGATACTCGTACATAGATTGTGAGCCTACTCTTGTCAAGCTAGGGATCAAGACATTTCTATGCTTTTTCCCACTTACCTCTTTTGCCTTCTTTATATTATAATGAGAAAAACTAGAAAATATTAAATGAGATACATGTACATGGTAGATTGTGAGCCTGCTTTTGTCAAGCTCGGGATCAAGACATTTCTCCTTTTTCCACTTATCTCTTTTGCTTTCTTTGTTTGGAATTATGAAATGAGAGTGATTCTGAAATGCTATTAGAAACTGGGAAAACTAGATAATAAGAAAATATTCGTTTGCCAAAAAATGATTTCAGGAATGTATCGAGTCTGTAAAGTGAGATACTGTTTCAGTTAACCATTAGTAGATTAAGTGTAATTATTAACAGAAAAAAGAAGCTTTAGAGAGAATAGAGTGGATATGCATAAAAGTATTTTTTAGATATGTAGAATTACCTTTTATGATTGCTCTCTTGGAATACTTCTGTTTTTATTCCATACTGTAAGCACGGATCTATGTGCTTAAGGTCCAGCTTCCCATGACATCCATAACTAAGCTTATTATGTAATCTCTTTAGGTTGTCTAAGAAGGCCTAGGGTTGAGAATTATAAGGCTTAGACTTATTTATAAATTTCCTATACTGTATTCTGCACCAACTCTTCATTTACATATGTCTTAAGCCTCATTGAGATACATCAACAGCTGTTTGATACTGGATTGTACAGTGTTCATTCCCAGAAACAGAACTTCATTTCCATAAACTTCTCATGGTTCTCTGAATCATCTCTTGGTATTTATCCCAGGTACCTCGTCTACTTATGGCATTAAAATTGATTTAGATGGAGAAGGGCATAGATGTTTTTCCTTATTTCTGAAACCTAATTGAGAATTGATTATACCTCAAATAATAAAATAGAATGACTTTTATATTTTGCTTATCAGTTTGCAAAGCACTTTCACAGTCTTCCTGGAATATAGATAGAGTAAATACCCTTAACATCCATGTATTTCATATATTTTTAAAAACCTAAAGTCCATCAAGTTATAGGATTTTTCCCATAAACAGATTACTTAGCTAATAGGTGACAGATGAGAACTCAAATATACCTCCTCTAATTTCTAATGACTGGAGTGAAGTCTTTTGAAAAAGATGCTCATCGTTGTAAAGGAAGATTGTTGGTTCTAAAGCATCTTTCTGAAGTTGAGGTCACCATGTGAGCAGACCAAGCACTATGTTTTAGTTGCAACTGTGTGATTTCTTACTGGCTTGAGTTCAGAGTCCACCATAATGAAATAGCAACAATTTGTTTATGTTCTACTTTATACTCTTTATTAAGAACTAGGAATGTTAGAACTGAGTATAGTAGCATTTCAGTATGAGAGGCAAGGTTGCATTTGGTTAAATATTTAGGCTCTGGAACGAGATTGCCAGAGTTTAAATCACAGCTCTGCCACTCCTGCCTATGTGATTGGTCCCATTACTTAACCTCTGTGCCTCAGTTTTTTCATCAACAAAATGAAGTTAATGATGTACCTACTTTATAGGGTCATTATAAGGCCTAAGTAAATTAATACTATAGCAGTGCTTAAGACTCAATGCAGGACCCAGAATTATTAGCTTTAGTTGTCTGTATCTGTTTCCTTTGTAACAACTGGGAAGGACTGCAGGAGTGGGCAGTTGAAAAGAACAAGTTGAGGGAGGAAGAAATAACAAGGGAGCAAGAGAAGATGATGATGAAGTAGGAGAGTAATAGCCAAGCTCATTTGCAGATCTTTGTTGAAATTCCTGAGCTGCAGAGAACCAATGGCTTCTAAAGGAGTCTGGCTTGTATCTATTTAACAGATCTAGAGCCAGAGCTGTCTGTGCAGGCCTTGCTCTTTTACGGACTTAGGGCTAATGGAGCAGTAAAACTACATACCAGCAGCCTTTTCCAGTGTCTTGATTAGAGCTAAAAGTTTGAACTTTTGCCCCTGATTGAAAAGATTCCATCTCTGCTTTTAAAGTGGCCCTGTGGCGTAAGCTGTGGGGGTAGTTTTGAGGGGCTTTTAAAATATAAGGTTATCTAGAGTACTTATTTGTCTTTCAGGTTTTTGTTTTTAGTTGCCCTGCACTATTTTCCATAATATTGTTGGCCAGCTTTATGCTTATCAAGTTCGAGGAATACTATTATAATGCTCACCGCCTTGTGTTTCTCTGTCCTTGCCGATTTGCCCAAAACAAGATAAGTGCTTAATTATTATGATGCTCAGCTGGGATTTGAGTCAAACTAGCATAAAGGGTTTATCCCACTTAGAATGTCTTCCTCTCTTTCTGATTGGTAGGCTAAATAGAGAAGAAAGAGAGGAAGACATTCTAGGTGGGATAAACCCTTTATGCTAGTTTGACTCAAACCACCTTGTTTCCCATTTCTTAAGTCTTTCTTAATATATCTGTGACATAGTCATTCCTAACCGCTATCATCTTCTCTTTATAATTTAAAATTTACCATTTTACTGGCTTGTTCAGTACTTCTATATGTATATATTTTGTCTCCGTAACAAGATTTTCAACTCCCCATGGGTGGGTCTTTACCTATATTACCTTTAAAGTCCCCTCTGCCATTGCACTGAGTACATTATTAACTATACTACACCTGAGTGGTTATTCTAAAACACCGGCATGATCCTTTTACCATGCTTTAAAAAAATCCTTCTGTGGCCATTGCAGAAGTCTGTGACCCAGCCCAACTTGGTCCTTGCCTCCTTATCAGTTTCATCTCTTTCGGTCACTCAGGATTTTTTCTTGCTAAAAGACTTATATTTCTCAAATAGATTGTTCCTGAGAGGCGCCCATGTCTCTGCATATTGCTTTTTCCTTTGCTTAGAACAAAATCCCCATGCCTAACTATTCCTGTCACTTTCTTCTCCTCCAAATCTTGTGAGTTCTATTAATCTTTTGAAATAAATTACAGTAACTAAATACTTAACATGGACAATCTAATGATCCTGGCAAAAATTAATGAGGGACTGACCTAAGGCAGTGACAATGAGGGTACAGATTTGATATCTGTACTTAAGGGATAGGGTTGACAAACTTTGCTACTCTTCAGGTATAGAGGAAATATTAAGTGAAGAGATTGAAAATGTGGAGAGTTTTACAATTGATTGAACCTTATTAGGGGTGATGATAAAGACAATTAGTATAATAGATTCATAAATAGCCAATATCTGTTAAGCATTTACCATGTGCAAGTGTATGTTAGGCACTTTGCATTCATTTTCATTTATTCCTCACAATAGCTTTATAAAGTAAGTACTATTTTTAGCCCCATTTACAGATGACAAAATTGGGGCTTATGAAAGTCTTTTGTAAACATAATCTTGGTACCATCTATATATACCTAAAGTATAAAAATAATTAGTTCTATATACGTTTTTATAATAATTATAAAATACAGAATCTTATGTATATTAATAATAAAAGTAATAGTTAATTTGAATGGCTTTAGATGGCACATACTTAAATTGCCATAAGCCTAACAGCTCCTCATCATCTTATACCTACTCAATTCGTAGATTATCTTTCTGTCCTCCACATATAATGAGCTTGATATCCTTATTCAAAAACTTTAAATTTAGAATTCTTCAAAAAATTTAAATGAGATTTTTGCCTTTGGAAAAAAAAACAAAAAACAGCGAACTATTGAGTGTGGTATACATAATGCAATGTTTTACAAAGAAAACTTGGCAGACATATATGGAGAGGGTAGAGAAGAGGATAGCCATGCAATTATGGATGCAACCTGGGTGTGTGTGTGTGTGAGAGAGAGAGAGAGAAAGAGAGAAAGGAAAGAAAGAGAAAGAAAGGGGAGAGAGAGAGAGAGAGAGAGAGGAAAGAGCAAGGAAGGAAGGAAGGAAGGAAGAGAGAGAGGGAGGGAGGGAGGGAGGGAGGGAGGGAGGGAGGGAGGAAGGAAGGAAGGAAGGAAGGAAAGAAGGAAAGGAAGAGAAAGAAAGAGAAAGAAAGGGATGGGAGGTACCGACTGGGCATTACAGAAGGTGAACTGATGTGACTCGGCAACCTCAGAGTAGGAAAGGGTACTTTCACAGTTTTGAAAAAAGGAATTTGTCAATATTGTAAAGCCTAAATGAAGAGCTTGTTTGAAGTAAAGATGAATTTTGTTTTAGCTCTCCATTCTTTGGCAACCCTTTTTTCTCCTCATTTTTTTTTCCAGCATGAAAAAAGAGGGAAAAAGGATCTGATCATGCATATAAACATTTATTTTACACCACAGGGTAAACATATGGCTTTTCTAGTACCCTCAGTATATTGAGAACCTATGGATCATGTGGTCTTTCAAAATTTATATGATTTTGTGAGCTGTGGTTTTTTAAATCTTTTTTTCAGTAGGGGTAAATCAATAAAAATTAACCTCTCAAGAAGTCTGTTAATGAGGAAGACTGTTTTATACAGATAGTCATGAACATTTCTGGGAACTGGCTTTGAGTATCCCAGACAGTGTGACCTGAATTTGGGAGAGGGGGAGACCATTAATCTTGAGCCAAAATCATACAAACAAAGAAAAAGCAAATAGTTGTTCAAGATTGTGGGGTAACTGTAGGTTTTGAGCCAAGAGGTGATGCAATAATTGAGCATACAACCACATAGGCACAATAGGCCACACACTGAGGAGCACAACTTACACGTGAGCAGGGTCCTGGGGCCACCACTGTGCCCTCCCTCCCAAGACTTGGGAACTCCAGTAGGACCTGGTTTAGGCTCACATGAACCAAGTCTGGCTCTCTTGTGCATGGTCAGCACTGCATGGTGGCTGATGACCACAGCAGGCAGTTGTCAAGGGGAAAATGAGGTTAAAAAACACCGGAATCTTAGACCTGTTTAAAGGAAAACAAGACTTTTGAGTTAACTATACCCTTAGGCTAATCAAGGACCAACCTCTTTAGTCCATTCTTACATTGGTATTGTGATATTAACCTGTCCATTTATGACTTTGTAAAAGCCTTCTTAATTTGGAATGTTTTAAATACCACACTTTTTTTTACCAGTAAATTTAATTCCCCTTTTTACATGTAGTAAGATAAAATCTTTCTGATGTACAGATCTGTGAATTTTGACAGTGCATTCAGTTGTGTAACACTCTCCCCATCAAGATAGAGGACAGTTCTAGCACCACCACCACCCTCCAGTTTTCTCATGCTGCCTATGTACAGTCAGCCCTACACCTTCTAGCTCCTGGCAGTTACTGAAATGGATGGCTTCTATTCCTATAATTTTGCTTTTTCTAGACTGTCATACAAATGGAATCATACAGTATATATCTTATAGAGTCTGGCTTCTTTTACTTAGCATACTGAATTTGGAATTTAAAAGGAAATGATTTGAAACCTAGTAATCACAATGATTATTTTAATTATTAATAGAGAAATCTTCTGGTACCCTCAGTATATTGAGAACCTATGGATCATGGTGTATTTTGAATTATGAAAACTGGCTGTTAAGAAAAATTAGTCACTAAAGTTTTATTATTAAAAAAAATTTTAAGTTTTCTGTACTGTGTTTTATCAGTGTTATTATACCTGATATAACTGAGTCTGAGACTTAGGACTCTTAATTTCTACTAAAAAAAAGGAATTTTATTTTTAAAAGACAAAAGCTGACCTTTATTTTGAAATTTTGTATGAAAGTAGGATTCTATAACCGTTAAAATATCATGGTTTTTTAAGTTGCTTCTATGACTTCGTCCTTAAAAAAAGTCTTATAATAAAACTGAAAAATTGTGCAAAGGCATGTTAGAAGATTACTGCTTCGTTTACACAAACAATGAGTATAAGGCATAGACGTGCTCCATGGGGCAAAAGACAGTTGGCAAAAACTAAGGAACATTTTCATAATGAGTTAGTCAGAAATACAGGGTCATCAGGAATAATATCCAGGAAGTGATAGTGAATGCCGGGCAGGCTTTAGGACTTAGGAAACGTTTAGCATGTTGGTAAACCATTTT
Organism: Pteropus vampyrus; assembly: GCF_000151845.1. NCBI lineage: Eukaryota > Metazoa > Chordata > Mammalia > Chiroptera > Pteropodidae > Pteropus > Pteropus vampyrus. The sequence continues at coordinate 1,106,708 of NW_011889215.1, read as the reverse complement.
AGCCCATCTGCAAAAGCATATAAACAGTTTTAGGATTGAAAATTATTATCATGGGGAAAAGCAGCAATTAGAAAGACAACTTCAATTAAAAATGTAAAGATTTTTTTTAAATTAATTTTTGAGTATTTTCTTTATGCCTGTGTATCAGAATATAAATATTAACTCATAGAATGGGAAAGATTATATCTAAAAATTGTTTGGAATTATTTTAAAAAGGAAGCCATTAAAGAATGGAAAAATATACTGGAAAAAAATAGGAAGAAAGGGGAAAAAAAGAATCCATTCCTCATGATATATGAATTAAAGAAAATATTGGCAACATATATGGTACAGGTTAGTGGTCTGGAACCCAAATGCTACTTGCATTTGCTTCTTCAAGAAACCCTGGCTCTGCCATTTTTTAAATGTTTGACCTTCAATAAGTTACTTAACCTTTTGCTTCAGTTTTCTCATCTGGAAAATGGCTTTTAATAGGATTGTTATATGATTAATACATAAAAAGCTTAGAACATGCTTGCAAAATAATGTGTTAGCTATTATTAATATATTCTAAATTCTTGTAAAGAAAATCTTCCAAACTTGTATAAATAATTATCAAAACCCAAAGGGAAAATAATGGTACAAAAAGTCCATAGGATTAAAAACATTACACAAACACATAATCTTTCTAAAGTTTTTTAAAAGGAAAAAATTAGAATTAACTTTTTCCCCTTGATTTTTACTTTTTAGAGTGGTGAATCGAGAACAATATCTCACTTTCATTATACTACCTGGCCAGATTTTGGAGTCCCTGAATCACCAGCTTCATTTCTCAATTTCTTATTTAAAGTGAGAGAATCTGGTTCCTTGAATCCTGAACATGGGCCTGCAGTGATCCACTGTAGTGCAGGCATCGGGCGATCAGGCACCTTTTCTCTAGTGGATACCTCTCTTGTTCTGGTAAGTGCTTCTTATTTAATTTTAGCCTTATTCTTTGTAATGTTTCCACTGGCAGAAGTAAGCTCTGATTACCAGTATCCCAGAACTGTGTTCTTCAAACTTAAACTTCTGCTGTCTTGGAAAAAAAACCTAAAAAACTCATTTAAACTCTTTTAGCTGTACTTCTAGGGTTTAGGAACAACTGAGTCTTAACAGATCTGTATTACTTTACCACTCTGTGTGTATATAGTATACCTCAATAAAAAATTGGATTGTTACATTAAAGTGAACTTTTGTTTAAAACCGTTCTGTTAATGGAGAATATTAAAACTGGATTGCGTTTGTGCCCATTCTTTGCCAAACATAACCCCAGCAACTTTTTTTCCTTTTCAGTTGGTGTAAGGGGTATGGTGGTTTTAATAACCAGATCAATAGCCCAGGGCTGGTACCGTGTCATTGTGGATCTAGGCTCTTTCTGTCTTCCTTCTCCACTATTTCTAGATGGCTTTGCACAGACATGGTACACAGATGGTACACAGACATGAAGGAGGAAAGACACTGGGCAAAAAGATTTACTCCTGCTAAGACCTTCTTATTAAAAAAAGAGATGAAGAGCACTAATCTCTGGATTTACCTTTACTTTAAGCCAGAACTGGTCATAAATACATCCTTAGACCGAACCCTGGCCAAAGTGAATGAGGTTACGATTTGGTTTGGAATCAGTTGTGAATCAGCTAAAGGACCAGAAGTCCTTCATGTACTACTTGAACAGTTGGAGGGATGGGGAGGATGGGGAGCTTGGGGTGGTGATTTTATACAGAGTTACAGCTTTGGTGGTAACTTATCCTTGTTCTCTAGGAGGAATATAGCGCAAAGCAAAACTCTTAGCAAATATCCTGTATTGCTTCTCTTTCCTGAACTCTTATCAACAAAAAGCTTAAATAATTTTCTTGCTGCCTTTCTTGCAGATGGAAAAAGGAGATGATATTAACATTAAACAACTATTACTGAATATGAGAAAATATCGAATGGGACTTATTCAGACACCAGATCAACTCAGATTTTCATATATGACTATAATAGAAGGAGCAAAGTTCATAAAGGGAGATTCAAACATACAGGTAAACTTTTAGGGGAAAAGTAATACCTATGCAATATGATTAGCATCAAATAACTGCACTCCATTTAAGTATTTAGCTTCTCCCTTCCAACCAAAAAGCATATTTACATTAATGTGGTAAATCAGCTGCCCATCTTAAAATTACAGAATTTAAGTTCACTTTCTCATATATACCTCAGCCTCAGATGAAATCCTGCCTTCAAAGCCCTACTGGGAACAAGATTTCATTGAAGAAAGTAAAATTCTCATGTAAGGAGGGTTTAAGCATTTAATCATTAAAACAAATCAGACAATTTAGGCACTTTGACCCGGGATTATAAAATACTTAATTTATGTAATAGATACTTCATTTACAACAATGAGCAACTTGAGAACTTTTGGCAGACATAATAAAATTTCAGTAGAATGCTCTATTTTCTCAGATCGGTGGCTTTAGTCTCCTGAAGATATTCTTATTCCACATTTACAAAAGCTAAGTTTAAAGACTGTCAGAAATCATGTTATATACTAATATAAAATAGAAACACAGACCTAACAGGCCCCAATGTCTTGTTTGATCTAATCACATAGTATCGGACATAAGTCAATATAATCTCTTTATATTTCTCTTTTATTAACTAGCTCTTTAATTTGTTACTACTATCTAAAACAAGAATATTCTGAATAAGCCTTCTTTTATAACTTAGGTCAGAATCTGTCCTAAAGGAATTAAGTATAAATAGTTAAATGTTATATAGATTTCAAAGACCTTAAAATATTCTAAAGCAATTCTATTTCAATAGCTAAAGAACTTTTTTTCCTGATTATTGTTATTTGAACTATTTAAGACAAACTATATCAGTACAAATTTTAAGTTTCACTGAAAAGTTTTTTTTTAATCTTTAATTAGCATTAAAGAATAATTTTTATTGAAGAGAAACAGTATGTTACTTAATGCCATTCAGTCAGTAAAATAGTATGTAGAAAATTAAGCCCCATGAAACACAAGATTCTACTTCAGAAGTCAGACTTTGGAAACACTGGTTTGCTTGGCAGTGAACAGTGATTTAGAAGTAGAAGTTATTTTAAAAAGTTAAATAGTTATACTAAACTTTTCCACCCACTCTTATAGCTTCCCTAGTTACCATTTCATTGCTTATTTCCTGGTTGTTCTTACAGATGGAGTCATTGTAGAGAAAATGTGCTGTCCTTTGAATAGTATCCCTCCCTCCACTTTAAATTTTTTTCAAGTTTTGTTTTTCTTAGTTTTAGAATACGTATGTACTTTGAAGATCTTTTCCACTGCAGAGATAAATTTTATGGACATACTTTTTTGTGGTCTTTATTATTATGACAGTGCAGTTTATGGCTTGGAAGAATATTTTTCTTTCCCAGTGTATCTTGTACAGTATAGCCATCAGATTCTCAGTTTAGCATTATTAGCACCCCATTCAAACCCAGGGCATTCTCTTGCCCTATTCCAATTAGGACATTGGAAATGTCTCTGTATTTTTTACATACTCAGGATCAGAAAAACTGTTTCCCAATCGGAGGGGTCAGTTTCCAGAGAAATGGTTTTAGCAAGGCTCTGATAATTTATGAAGTGCTATGAGTTTGTTTTATTATAAAAATATTTAATGAGTACATGTTGGATGTAAAGAATTCAAATAATATGGAAATCATGTACAAAGTGGAAGTCCTTGCTAATCACCTACCCCAAATTTGTAACCATTTTGGCATGTATGTATTCTTCCAGTTATGTGTATTTATGTATATGGATTTGTTTATTTTACATAGATATTTTTCTTCTTCTAGAACTCCACTGTCTGGTACTATAGCCATTAACTACATGTGCTATTGAGTACAGGTTTCCCTGCTATCTGAAATTAGAGCATTCCTGTGAAACCTTTTGTAAGCTGAATTGGCATAAAGTGGAAGAAGCTCTTATCATTAATTTATATAGCAACATTTTGAGCATTCCCAGACCCAAATAATAACCTACCAAACCATACAAAATAACACATAAAACCTAAAGTACAACTAACATATAGTAAAAGCAACGCCACTTTCACTGTCCAGGGTGTATGCACCTCTGTAACAGCTCGCTGCAAAACATACACTAAAAGCTATTTTCGCTTTTTTCGTAAGTAGAAATCCTCTTCGGATTTCTTTCAGTTACCAAAAACAGGTACTAATGTAGGTCTTTCCTAAAAATGAAGTGGCTTAATGTGAATTTCTGAAAAGCAGGAGATACCTGTACTGGAAATACGACTAGTCTGAATCGTGATCTGCTTAAAATTTAAAATACACACCGGATTTTGAAGGTTAAATACAGGGAGAAAAAAGTGTAAAGTACCTCAGTAATTTAAAAAATATTGATTATGTGTTCAAATGACAACATTTTTTAATATGTTGCATTAAATAAAATGTTAAAATTCACTTTTTTTTAAACATGGCTACTAGACATTTTTAAATTATATATGTGGTTCACATTATATTTCATTGGACAGTGCTATACGAGAACCGTAGGTTAGAACAGAATTCTAAGAAATGTGAAATTCTCTGAAATCTTAAATCATAAAACTTCACTCTTACAAAAATCTAAAGTTTTTTTTTTTATATGTAGAAGCCTCAAACTGCATAAATATAATTGTAGCCCATAAAAGTATCTCTGTTGATGTAAACAAATGTGATAGCCAATTTATAGAACTTTTATTTCATTCCATACATTTAACTCCTTCTTTTTTGCCTCCAGTTTTGTGTTAAAATTAATATTTGTAAGGAAGAAGAAGGGAGCTTCTTTCTAGTGTGAGCACAGTGGCATTGGGGAGAGGCACCTCCTGAACCCTGTATATCTCCAAATAGCACTGACCCATGTAATTCTTGTTTTTTGGTACTTTCTTCCTAAAAGGGGACATCAGTCTTTACCTTTAGTCTTAATTTAGATTTATTAGGTGTGAGTGATATTTTCATTATTAGATATAGTTTTAAGTGAAGGTCTCTGGCATATGTGGATATAAAGTGATTTAGAACCTGTCGAGACAAAGGAGAGCTGTTAATATTCACATCTTAAAGTGAATGTCTAAAACTAGTAAATATATGTTTGTAATTGTAATAATATAGCATGTATTTATTTACAGAAATCTCCAATGACCTTGATCTACCTAGATAACTATAGATAACTTCTTGTTGTCTCTAATAATATCATTTACCTTAAAGCTTTCTTAGTGCAAGGTCGGACACAATACACAGTGTAGTTGCTGGTATTACCACATATTTATTAGCACACTCCCAGTATCAATGAGGACAGTAAACTTCACAGAATAATTCCAGTTTGGCAATTCAGAATTGGTATAAGGCCTTGGGCTGGTAACTTGACATTATTAATAAAGTATTAAGTGAATGATATACTTTTAACAAATTACAATGGGTTTCAAGTTTAATCACATCACTTGACTGCTCCTTCGAGGGGGTTTCTTCGGTGAGAAATAGGTGGGATTACAGACAGTGCATAGGGAATTGCTCAGAGCAGCACGTGACATGCTGGAGTGTGGTTCAGCGTGAGCATAGACTTAGATGAAAAACTGTCCATCTAGATAGCTGTACTTTAGGCTTCAAAATGAGAGCTTGAACAAGGTTGTAGCTACCTGTAGTATCGATGATTTGGCTTCCCCAGCCAGCAGTGATAAGCCAAGACAGGGGATTTTGGAGTGCCTACTTAACTGAATGAGTTTGCTGCCCAGAGACATGGCAAAAGGACATAGCTTTTATTTTTATTTTTTTAGTTACTAGCATTAACTCTCTCTTGCTACCCCTTTCCCCACCTTTGCTGAGTGCTTTTCTTGTTGACATATTCTGAATTTGTTGCCTATTCTGGGATGTGGTCCAGTAAGACTTGATTTTTGGCATCATCTAGTTTATTGACATTGTTAATTAACTTTTGTCCGAGTATAGAACCAAGTTTACTAAGTCTTAGTAAAAGATTGAAACTTCAGAAATTAACCAGCATAAATTCTGGAGACAATTTAACATTTTTATTGTTACTTTCTTAAACTATCTGGTGTCTGAAACTGATGAGCTTTTTACAGATAAGCATGAGGGGTTGTTTATAGAAGAGTTAACCCTGACTACCTGGGTTAAAATTCTGGCCCCACTGTTCATTAGCTGCATAGCCTTGAGCAAATTACTTAAACTCTCCCAACCCATCTCATCTGTAAAAAGAGTATAATAATAATAGTAGTAGTACCTCCTAAGGTTCTTATGAGGATTAAGAACGAGTACATTTGAAGCATTCGAATAGTGTAGAGTGTAGTAAGTGCTTAGTAAGTATCCTGTTTCCCCACTTGTATCTTCTTCAATATAAAAATACTATTTGGACTGAGTATAACAAAAATTTCAAACAGGGGAAGAAAGAAAAAAATGACATAGTCGTCATCTAAAGTGAAAATGTCTTACTCTTATGTACCATTATAGTACTTTCTCAGCTCTTGGCAAAACATTCTTCTGGATATAGTTTAAATCTTCTTAGGTTCTTGCTCAGGAGAGTTCAGATCTACCCCATTGTTTCTCAGATGAGTTCAGAGACCTCTTTCCCTGAGATCCGCTTCCTTTCTGGCCTCGTCTCCTAGGGTCCTGCTCTATGTGTTCTCATCTTCTAGCCAGATTATACCAAACTGTACTACTCACTCTCTTCCAAATAAAACACATTATAGAATTTTACATTCTGTAAGTCTTTTGTGACTCAACTACTATAAAACAAACAAAAAAAGTACATTAATATACAACTTAATAAGATAGACATATGGGAAAGGTAGAGCGTGGTAAAATGCCTTTTTCTTTTTAATTCTTCTGTTGTATGATAATGAGACAAGTTGGAAACTGGTTTATCAGTGTATCAATGAATTTTCCAGGGTTTTTAAAAAAATTAAATGTACAGCCATCATTTTTAACATGCCATTTTGCACTAGATTAACTCCAGTGAATGAGCTTTCCATCACTTCCAGAAAAGTGTAAGTTGCAGTGTTACATTTCTGTTCAAAATCATTAAAATCCTGAGACCAGTAAGCTATAGTGTTTCTTATTCATTAGATTCGAGACTCCATCCTTCCATGATAAGAATCTTCAAAGAGGGCCACCCCTGTTTATGCCAAGTCCTTTTGCACCAGTGTCAAAAGTTAAAATAATCAAAGCCATTGGCTCTCCCTGCTGCCACCTCTGCTTCTCTTAATATTGGCAGGGAGATAGATGACTGTGTTCCTACCCCTTAAAGGACTTGAGAGCCAGTGGTCCCCTTTGTCAAGGTTATACTTGCCTTCTTCCTCTCTGGCCTAACCAAATAAAGGTCCTCTGGCATCATGGGGACCTGCTTGGAGATTTCACAATAGGTTTGGCATTAAATTAGACAGTGGCAGGGAACAAGGAGACACTAGATCACATTGAAGTGCCATATTGGTCATTGCTTCCAGTGTTACATAACCTTTGGATTAGGAATCCAGCAAAATCTGGCTTTGGCTACAGTCTTCGTAGTATGACTGATATTTTAGTGAGGTCCTTTTTCATTCATCTGTTAGCATCACAGGATATTCTTAAGTTGACTATATAATTTTAATTCATAAATCCTTATATTAAGAAAAACTAAAATTTTAGTGTTTGTATTTATTATTTCTCTTCTTTACCTAGAAACGGTGGAAAGAACTTTCTAAAGAAGACTTATGTCCTGCTTTTGATCATTCACCAACCAAAATAATGACTGAAAAATACAATGGGAATAGGATAGGCCTAGAAGAAGAAAAACTGACAAGTGACAGATATACAGGATTATCCTCTAAAATGCAAGATACTATGGAGGAGAACAGCGAGAGGTAAGAATAACATGGTTGAAAAGATGAGTCTTTATTTTAAAAAGATCAGTAGATGTGAACTAATATGGACCCTTTGTTTATTGAGTTAATGTAATCACTCATTTATTGCCTAAGGGTATTCAAGTAGTATATGATAACATTGATCTCAAAGAACTTTTAGTCCTATTAATAAGCCAGTACTTATAGACAGACACCAGTTGGAAAATGGTTTAACAAAATATTAATTGAGAACAAAAGTGAATATAATTAGATTTGAAATATATAGTATGGTACAGAAAATAAATGATATGAATACCTGCCATTTGTGCAGTTATGTAGTACTATATAATGTAATTAGTAATATGCCTTTAATAAAATTATAAAATATTTAATAGACTATTAAAACAATTCCATTATAGGAAGAAGAAAATTTTTTTTTCAAAAAAATTACATAAAATACTCTTACATACTTTTTGAGTTTTGAATCCATATGAATGTGTAAACTATTCAGGTTTTTAAATTTAAAAAAAATTTCTGAAGCTCTAATTATCTCACACACATTAGGAAGCTGTTATCCTGAGGTGTGAGTCACTTAGCAAAATAAATGAGCTCGTTTACTTCCTTTGGTATCTCTGAATGACGTTTTTCTTTTTGTCAAATATACTTCATATTGTGGGAAATTTTATGTTGTAGTTGTATTCGTTATATTGGCTTCTTGGGATGTGCTATGAAAATCATTACGGTCTCCTACACATACGGCTTCACTTCCATATTTCCCTAATATAAAAATTACCTGGAATTTTATAAAAGGTAACATTGTAATATGTAGTACATATGTTATTACATTGAAAAGTTTATTATGACTTAGCAGCACTACTCCTTGTTTGTGGCTTTAGAGGTTTTAGACTACAAATTAAAGCATAAAGTTGTTTATTTTTTCTTTCACCTTAAATATACTTTTATATCAAGAAATAATATTGTTATAAATAAATTATCTTTTTTAGTAATAAGATTCTCAGGTTCTTGTTGTGGTATGTAGTTTTGGCTAGTACTATTTGGCTAGTACTGTTTGCAGAGTTAAATACAAAACAGGCTTGATAATAGAGTTGGTGCCCTTAGCATTTCAGAGGTGTTGAGTTTTAATCTTTAAGGGCACAGGCCAGCCATTTTAACACAGCCACATTAACAGTTGCAACAAGGTAAAGCACTCATCCAAGTTTGACAGTACAAAGTAAATCAGTAAAACCACTCAGGAGTTACAGAGTGATCGCAGAAAGTGGATTTTGGGGTTGAGAGCAGTGGTACAGCAGCGTACGCATATGTGGTTCTCTTCTTTACAGGATAGGTGAAACCAGAGCATGTTTGAAAGCAGGAGGTGGGTCCCAGTGGGAGAGTTATGGATTGTGAGCAGAGGGAACAAGGTTAGGAAAAGCAAAAGAGCATAAAATAAAGATTATTCTGAAAAGTTTTGTTGTTCAGTCCTAATAAATTTTAATACTGATCTACAACTTTGCATTAGAGATGACAATAAAATAAACCAAAATCTTATCAAAAGGATTTCAGTTTCAGAGAAATAGAACACAATACTTTCTTCATTTTCTTTATTAAATTTCTTCCAAATCCATTTTTTTCATATTGAAGGTCACAGTCCCATAATCATGAAATAATTTAGTGAGTTATAAAAAGTATTTTTGAAATAATAAAATACAATCAAATAGAATCAGTTAAGTTACAGAATAAAATAGGTCAGAGCTTCACAAATAATAACTGCTTTAACATTTTCATATATATACGTTATGTACATTATGTATATTTACATATAGTATACTATGTATATGTTTCTGTGGTTACTCTGTTGTGATGGTGAGATATTTCTTGCTGTAGGTTGCTGTCAAGTTTTGAAAGCAGTGTTCTCAGTTATAGTGCAGCCCATGAACCCAGATCACTGAGAGTGGAGAACAATTTAGATAAATGAAAAGTCAGATTATTCGGATCCTTCCCCTATGTATTTGCATAGTTAAACGACACCTTTTGAGACATGTGTTGGCAGTAGCCTTCTGTGTGTGCCACCTTGGAGAATTTCACATGGTCATTCATGGGCAGGGGTCCACAGGAAGCATTCTCTGCCAGTTTGTGGCTTACATTGTATAAACATACAGGAAAACCTGGCCTGGTCCTACTTGGCATGTTAATTTCTTTAGGCCCAACTATGTAAAAAAAGATTTTATTGAATCACAAAATGAGAATAGTCCTTATTACTCTGGAATTGCATTCTTAAACTAAGTAATGGCATCCCTTGGTACTTGTATTCCATTCATGAATATGTATTTATATGTATAATACATTTTTGGAAAGCCAGAGCCTCTTTTATTTTAAATGGGAAAAATTGTGTGTTCTCAGCCCAACCAAAACTATAATTAGTTTCCCCCCAAATCATAAAAATCCTCTTAAACGCCTGTTTAACAGTATTTAAAGCATAATTATATAATCATGTAACATTCAGTGAACTCATATTTGGTTTATATGGTAAATGACAATATTGGATAAAAATTATAATTGTTTTCTATACTACAGTGTTAAAGATTCCACCAAAATTATAGCCTAGTCGTTGGTGGCCCCAGGCTCCTGGCAGAAGCAAATATAGGAACCCATGGGTGGGAGTTCTATATTCTTTCATATTTTATGTATGTTTTGCCTACACTTGAATACAACTTAAATTTTTTTGCTAGCAGTTACTCACGTATTTGTTATAGAGAATTTTCATTTGAGAGAGTGAATTCTGGGTAATAAATTTTGCAGATCATTATAGCCAGTATTCACAGCCAGAGATATCTGTGTATGTAATAAGTAAAGGTAAAAAAAAAAAAAAAAAAAATTAGCAATCGCTACAGAGCATACAGAGATAAGCAAAATAAAGTCTGCAAGTTGCTAATATATTATAAAACAAGAACCCAAATTAGCAGCATACGTTATTTGTCATAAATTAAATGCCATAAGATAAGAATAGAAAGGTTCTAGGGGATGAGAGGAGGGAAAATTGAAGAATAGAATTGAAATGAGAGGACCAGAGAGAAGAGAAGGTTTCTAGTTTAAAGAGGAACAAATTCGGAGAACAGCAAAAAAACCATTTGGGCAAGAATGAAATTGTGCATAGCAGGAGAATATTGGAAAGTTTTTACATGGGTGTGTTTTCGGTTCTCCTGGGTATATACCTAGGAGGGCAATTGCTGGGTCATATAGTAACTCTATGCTTAACATTTTAGGAACGGCTAAATAGTTTTCCACAAGTACATGATTTTGTATTCTCACCAGTAGTATTTGAAAGTTCCAGTATTCCAAAGATATTTACCGTTGATAAAATTATCTAGTTCTATATTCAGATTTCTCTAGTTGTCAAAATTTTCACATAACTTTATTGAGATAGTTACATACCATAAAGTTCATTCATTTAAAGTGTACAGTTCTATAGATTTAGTATATTTAGAGTAGTATAGCCATCACCATAATCTAATTTTGGAATATTTTCATGATCTCAGACTCTAGCTATTTAAAAAAAATAATTCAAGATCTAACTGAGGATTGTGTATATTGTATTTGGTTAACATGATTCTTTAGTTTCCTTCAATCTGGAACTTTTTTTTTTTTTTCTTTTTTCCCCCTTAACATTGTCATTTTTGCAGCTTTTAGACTATAGTTGCCTTTTAGAATGCCCTACAATCTGAATTTCTCTGATGATTTCCCATTATTAAATTCAGGTTAAACATTTTGGCTAGGGAAAAACATCGGCTCTTAATTCAGTAATAGACACTGAAAAGTCATTTAAGATTTTTAATCAAGCTACATGATCAAAGCTATACTTTAGGAAAATTACTATGACAGTGTTAAATTTGAAGGCAGAGAAACTGTTAGGTTTTTGCTGTGATATAGGCATTAGTAACTTACATGTTGCCATTGGCCATTCTTGTTTCTGTAGTCCTAGGACCATGTATCTTGGGAGTCAAAGAAAAATTCTATATTGAATAGGAAAATGGGAGCTAGAAATATATATGGACAAACAGCAATAGGTATTCCCACAGCAGACTATTCATAGAAATATTAAGATGATAGCTTTTCTTAGGGGCCTTTGTCAAAAATGAAATGTAAACACAAAAAGGAACCAGATGCTAGGGGACCCACTTGTCTTTCCACTTCTGGCTGGTTAGCAAAGAAAAAGAAAATTGACAGTGACTAGTTCACATTTCCAAGAGAAAGCATCATGCTTATTTTCATGTCCTACCAAAAGTATTTATTAATATAAAATTGTACCAGAAATTGTCACTGAATTATCAAAATACATCTCTGGACCATTTAGAATATTGAGGTTTTTTCCTTTTTTTTTATTGCACGTTTGAGTGAGTTTGAAAAATGTACGTAGGGGCTATAGATATTTGAGCTTAGGTCCTCTCTATTAGAGTAATTAAGTCCTACCGAGCACTTCCTTTTATTTGTTTTTATTTATTCGTAGTGTTCTACGGAAACGAATTCGAGAAGACAGAAAAGCTAGCACGGCTCAGAAGGTGCAGCAGATGAAACAGAGGCTAAATGAGACTGAACGAAAAAGAAAAAGGTGGTTACATTGGCAACCTATTCTCACTAAGATGGGGTTTGTGTCAGTCATTTTGGTTGGTGCTTTTGTAGGCTGGACACTGTTTTTTCAGCAAAATGTCCTATAAATTTGCCCAGCAAGCTTCTGCACTAGTAGCTGACAGTGTTGCATTAATCTTAAGAGTTTGTCTATTAGCAAACTCCTCATACCCAAGAAACCAGAGCAGTAGAGTAGACACCAACCAGATAATTGATGTAGTCAGTCCTCAGCCCAACATCTCAGGGCGCTGCCCCCAAAATGTAAACGGCTATCTAAAATAAAGACTTTAATGCCTGTTAAAAACTAGTATATTTTGCAACTGTATTTATACATGTTAAGTGTAACATATATCCTGACCAGATTGAGAAATCCTTTATCACAAGGATTTGTTTTTTTTTTTTTTGAGGCTATCTTGATTTCATAACCTGCACTTGATATAAGCAATAAGTATCATGGTTTTATCTATATTATTACTGGAAAGAAAATGACCTTTAAATAATGCGTGTAATGTATAATGTGCTGTTGACATGGGCATCAACATTTTATATTTTTAATCATTTGAGGGTAAATATATTTTATAAGTACCTATTTAATCTTTTGTAGTTAAATGTACTTTTTTAAAAAGCTCAATTTGAAAAATCTGTTACCATAAAAAAAATTAATTGTATATTGATTGAGTTGTACTGGATACATTTTTATCAAGAGAAGTTTGATATGAGCAGTTAGAACTCTTAAGTATTTTTACCTTGTATTTGCATTTCTTTTATGTTTTTTAGTTTTCCCAATTTTAAAACGAAAAACAAAAATTTTCCCTAAAAATATCTTTGAAAGAAAATTCTCTTTACTGGCATAGTTAGATAACAGTTGGTCGAGACTTTGTAGAGAAATTGGTTTCTGTAAAGCCCATTATTAATACTGTTTATTTTTCATGAAAATTTAATGTAACTACCCAAATTTATAATTGAGGTAAATGATGATTTAGGAACTAAATATAGGGAGCAGTATTTTACTATCCATGATATCAGTTTACAAGGACTGAAGTTTTGAAGTAAAAATTTTTTTCAAGTTCTTTCTACTTCAATAAATAGTATGATGATGTATAAACCTTACATTGTCCCTTTAACTTCTTAATGGGTATTTTAAAAGTATATTGTTTAAATGAATTTAACTGCTCATTTGAATGCTAGCTTTCTTCAGATCCCAACATTCCATTAAGTGTTTAACTTGTTTAACTTAAACTTTAAATAGTTATTATAAATTTAATTACTGAAATAATGAAATCACATTATTTCAGTGCTTTTCAAATTATGCTCAATGGATTTCTAAGGGGTCACCAAGAGGTGGTAGGAAGGACTCCAAGCTACCAGCCTTTACTTTTAATCAGACCACCTCTCCTTTATCTGTTTTATATGTTACATAAGATTCTGCATGAGGTTTAATTAAGAGGTCAGTTATAATTTTAAAAAAGTTTGAAAACCATTGTTATAGATAGATATGTTGAATTGATTTGAGTATCCTTGAATGTATTAAATTATGCTGCAAGTATGAAAACAGGATGTAGGTGGTACTACATATTAAATAAACTTGTGCCTGTGTCCTAATTCAGTATTACTGTGTCCTGTAACCTTTAAATGGAAAAGAGGTAAGGAGGACATTGTCTTTATGTCTGTCTGCATTAAACCTGTGTTCAGGCACTAAGGCCTTTATGTGTTAGATCATTATTGGTTTAAAATATTTCTTTCCAATTTGTCTTGCTTTATCTTTGCTAAAATGCAGAATATTATTATGCAAGTCAAATATGGATAGACCATATTAAATTTCCCATTGAAGATAGCTTTGCTTTAAACAAAAGAAAAGGTAAAGACTTAAAACAGATGCTGGTAATGATGCACATTGCCCGATTGACGTGGTAAATGTGCTTCATTGGATTCAGTTTTGTAGCTTTGCTTTTTTATCTGCTATCTGTCCTTCTGGGTGGTGTTTGTTGTAATATAGTTTTCAGGTCATAGTATAGTAAACATTTGTTGATGAATTTCTTCAAGAGTTAGTCATCTTACTTCCTTCAGGCAGATCCTTGAGGATAGTGTGTTAAGTTTTTACCAGTAACAAGTATTTTTGGTGGGTGCTATGTAGTAATTGTTGAATATATATATGTCAACATGATGTGGTGCCTATGGTCATCATCCTGACCCTTTATTAAGTGAGGTGTACTAGTCAGAGTAAAGGACATAGACATGGCTCCTGCCTTCTCAGTAAAGCCAGAGGAAAAGTTAGCAATTCATGATGGGTTCTACATCTTTACAAAATTCGTGTATCTTTAGCTCTTCATAATATTTTCTGATTTTCACAAAGTTTAAAAGTCAGTTGCATAGTTTGACTTTAATAAGGTAGTATTATTTTTTAATAGGTTAAGACAGAAAGAAAGATATTTTAAATAGCCAGAGGCTTTATTATTTACATTAAGAAAAGAATATTTACATTAATGTATAGTTCATTTGTGTTTATATCTATCCTTGCTAATAAACTGACCAGCAGCCTTTGATTTAATGCCATGTTCTCTGGCTATAGCAACTGGTTATGCACTCATTTCTAAGTTTAGTCAAGTATTTTATGCTATCTTACTACTGATTTTTATCTACGCTCGCACATATATAATATGTACAAATATAATTCTCCACATTTAGTTTATCCATATGTAAAATTAAAATAATACCTTTTTCCTGAATTCTTGGAATGTTAAAATACCATATGCACAGAGCATAGAGAACTTTAGAACAATATAAAGACTATTCCTCATATTCAGAGGATATTTTATGTATTCGTTCTGTCCTTTTCCTCCTCTGTGTTTTGGTCCATTTTACTATGTATTAATATTTCTACCAAGGAATGAATAAGAAAAGAGAAAGGAAGTTTAAAAAAAAAAAAAATTAAAAAAATAGCTCTGCTTAACAGGTATGTCAGAGGAAAGAGTTGTAACTCAAGTTAATTTTATGTACACTTGTGCTTGTCTTCTTTGTTTTAAATAAACTAGAATTGATGTGAATCAAAAAAATGTATATTGGTTTAAAAAGTAGATTATGACATGAAGCGGTCCCCTAGTTTTAATCCAATTCCTTCCTTGCTTTCTGCATCAATTCAGAGTGATGGTTGGTACCATTTATTGATCATTTACTGTGTGCTAGGCACTATGCAAAGTACTTGACATATATTATCCTATTTAATCCTCACAACAAACTTTTGAGGTAGGTGGTATTGTTATTAAGTCATAATCAGCCTTGGACTTGAGATTTCTACATTTTTTTATGGTGCTATCATTGAAAAGTCTTTTGTGTAGAATATTTTAGAATTAGATAATTCTCAAAGAAAGGCTTAACCTTCTACAAGTTAGTTGCCTCTTAGAAAAACACCTCTGACTAGATTCTATATAGACATAGGCCAGAACCTGATTATATTAGAAATATTTTGATTAATCATTGTATACTCTATTTTAATGAGTAGGTACATTTCCAAAGTGCCTGTCTGGTTATTGTACAGCGTTTTAAATCTAGTCATCCTTGATAATGACTTTTAGATACAAGTCTTATATAGAGTTTTTTGTTTTTTGTTTTAATGTAGTCTATAAGCCTACTGCCATTCTATGTGTCATCCATTTCTTCCTGTGTTCAGGCAAGAGTCTAGGAGTTGCACCTCCTTTCAGCATTGATTTGTTTTTCCTTCCAGTGAGTCCACCTGTGTTTATCAGTGGAGTAGAGAGTGTGGGTCTCACAATCTCTCCCGCACACTTCAAAAAAACCCTTGCTTGGCTTTGACTTACTTAGATGATAGGGGCACAACATCTTATAAATAAAATTTTGAAAAATAGAAACATAGTGTTTTTACACTAATAAAAAAAGGAAGTTCTCACTTGAAATATGGGTCTTGGTCATTCTTTGGATGTTTTATTCTAGAGTTGACCATTTTCTTTCATCTTCTTCCCTAGTTCATTTGTTTGGATTTGATTCCATTTTCCTTATACTTATCTTCAAAGCACTGTTTATGGGACAGCAACACCAACAGCCCCCACAACAATGGATATGTTAGAAATTACAGCCATCTTTTCCATTGAATATAACTGATAACATGGCTTGGAAAAAACTCAGGTTGTGTAAGCTTGTAATGCCTCTTCTACCCAGAAATCCTCAGTCCAAATACTATACATTTATTGGCTATATTCCATGTACCTGGCCATAATGTAGCCATTCCATTGTTCATCCAGATTTGGAGATTTGACCTTTTAAGATTTGGAAATTTTATGCTTTCCACTTTGTTAGATAGTGTTCTAAAGAAAAACCTTCTAGGAAAATAGTATGGATTTAGCTCTCATTTTTCCCTCAGCAGTAGGAATTTTCTCAATATTCATCACATTCAGGTTGCTCCAAGAATGGCATTGAACAATTTTGTACAAGTGTTTTCTCTCAACACTCTTCAGGGAAAGAGTTATCTCCTTTGGCTACTAGATTCTGGAAACTTCCTTGGGGAGAATTTTTCCTCATTGTCACTGCTGACCCTCTTCTCATGTCATGTGCCATTTACTCCATGACAGAGCATTGCCAGTGAATCAGACAAGAAGCCCTGCTTGGTTTGAGAGGCTTTATCCTTATCGGGAACACCCTAACAATGAAAAAATTTTTAAGAGCTCTGACCGTATCTGTGCAGTTCATTGAGAGAATGAAAAGTACAATCTTTTGAACTCTTTCTATTTTGGTTTTAGTTTAGAGTGGAATATGGAAATTATAGAATATAGGATATTACAGAGTCAAATTTTGTCTGGTTTTCTAGTACGTAGTATGTTTTGAGACCTGTAAGGAAAATTGCATAGGATTTTTTTTTCCTTATAGAGACCATTTCTTAAAGAAAAGCATCAATTCTTTATTGTTGCTCTAATTTGGCATAGATGTTTTAGACACATGATGATGCTGATATTTCAAATTACTACTATAAAAAATTCAAAATTATGACTTTGCAAAGTTATTTTGAATTTGGTGAATTCATGAGAGGGAAACTAGGTAAGTTCATTTTGTTTATAAGGCAATGTTTTGCTCAACTTAGATGTTTTTGTTAGTCTTTTCAGTAAACTATTAGTGTGAATATCTGGTGGCAAAATATTTTGGGTGCAGTTTTGGCTTTCTATTACTTCAGGTGTGGAGCCATCGTGGGAAGATTTTGTCTGTAAGTCCAGTGCTTGTATCCAGTCCAGCATTAGGACAGTTGGCAGTATATGAGGGCCGCTTCTCCAAAGAAAGTGCAAACAGGGCTAATTTCATTTCATTTTATTTGTTTGAACTCATTTTACTTTTGCCTTGTTAAATAAAACAGCAAAAAAATTTTCAGGTGAACATTTTTTTTTCCTAAAATGAAGCCCATTTGTCTTTTCAGTCTTGCAAATAAGTACAGTCTTAAAATAGTTAAGACTACCAGTGATTTCATCTTATTTTCTTGTCCCCCAGAATAATCCTTACAAAGAAAAAAAAATAAGTGAATTTTAAAAAACAGCGTCAAGTTCTTACAGTTGTTTTAAGTCATAGTTCATCCTTGGTAAGTGTATCTTTAACACCCGGCTGGGAAAGACAACATTACATGTTGAACACCTACAGTTCTGCCAATCAGTTTAAATACATAACCTAAATTTAACCGCATATGCCTCTTGAGATACATCATGTTACCCCGATTTTCAGATAAGAAAACTGAGTCAAAGGATAAGTAACTTGCCCAATATTGCACAGCTAATACATGACAGAACTGAGATTCAAACTCCAATCTAGAATTCTAGTTACTCTAGACCTTATACTTTTTCCATTATGTCACACCAACTCTGTTTTTTTGCAATATTTAAACCAAATATTGAAGTGGGAAAACATCAGACAACTACTTTTGCCTGTTAAAATTTAAAGTAACCCTCTATTTATTAAGTGAAACAAATCAGAAGTTTTTCCTCTAACAATTGTTGTGAAACAATTTGAACTACCACTAGGCCAGAAAATACTGGAATATCAGAATATTCTCTAAACCATTATTTCATTCATTTTGCTTGGTTGGATTAAGATTCTTTGCTTCAATGAGCAATTTTCTGAATGCATGTGAAATAAATATGTATTTTGCAGCAGTTAGAATCATTAAATACTTTTCCTTCAACCACTTGGGTTCAGGGTTACTACAGATCCCTGTAGTAAGCAGCCGTAGTAGGTTTTTTTTTTAATACACATTTTATTATTAGTTTCAAGTATACAGTACATTGGTTAGACGTTATGAAGCAGTCCCCCTGATTACTCTGTCACTCATCTGACTCTACACGTAGCCATTCCATTACTGCTGACTGCATTCCCTATGCTGTGCTCCCCATCTCCATGGCCATCTCTCAACAGTAATTTGTACTCGAACCCTTCACCTCTTCCTCCCAGCCCCCAAACCCCCTCCTCTCTGGCAGTCATGAGCTTGTCCTCTGTATTTGTGAGTCTGTTTTCGATTAATTCATTTTGTTCTTTAGATTCCACAGCCATAGTAGTTTTTGTGATCCACAGATGTCTAATCAGTGCTGGAAAATCAGAGAAAAGGGGTATTTAGAACACCAAAGCGCTTGGTACTGTGATTCTTTCCTTCAGTAGAAGGAGCCAGTAGTCATCAGGAAGCTCAATTTGCAGTATTTTGGGGTTTTTGACATTTGAGGTAAATATGTGGGTATGGTTTATATTTCCTATTTACATATGTGAAGATAAAATAATGACAAGTATTTAGATTTTTTTTTTTTTTTTTGTCATAGGGAAGTTGGGGGAAGAATGAAAAGAACATTTACCTCAAAAGTTTGGCTATTTGCAAATACTGTGAAATAACATCAAAACTCAACTGCCCTTAAAATAGTTGTTTTATCTGTCTATCCCTTGTTTAAACTCTCATATTTCTTTACTTTTTGGCATTAAAATAACAATAAATCTGTCAATTACTTTGTCTGTGTTTTCTTTTATATTGATAGTAACTAAATCATGTCACTTCAGTTCTATATTGCTATAATTGTTAGTATTATCTTTTATACCTACAAAAAGTATGCTCCTAATAGTCTACAATTTAAGGATATGAGCCAGTTTTATGTTCATACATTACGTTAATAATATTTTTAGCAGTATGATTCAGTGGAAGTCCAAATTGGATTAGACTTTTGAAATGAATGAATGCCAAAGTATTGGTAAGTCTAGCACATACCATATAATCTTGCTAAACTGTTGTGGATACATTTTATTTTAATCTGTCTGTCAGTATCTCACATGGAGGTCATTTCTTGAGTAATACAGGATGACCCTAACAATTCATAATTAGAATATATATAAATTATGGTGCTTTAACATGAGTCTACCTCATACTACCAATTCTGTTTGAAAATCAAGCACTCAAACAGTTTTACCTAGATAACAGTGAAGCACTTAGTGTGGTTGAATGTGATATGTTGGAATGTTTCTTGGTTGCCTTTTTAGTTGTTAGTCCTTTTATGTTTGTGTGTATCTGTGTATGTCTGCGTGTTTGGTAAATATGAATCGAATAGATGACTTCTTATTTTATGTTTTAGGCCAAGATTGACAGACACCTAAATATTCATGACTTGAGAATATTCTGCAGCTTTAAATTTTGAACCATTGATGTGCAAAGCAAGAACTGAAGCCCACTCCGGAAACTGAAGTGAGGCTTGATAAGCCTGTAGATTGCCTCACATTTGTCTGTTTACAAAGTAAACTTTACATCCAGGGAATGAAGAGCAACCACCAGCAGAAGACTTTGCAGAACCCTCTAATTTGATGTATTGTTAAGTTTTTTAATGTGTGTATGAAATGTGGAAAGATGTAAAGGAAATAAATTAGGAAAGACTACTTTGTATTGTACTGCCATTCCAACTGTATTTTTATACTTTTTGGCAGCATTAAATATTTTTATTAAATAGACTATGTTGGTTTGTGTGCATTACCTTAGGACAGTCCTGCTTCAAATAATGTTTTCCTAAGGATTTACTCAAATTTTTATAGCAGTTTACACTTAAATTGAAATTGGTTCATAACACTGGGCAGTTGCTTCTTTTAACATTTTTTTAGTTACCTAGCATCAATAGTCTTTACATCATTATACGTTAGTTGAAAACAACAAAGTTATTTTGTTTCTTGAAAAAATATTAATATGGATAGTGATATTTAAATAAGTACAGCAACCCAATGCAGTTTTTAAAATCACACTGTTAGACATGCTTTCTTATGTTAGACATGCTTTCCCCAAACATTTCCTGTTATAAAGAGACCGAAGAGTCTTTCCTAAGTGAAGTCTTTTGACTTCTTTACCATCTAATTTCCCAGTTAAGGTATGGATTTGGTGTATGTATCCAGTTGTCAGGTTATTGGTGATACTCTTGTCCAAAGACACTCAAGCCTCTGCGTCAAACAAGCATCGCCTTAACTATATAAACAACTCAGTTTTTGTTTGCCATCTGTGTAAGTTTTATAACACTGTTCATCGAATACATCTATTGCATCTTTTAAAATTTTAGTAACTCGCCTTATGTTTTTTCTTGTTTTCCAGGGCTTTTAGGCCTATTTTAGGAGTAAGCAAACTATTATGCCTGTTAAATCTTTCCTTAAGAATGCATGAAAAGTTTATTATGCCACAGAGTAGTACAGCAAAGATAATCCTCCCATTTTGTCAACAGAGCTGCTTGAAAGCTCCCCGTACTCACTACCTCTATATCTGACTTTCTTTTGTATCACTCCAGAAATGACCCAGAAAGGTCATTTTAGCTCATACTGTAGCCAGATACAGTTGACACTCTTCAGTTCTACCTTATATGATTTGACAATGATATTAAGAATTCCTTCTCTGAAGTTTTCTTTTCAGACTTAGACCACACTTTGAGGTTGACTTCATCTCAGTCCTTTGCCTAACTCTTTCTCCCTCTCCCTCCCCCTCCCCACCTTCGTTTTCCTTCCCCCTTATTCCCTCCCCCACATTTTTAGTAATTACACAACATGAGATCTACACTATTTAACATTTTTAAGTATACACTAAGTTATCATTGTCTATAGTTGCAATGTTATACAGCAGATCTCTACAGTACTGTCATCTGGCTTAACTGAAATTTTATGCCCATTGATTAGTAACTCCCTATTCCCCCTCCCCCCAGTCCCTCACTACTTCATTCCACTCTTTTGTTTCTATGAATTAGACTATTTTAAATACTTTATATAAATGGAGTCATCTAGTATTTTGCTTTCTATGACTAGCTTATTTCTCTTGGTGTAATACTCTTAAGGTTCATACATGTTTTTGCATATTGCATAATTTTCTTTTTTGAGGCTGGATAGTATTCCATTGTATGTCTGTGCCACATTTTCTTTATCTGTCATGTCAGTGGACTTTTATATGGTTTCTACATCTCGACTATTGTGAATAGTGCTACAGTGAACATAGGAATGCTAATATCTCTTCAAGGTCCTGACTTCAGTTCTTTTGGATAAATACCCAGAAGTGGGATTGGTAGATCTTGTGGTAGTTGTGTTTTTAATTTTGAGGGGAACCTCCATACTGTTTTTCATAAGAGCTATATCACTGTACATTCCCATGAACAGCACAAAGGTTCTAATTTCAACACATCCTCACTAACACATGTCTCAGGTTTTTTTGGTAACAGCCATCTAGACAGGTATAAGGTAATATCTCATTGTGGTTTTTGTTGAGATTTCCTGATTATTAGTGCTATTGTATGTCTTCTTTGGAGAAATGTCTATTCATGTCCTTTGCACTTTCATGGGTTAATGAAAGGGCAAAGTTGCTATTGAGCTGTGGGAGTTCTTTATATATTTTGGAGACCAATTCTCTATCAGATATATGGTTTGCCAATATTTTCTCCCATTCACTAGGTTACCTTTTCATTCTGATTGTTTTTATTCTGCCTGATTCTTGAGTATTGGATTTCCCAATGACTCCATCTTTGGGCCTTTGGTTTTACTTTCAATGTACTTACCTTGGGTGTTCTTATCTTTGCCCACATCTTTATTTATACTCCTGTTCTGATTATATGTAATTTCTTCAACTCTTGGCCAGATGCCATTTCTGAGTTTTGACCTTAAATAGACACATATTTCTTCAGCAAAATGGGTTTATTCAGGAACAAAAAAGAATTGCATTTCAGGACATGTGGTTTCATGGTGAACCATGCACAATTCTAGAGAAACAAAGGAGAAGAATGCTCTTTTCTGGACTTGGTAAGGGCTGTTGTAAGCAGAGTCCATTGGAGGAAACAAAGTTGGAAGTATAGTAACTTTATTAGCTGAGTCATTGCCGTCTCCCATTGGTTGAGGTATTACTGGGCAAGGAGGAATCTTTTCTTCCCCTGCAGAGATAGTAATGTAGTATCATTTCCTGTCAGAGATGCAAGGTACATCTTCCTGTTGGGGTCAGTAGTGTGTGTTAAGTGACACGTGTAAGAGTTCTCTCTTATAGCCTTCTAAGTATATTAAATGAGTTTTCTGTTCATTAATTTTTCACATTTCCCCTTTTCGATCAAGAGTGTTCTCCAAAAGCATCACTGAGCAAGAGTCAGGTTTTTCCAGATTCACTGGCCTTTTCCGCAATGCCTGGAAGGACCTTTCTTGGTGGTGTGCCCCATGTCAGAAAATGCAAAGGTTGGAAACCTATTATGATCACGTTTCGGTAAGGAGTAGAAGGAAGATCTCTCAGGCACTTCCCATCTAAAGTCTATTGTAGAATAGTGAATATGGCAAAGTACATTCAGAACTGAAAGAAAGAAGTGCCTTGGGAAGACAATACAGGAATAAAACGTGAAGCAAACAGTATTGTTATCTCAAAAGAAACTGGAATAACATGTCTTAATAATACAGCCTGTAGTTTGCAAATTCAGAGACTATGAATTTGGATAAGAATTCAGAGTCAGTTAATAGTCTAGGTGAAGACTTCTGTGAATTTTAAATCTTCAGCTTCAAGTCACCAGATAGAGCACAGGTCCGATCAGGGTTAGGCCCTTTCTCTATATGTGTCACATGAATCTGGGAGCCTGTTTCCTGGAGTTTGGCAGCACCAGTTTATTAGCAGTACCTGATAGAGGCCTTTCCCACAAGGTTGAAGGGAGTCTGGAAGTGTCCTTTTCAATAGACCTGATCTCCAGGTTGCAAAGTATCTTCATCTCCCTGGAGTGCACTGTGGAAAGATTGTTCTAGCAGGATATGGGTAATCTTGATAGAAGCAATTAGGTCTTTGTGTAATATTGAAGTATATCTCATTTTATCATTTGTTGATCAAAAGAGATGGAGGACAGGTATATTGGGTGTCCTGTGACTATCTCAAAGGGTGAGAGTTTTGAGTTACAAAGGGAGTGGATCTGAGATTCAGAAGGATCAGTGGCAATGCTTTTGGCCAAAGTATTTGGAGGGGCTCAATATATTTTGCCAGTTGAATCTTAATAAAGCATGCTGTTAGTGTGATGGACTAAACTTGAGGATCGAAAGTGACAAGCACAGTGAAAGTATAATTATCAGCAAAATAGCACAGACTTGTAAAAGCACCTGACTGGTAAAATGGGTTTCCCAATCACTATAAGTATGAGAGAGGAGGTTCCCCTGGTAGCAATGGTCTTTTCCAAAAGGTCTTTAGCCATTAAAGAGGCAGTAGCCTATGTACAAGGGGAAGATTTAATACAATGAGGAAACATACAGATCATGACTAAAATGTACGTATATCCATGACCATGAGACAGAGGAAGCCGTATGAAATCCATTTGCCAAACCTCGAATGGTCTGTTAGACAATTTAAAATGGAAGTAGTGTGAATAGGCTTCCCTGGACTGTACTTGGGACAAGCTGTGCAAATGAAGTAGGCACTTTTTGCAGCCTACCAATATTAATTGCCCCACCAATACTGGTTCATGAATGCTATTATTCTGTCAGTGGATCAATGGTTTAACACATGTGTAGTAGTTAAGAGTGGGACTTTCAGTTTCTAGTAGAACTGGGTTATTTGACCTGAATCAGAGCTTTCTCTTTTTATTGGACTAACAGTTGTTGGATTTCCAATTTTGTTTTTCCTTTTCTGAGGCCACTTGGGCTTCTCTAGCCAATTCGTTATCAATTTTGGGAAATATCCCCTTGGACTGTGACAGAGGTTTGACTACTGTTGACTCCTTGAAGGGCAGCATTCCTTGCAGAAATGTCAGCAAGTTGATTTCCTTTAGCTTCCAAAAAGTCCAATTTAGAATGCCCTGGGATCCTAATATTAGCTTAACCAGCAGGTAAAAGTATAGCATCTAATGATATCTGTACATACAGGCCGTTTTAAATTTTGTTTCCACTGGAAGTAAGGAAGCCATGTTGCTTCCACAGCATTCCAAATCATGAGCTACTCCAAAAGCATATCTGCTGTCAGTATAAATGTGTGCAGTTTTGTCTGTGGCTCGAGTTCAGGCCTGTGTGAGTGCCTCTTGGGCCCTAGGTTTTCTCACAGTTAAGATAGGAGTATTACAGAGACTACTGCAAGGGATCATGAGGTTCTGAGTCTTATACCCAATTATGGACTTAATACTTTGAAGGGCTCTTATTCTGGGAAGAGGTTAGGGGGATCTATTTGAATCTTGATAGGAGGTGCACTGTGGATTCTGCCAATATCAGTTGAAGATTTCGCCCATAAAGAGAATGGTAGCTGATCCATTAGGAACAAATGAACAATAATCCCACCTTCAGCTATGGTGCCATTAGAAATGTAACAAATAAAAGATGTCAAAGGGCCATTTAATTCACCTGATCGGCAATTTTGATGGCTACTGTCAAATTCTAGAATTATTTCCCCCTTTTGGAAGAAAGAAATTCCAGCATAATACTCTTCTAAAAGAGTTCTTTGACTAATAAATGAATAGGGGTGGAGGAACCAAGGAGAAAAAGGTATTTCTCTAATGACTCAAACAAACTGGGTAAGTTCAGAGATAGGAACCTGTTGAAGTTTATTAGAGACCCACTACTTGATCTATTTTAAGTACTCTGTGGTAGGGGCTGCTTTGTAGCAGTGGTGTTGCACACCAGGAGTGTGGCTCTGGTGTCAATAAGGACAGAGACTCACTTCCAAACTGGAGAGGTTTCTCTGAGTAGATTAAGAGGAAAGACTGGGAAGATGCCCTGTAGTTCCTTTCCTGGAGCCCAGAGACACTAGAAGGGCTGCTTAGAAGGCTGAAGATGCCTGAAGCATATGTGACGATCTCTTTTCCAAAGCCCTTGCTCTTTGCAGTAATAGAAACTAGGAGATTTTTGGTTTCATATAGGGACCTTCATTTGCCAGAGTTGAAAATTAAGAATTTTAGTGGTTTTTATTGCAGGTGATTCATCTAAGGTGTGAACAAGCTGATTTGCCAAATTGACCACATCTAAAGTGCACATGATCTCCCATGCAATTGTGGTCCTTTTAACTAAAAGAGAAAGGTCTCAATTCAGCCAATTACTAAACATAGAATTAAAAGCTACCCAAGTAGAATCAATATCTAAAGGAAGACCAGAATTTTCTTTGAAAACAATCTGAAGAGTCATGAACAGGTTTATCAGATTTGTGAGCAAGCTTGATTTTTTTCCAAACAATGGGCTTTTGGAAAGCCCTAAGATTTGCTCAAGCCTGATCATATGATAAATCAGGATTACAGCTCGGAGTGGCTACCCAAGACTTAATAAAAGATTGTTGTAATGCAACCAAGAGTTTCTACTATCTACCAAAAATTATTGATACTGGTCCAAATTAAGTGAATTCTACAGTTTTAATGTGTCATCAATTATTAAAATGCAGAAATGGACTTCCTTCTATAGGGAGATAGAAATTTTAAAAGATATTAAGTGTGGAGATATACAGTAGAAAACTGTGCAGCTATGGAAGAGTGTTAATGAACAGTATCGAGCAAAGGGGAAAGCAATCGTGTTGGAGATGGAAAAATTATTGGTATTAATTAGCAAGAGTATAAAGTTGGTGAAATCAAGAAAATGAGTGCTTTGTGAAGAGAACAAACCAAAACACCAGAGAAAGTGGAAATAGAATGGCTAACTCACCTCTCAGAGCTTAGGGGAAAGAGGAGCAGACACAAGGAAAGGCCTTGTGACAGGGGAGGCTCACCAAGCCCTAAGGACTATGGTCCCTGACTTCCCAGCCAAACCTTGCTGCTATTTCTATCCTTGGAAGCAGCTTGCAGTGCTTGTCTCAGCACGACTCAGTGGGCTGAAAGAGAGGCATGACAGCAAGAAACCAAATGAAACGTGGCAGGGGTGGGTGGGCGGAAGGACTACATTCTCCTACTTCCAACTGAAGAGAAATAGAATCACATTTAGATATGTTGCTCAGAATAGTGAGCCCCTATATGGAGATGTCAGCCGAGCTCTCTGAGAGAAGACCAGAGTCTCAGCCTCCCCCAAGGAAAAACCAGTGGCTATATGTGCAAGTGACAGTAGAATGGGTTAGGACGGTCTCATTATACAGTTAACAGCTCCGATGCAGTTAATCTGAAGCATGCAAATACTTCAGGGTCATGTAGCATATCAGTTAAGAACTATCTTACTAATAATGGACTGGGAAAAAGAATGGCCTATACAAATAGAAATTCAGATATATGTAGTTCAGGACTGATAGGACAACTCAGAGACCCGTGTGCTATTTTTCTACTCTATCACATCTGGTTCTTATTCTCAATATTATCTCAAGGTCCAAGATAACTGTTGGAGCTTCAGTTATCACATTCTCATTCCAGGAGAGCAGCACCCCTCCTGGCTCAGTTGGCTTCCATTAAGCATGCCTCTCTGAAGTTAGCATTCCACTTTCACTTACATCTCATTTGCCAGTATGTGACCACATGCATTCGGTTAGTTGCAAGGAAGTCTGAATATTTCAGCTGAGCATATTGCTGCTTTGTTTAAAAGGAGTTCAGCCACCATACACAACTTAATCTAGGCAATAAAAATAAATCCATTATCCTTTTCTGCTGAGATTTAACCAGGAAGCCCAAATGCCTAATAAATTTGTTTGATTTGAGGGAAAATCACTCAGTACATCTCTGGGTACAATGTACCAAGTAGCACAAGAGAAACTGTTTATATTTCACCTCTGTGGTGCTCAAGCAATAACAGAATTCAAAATTGAAAGAAGGAACATAGCACATTTTTGTCCGTGTAAGGATTCGAAGTTTTGCACTGAACTTTCTATATTGTCCTATATTTTCTCTAATAAGAAAATCTTAAAGGATTTCACTACTCTATCCACAATTGAGGTGCAGGGTAGTGAACATAATAATGCAACTGTACTTATTATAATCCAGATGTGCAGGTATCTCTAATGAATTGGTTCTTTTAGAACCCAGACATCATTAGAAAAAGTATACCAATTAAAAGAAATTTTTCCACTGAAATTTCTTCAAGTATCTGAATAATTCTTAATATTGATTTGTTTTTGTTTCTGATATTCTTAATTGGTTTTGAGGAAGTTTGACAAAATATCAAGGTAATACATGTAACAAAATCTGTTAAGAAATTGAAGTTCAATGTTAATAACTTTAAGCCATGAAATGAAGAGTTGGAGAGATTTAGACAATCTCAAACACTTTTGTTTCCCTCTTCATTGTTTTCTCTGTACAGTGATTTATCGGCAAAGCTAGAGTCTTGGGGCTTTATAACACACTTGCCCTGTATTTTTGGTTTTCTTAACATTCCATTAGAGAGAATTTGGCTAATTACATTGCTGAGTAGTTGACAGTGAAGAGCTCAGCCTGAAACACCTAAGTTTTCCTGGATGCCATTACTGCTGAGTCTCTAAAAAGCTTTCATATGCCGTCATTTCTCAGTCTGCAGCAGTGAAGTGATTGGTTTCCTCGAATTTGCTGGAAGCTGCTGAGAATGTCTTATGTGTCCACACATCAGACCACAATGGCCCCTTGACTATAATGGCCTCAGCTTTGCTTCCACACTCAAAACTTTGCAACCTCTCAACTGGAACTATACAGGTAAGGAGATTCTAGGAAATTTCATTCTCAGCCTCAAAAGGGAGCTGTGGTGATGCCACATCGATAGCAGATAGCCTAGCACAGGCATGTGCAGTGGTCATCCACAGTAGTGCCACGCCAAATACTAGAGTTAAACATGCTCTCATTTTAGAGCACGAGAACTTCTAGTATTGTGCTGAATAAAAAGAAGCCTTCTCTCCGTGTCCTCAGATGGCCTTTCCTTGGTGTCTGTGTGTGGAGTGAGTGAATCCTCTGGAGCCAGTCTCTCTTCCTCATAAAGACACCAGCCCTATGGATTGGGGCCTCACCCTGAAGACTTCATTTAACCTTAATTACCTCCACAAAGGCCCTATCTCCAAAAACAATTACATTGAGAGTTAAGGTTTCACCATAAGAGTTTGGGGGAACACAATTCAGTCCACAACACCTACCAAACCATTTTCACAGGGTGTCTTCTTCCCCGCCCCCCAAAGTATTTATAGCAATAAAAATAAAATACATTTTCTGGATTAAAAAAAAACAATACACAACACACTTCTTTGTTGCTATGACAATGTCAGTGGGAGAGAGGCTGGGCTGCTGCTGCTCAAAGTGGCACCTTGAGGTCTCCATGGCTCAAGGAAATGTTAAGTTTTAGTTTGACCTTCAGCTTTGAATGGTCTGGAACTCAATTTTTTGGCACCTGGAAAGCTGAGGGATTAGAAATTTGGAGGTGAGGGTGGAGGAGTGAGTCCACTCTTGTGAATCAGTTTCTAAAAGTCTAAATAATAAATTATTTTACACAGAGAAGTTAATTTGCAAGCTGACCACCACGCTTGTGTTAATCGACTCAGCAAATGCTCTTTCTACGTGGACAAGATGAACAAAATTAAATGATTACTCTTTGAGAGCCAAGAGATTTAGCTGATCCTAACAGCATCTCAAACTTTCTATTTTCTATATTTAGCATATCATTGTTTTTTCTCTTAATCTCTAGAACTTTATTTCTTCTTATGTTTCCTATCACAGTAAATGGTACCACCATCCACCAGTCACGGAAGATAGAACTTTGGGTATCATCCTCAACTCTTCCTTTATCCTAGCTTCACACAAACAATGCCAAGCCCTGCCAGTTCTACCTCCTTAGTGTAAATCTGTCCCATCCTATGTCTGCTCTGGTATGTAAAAAGATTTGAGAAACACTTGTTTGACATCTCTTTCCTAGACTTTATGGTAGTCTTTTAACTGGTCTGTAGGTCTCTAATCCTTCCTTCAAACTTCCACCAGTGTCATGAAACAAGTCTGTTTGAAGCAAGTCTGACTACATCCTTCTGCTGATTTCAGCGACTCCCTATCAAGATAAAGTACAAACTTATATGCATACAATATAAGGTATTCCGCTTACCTTCCAAGTACATCTTCCCCCTCCACATCATTTATGTTCAAGTATAATTAAACTCATCATGGTTTTTAGTAAATTTGCACCCAGTCTCATAGCTTTAAACACCATCTTATATATTGCAAACTCCCAAATTTACCTGTCCAGTCCAGACCACTCCCCTCAGCTCTAGATTCATACTTACTCTATAATTCTACTTGTATGTATTCAGACTTCAGATTTAACATGTCCAACACTGAACCTTGAGATCCACCTCTCCTCAAAAAACAACAACGAAAAATACCTGCGTTCCTCCTGCAGTCATAAAAATCTCAGTAAATGGTAATTCCAGCTTTCCAGCTGCTCAGGCCAAACCCTTGCGTTCATCCTTGAGCCTTCTGTTTCTCTCACACCATATCAGATCCATCTGGAGAATTGAAAGTCTTACATTCATAATTCATTTGACTCTTGGGTTGGAACTGCATGGGTCCACTTATAGGTGGTTTATTTTGTTTTTCAATAAATACCTATACTGTTTCCAATCTGTGATTGGGAGTCCGTGGATGCGGAGGGACAGCTGTATGCATTGATCTATGCCATTTTATATAGGGGACTTGAACATTTGCGGATTTGGATATCCGAGGGGTGGTCCTGAGACTAAACTCTCACAGATACTGAGGACAACTCAAGTTTTGGGAGAGGCAAAATTTTCGACTGCTCAGTAGTCAGCACTCCCTAACTCTTGTGTTGTTCACAGCTCAACTGTGTATCTGAAACTTGATCACTTCTTACCACTTCCCCCGCAATGAATCTGGTCCAAGCAACCATTTTCACTTTTCTGGATTATTGCTATATTCTCCTAACCACTCTTGCTGCTGCTGCACTTACTTACTCCCTATTCATTGTCTTTTCAACACAACAGCCAGAGTAATCATATTATAGCCACAAAACCCTACAGTGATTTCCCACCTTGCTATGAGTAAAGTCGAAGTCCTTACAATTGTCTGGAAGGCCCTAAATGATCTGGCTCCTCCAAGATAATAGATACACTTTGGTACCAGCCTTTGCATTTTCTGTGTCATCTATCAGGAAAGGACTTTCCCCAGATGCACACAAATCCCTTCCTTTATTTAGGCCTTGCTTTTTAAAATAATTTAAAAAAATTTTTTTAAAATTACAGTTGGCATACAATATATTAGTTTTATGTGTACAATATATTGATTAGACATTTATATAACTAACAAAGTCACCCCCCAGATAAATTTAGTATCCATCTGATACTGTACATAGTTATTACAATTTAATTGACTATATTTTTATGCTATACTTTACATCCCCATAACTATTTTGTAACTACCAATTTGTATTTTTTAATCCCTTCCCCTTTTCACCCACCTCCCATCCCCCCTCATTTGTCAAATGTCAAAATGTTCTCTGTATCTATGAGTTTGTTTCTGTTTTGTTTGTTTATTTATTTTGCACTTTAGATTCCACATGTAAGTGAAATCATATGGCATTTGTCTTTCTCTGTCTGACTTACTCCACTCACCACAATACCTTCTAGGTCCATCCATGTTGTTGCAGATGGCAAGATTACATTCTTTTTTAATGGCTGAGTAATATTTCATTATATATGTACCACTTCTTCTTTATCCATTCACCCATTGATGAACACTCAGGTAGCCTCCATATCTTGACTATTGTAAATAATGCTGCAATGAGCATATGGATCTCATGTCCTTTTGAAGTAGTATTTTGGGTTTCTTCGGATAAATACTCAGAACTGGAATAACTGGATTCTTCTTTGTCTCTTATTATAGGCTTTGTTTTAAAGTCTTTTTTTGTCTGGTATAAGCATTGCTACCCCAGCTTTTTGTTTGTTTCCACTTTAATAAAGCATCTTTTCCATCCTTTTACTTTCAGTCTGTGTGTATCTCACAATCTGAAGTGAGTCTCTTATAGGCAGCATATGTAAATGTCTTGTTTTCTTATCTGTTCGGTCATGCTATTTGTTTTTATTGGAGCATTTAATCCAGTTACATTTAAAGTAATTGTTGATAGATATGTAGTTATTGCTATTTTATTTTTCATGTTTTTTATCTTTTTTCTTTTTTCTTCCTCTTCTTAAAGAAGTCCCTCCAACGACTTTAGCTTTTTCTTTTCTGGAAAGTACTTTATCTATCCTTCAATTCTAACTGATAGTTTTGCTAGGTAGAGTAATCTCAGTAGTAGATTCTTGCTTTTCATCACTTTGAGTATTTTGTGCCAATCCCTTCTGGCCTATAAAGTTTCTGTTGAGAAATCAGCTGACAGTCTTATGGCAGCTCCCTTGTCGGTAACTAACTGCTTTTTCTCTTGCTGCCTTTAAGATCTTCTCTTTGTCTGTAAGCTTTGGCATTTTAATTATGATGTGTCTTGGTGTGGGCCTCTTTGAGTTCATCTTATTTGGGCCTCTCTGTGTTTCCTGGGGTTATATGTCTATTTCCTTCACCAGGTTAGGGAAGTTTTCTGTCATTATTTTTTGATACAGGTTTTCTATTCCTTGCTCTTTCTCTTCTCCTTCCAATACCCTATAATGCTGTATGCTTTTTGAATGTTGTATGCTTTATGTTGTCCCAGAGGCCCCTTTAATTATCCTCATGTTTTTGGATTCTTTCTTCTTGTTGCTGTTCTGATTGGGTATTTTCTGCTACCATATCTTCCAAATCATTGATTCGATCCTCTGCTTCATCTAATCTACTGTTAATTCTTCCTAAGGTATTTTTTGTTTGTTATTGTATTCTTTGTTTCTAATTGGTTGTTTTCTATGTTTTCTATCTCCATTTTTATGTTTTCTATCTGTTAAATTTTTCAATGAGTACATCTACTCTTCTCCTAAGTTCATTGAGCACGCTTATAACCTGTGTTTTGAACTCTGCATCTGGTAGATTTCTTGTCTCTATTTTGTTTAGTTCCTTTTCTAGAGCTTTGTTCTACACTTTCACTTGGGACATGTTTCTTTGTCTCCTCATTTTGGCTGCCTCCTGTGTTTGTTTCTATGTATTAGGGCTGCTCTGTCTTTCAGTCTTAGCAGAGTAGCCTTATGTAGTAGGTGTCCTGTAGGGTACAGTGGCACAGTCTCCCTAGTCATCTGAGCCGGGCGCTTCAGATGTGTCCCTTGCATGGGTTGTGGGTGCCCTCCTCACATAGTATCTTCTGAGAGACAAATTTTTTCTCCTAGACTATAACATTTTATCTTTCAAAAAATATTTTAATGTATAAACTCTATGCTTTAATCTCTTTTGAGTTCTTAGCCTTGTGGAACTCAAAAACCCTATTTTTTTCCCAAAAACCTGACTCCTTTCTGGATGTCTGAGAATGTTTCATATCTTAATCTTGGAGGGGGGTTACATGGATATTTATATATTTAAAAATTAATCAATCTATAAATTTAAGATTTATATACTTTATTATAATGTATGTTGGGAATTAGCAGCAGTTGGAAAAGATCACAGTGTTGTATTCTTTTCAGGAACCACTGATTATTTCCCCCCTAACTAAAAGTTCAATGAAGAATGGCCACTCAGCATGTTGAATTTAGTTGCAAACACTGATCATTCAGCACAGTGTAAGATAGCCTTAAAACATGCCTAAATACTAAAAATTAAGTGTATCACCTTACATTTAAACTCTAAGCAAGTGTGTGTGTGCACCTGCTCACATGAAAGCACACATCACTTAATTTAAATAAGAACAGTCCACCCACATACAAGTGCTGCTGCTCATCCCATCCATGGGGTGTGCATTTGTTTTTCCCAGCACAGCAATGGATGCCATAAGTTCTAGCCATGTTTCCTTGGCAGGTCCCTTTGCCATGAATTTGTAAGAGAGCTGCCTCCACTTGACTTCTTGTTATCGCTGGGTACCAAGCCCACCTCTCCTCACCAGGTCCTCCCTTTCCCCCAGTGCCACAGAACACTTAAATACCTTAAATGTGTCTGTAATGTTACTATCTACCTAGCATTATATTAAGTGGGACATGGGCTTGTGCACCTCAAATGTATAGCACGAGTTAAGTTTTAGAAATAACTAAGGCAATGAGTCTGACCAAGGATGATACTGTAGGGTTCAGAATATGTCACCCCAGAATATGTCACTTTGGCATATTGATTATTTCGAATTAAAGGTACTTACCTGAGAAACAGCTAGTGCAAGAAGGACTGACTGGCTGACTCTGTCCTTTGTCCCCTAAAAAGCAGATGAATGTCTCATGTGAAAGTTACCCTCCCTGTACCAGGAGGAAAAAAGGCATTCTTATCAGAGACAGGGAATGTAGGGCCAAGAAGGCACTATAAACAAACCTTGTTACTTCTTAATCATGTTAATAACACTAGCTCAAATTTCTTTGTCTTGTCAATTCTTCACAAATGTATTGTTCCCTTTCTACAAGGTATAAAAGCTTCCTGCTTTGGTCATTTCTTTGAGTCTTAGTATTTTTGTGGGGCTCTTGTATATACATATATTCATACATATTAAAATTGCTTACTTTTTCTTGTTAATCTATCTTTTATTACGGGGGTAGAGGGAAATAGTTTTTCCTCTCCTATAATACTTTGTACACTGAAAATCCCACAGAATGAGTCTCTTCAAGTATGAAGTGCTCAGCCCATTGCGTTTGTCAGCTCCCCTGTCCACCCTTCATTGCCCAGTCTCTCTTCCAGAGCACTGCCCTGGCTGGAACATGTCTGTAGGCTCTATTGCCCATTTCTTTCCAAGGTTTGGAAAGAAATGGGCAATAGATTGACAGGTCCCCTGTCCACCCTTCATTGCCCAGTCTCTCTTCCAGAGCACTGCCCTGGCTGGAACATGTCTGTAGGCTCTATTGCCCATTTCTTTCCAAGGGGAGTTGGCCTTTGGGGATCCCCAGCAGGAGATTGGAAGATGGAGAGGTGAATCAGGCCAAGTAGACAGTTCTGAGAAGAGATAATGGTGGCTTATACCAGGTGATGGTAAAGCTAGTGGGTTATGGTCAAATTCTGGATATGGTGAAAGCAGAGCTTATAGGGTTTGCTGACAGGATTTGTATTTGTGAAAGGCAAGAGAAAGGAAGGGTGCCCAGGTTTTGGCCTGCCTTAGCAACTGGAAGGAGATAGTGACATTAGTGGAGATAAGGAAGAGTAGGAAGGAGCGGGTTTGTCAAGGACGACAAGAATATAGTTTTAGAAGCAGTAAAATTGAGATACCACCTAGATGTCCAAATCTAAACACTGAATAGGCACTTAGATGTTTAAGTCTAGAGTTCAGGAAAGAAGCTGAGCTGGATGCATAAATTTGAGAATCATAAGCATGCATATGGAATTTTAAGCCATAAGACTAAGGTTGTTAAATATTGAATTTTAAAAATCTCATTTCAAATACATAATAAATAAATAGTAAGTGTTCTTAACCCTATTCACAATTCAAACTATCCAAAATTATTTATTTACAAACAGAAACATACACAAAGCTGTTCAGCTTGCTGTACCTATTGGCCTTGTAGTATCTTCTTTGAGTCATTTTACTAGAGATGGTAAGTAAACATATGGTTACATTACAACTTGTTTCTTGAACGACCTCATTAATTCCAGAATTTCCCATAAGTTGTAATTACTTTAATTGAAATTGGCCTGCCTTGTTCTCTTGAAATATCAACTCCTTTAGAAAATTTTTCTCTTCTTTAGAATATGAGGAGGATTTGATAACTGGATCCAAGAAAGAAATATGAAAAGCACAAGTAACTCCTGTGACTTACTGAACAATACTGAAAAATGAGAACATCACTTTGATTTTGATCAAATTCTACCTTTAAGAACCTGGTTCCATGAGGGTGGTAGGACTTTGTGAGCCTGCTGCCAGGGTCGAGGGCGCTTCCTACGATTCAGAAACTAAACTGCTCTGAAGCTAAATATTCTGAGATATGCCATCTTATTTCAAAAGAACAATATGTTAACTCTAGAAAATTTAGTCATTTCAGGTAAACAAGCAGAAGAAAATTAAAAATTACCCATAAATAATTGCTGCTCACAGTTTAGTAAGTAGCTATCCCATCTTTTTGCTCTGTATATGCACTTTTCCTCCCCCTGAATTGAGATTATTTGATAAAGAGTGTTTTGTCACTCATTTTATTCATTTAACCATATGTATGGTCAAGTGAACATTTTTTCAAGTCATTAAATATTTTTCCATAACATCTGTTAATGAGAAAACTGCAGGCTCAAAATTGTGTCACTTGTGCTAAAGCCCATGATATCAAACCTAGATTTAACCTGACTTAATTGCTGTTTCAACCTTTCCTAGAAATATTATCTTAATCAACCAGTCTGAAATTTCCTGGTCAAGTACCACTAAGGTAATCTGTTGTGTGGGTCCTCTCCATCCCTTACATAGAAAGAAGAAGCAATCTGCATAATAAAAACCCTTCCCCCCGCAAAAAAGAGTCCTGGTCTGAAAACAACCTTTTCTTTTTCTTTTGTTAATAACTCCCTTGCCTTGCCTTCTTCCTATAAAAACTTTCCATTCTGTACATCCCCTGGGAGCGCCCTTGTAGTAGCTAAGTGGGATGTCGCAATTCATGTATCTCTTAGTAAATCCAATTAGATCTTCAAATTTACTTGGTTGAATTTTGGTTTTTAACACATCTTTTTTTTTTGTGGTTAAATAAGTTAATACGGGTTCACTGAAATTCCAGGTAAATGATAAAATAGACATTCATTTCATAGTTACATCATTTTCAACATATTCCCATGGATTTCTCCATGTAGATCACTGAACTATTGTATAAGATCATTTTTAAATGGTATACACACAATATTTATCTTTTAGATGTCCCCAGATTTACTTAATCTCCAATCTTGATTGTTCTTAAAGTTTTACTGTTATAAATAATGCCTTGTTTATAACATCCTGTAGATAAGTTATACACAGATTTGGCGAAATGCCCCAGTTTTGGACAGCCTACTTTAGAAAAATAAATCTGTGTTTTAGGGAAAGAAATAGCTACAGAAAGCTCCAAAGCCAAGTTCCTTAGGCCTTCATTTTGAGCTCCACTGGCAGTTAATTAACTTAATACAGTTTTCATAGTCTTGCCTATTTTGTTTTTATACACAGTAGATTAAATGTGACAACAAAAGAAGCTGGTAAAGGTGAGGGAATTACAGGGGAGGAGGAGGAGGAGGAGAATATGGGATGTGAATGGCTGAGGGCGGGCTGTTAGTTACATGCAAAATGGTAGTAGGAGAAGGACACTCATCATTTTTTTTCATCAAATATTTTTTAAGCATATGATACGTACTGGCACGGTGAAGACATACCTAGCTAGCTAGGCAGAGAAAAGCAAATCAAAATTCACGCAGCAATTGTATAGGGATTAAAAATACAACTTAGTAAATAATAACAAAATTTAGATTCAGTACCCTCTAAGAAGCTCTCTATTACTAGATGGAAAGAGTTCCTTCCAGTGGTTAAAAATGAAAAGTGTTGGCATTTGAATGAGAGTCAGTTAGTTAGAAAGTTCTCATAACTAGGACACCTCATTGCCTAACCACACCATTGTGGGGTATTTTAGTTAATATGCAAATCAACAACAGCTGTGAGAACAAAACCACCACAGCATCAGCACAATAGGCTGAATATGCTGGCAAGTTTTGTCAGGGTCTTAATTGAGAAATGCTGTGGAATTAAACAATATATATAATTTATGCATATATAGAACTTACATAAAATATTATTGAAATCTATACACAAAATTTATCAGCTTGGAAAAAACAAACATTTTAAGAATTTCTAAGTGTAGATAATCTACATCCATAAATTCTAATCTACTTAGAATTTTAAATATTACTGCCAGATGAAATAAAAATTTCATCTTTACATCTTATTTTATTTTATCTGATTTATCTTCTTCTCAAGGGGAAAAAAAACAATTATATATCTGTCAACAGCATGTAATTTTGTTTCCCATACACACACCCAATAGTGATACCTTTAAAAACCACATAATTTCAGAGTCAGTGAAAAACAAACCAACAAGAAAATTGAAAGGAGAAAATAAGATTTAAAAATTGTATTTAGATTAGAAATTAGTCAGTAGAGCTACTATATTTATAAATTGATATACCATTCTGCATTGCATAAATGACATCCAAGACACTTAGATTTTTATAAAGAAAAAAGTACAATTTACATGTCAAAAGAGAATACAGTTGAACTCTTCCCTCTACTGGATGTTTTAATAAAAAGCTAGACATACTGAATTGTAGCATAATGGGAATGCAAAGAAATTGGGGTTACAAGACAAACCTGAATGATAGTCTCTCTGGGGAGGAGGGAGCATTTTACATCTACATCCTTTGAATTTTTTATGGTGAGAGTATATTCATCACTTATATAACTTAAACAAATTTTAAACAAGATACAAAATTCTATATACAGTATATCAATTTTGTTTAAATATATATATTTAGGTAGAATCACACTAGAAGTCAACAATTTTTAATTTGGGCTATAAGGTTTATAGTAATATTTTTGTTTATGCTCTTTTGTATTTTCTAAATGTTTTCTAATAAGCAGGTATTGTTTTTATAATTAGGAAAATATTCTATTTATCAATAGAAGGTTTTAGATGCTTAGTAAAAATTAGGTACATAAAAGTTTTTTCTTTCAATAAAAAGAATCTTCTTTCTGTTATTATTGTTAACCTACCTAATCAGTGCTTTAGGCATTTATTTAGGTAAGAGCTTATTCCCTAAGAAATATATACTGCAAAATGTGAAAATTTGATCCTCAAAATCTGCCAAGTTGTATGAATAAAATAACTCATGAAATCATGTGTAAGAAGTTCCACTTATTTATGGATTGTGTGTTTCTACCATGTGGTAGTTTAGAATACAAAATATTTGCACCATAGGAATAACACTCTAAATGTACTTCTCAGGTTGGGCCATAAAAGTTTATTTTACCCAAAGTATAGTCAACTATTGTGTTAACTGCTAAGCGAGGAGGCATCTGAGAAATGCAAAGGGAAGGGCTTGCAGAAATGACAGACTCAGCTGGTTATAGATTAACCACATCCTATAGATCTCTCAATGGCCTTCTGGAAACTCTTGTCACACCTACAAGAGAAATGATCTGTAAATAGATAGGACTGGTGGTCTGGGAATTCCTTTCCCCTTGCAGCCCCCACCTGAAACTCCCCCTCCCCATCTTGAGTCAGGAGGTGCAGTAAAACCTCGGACAAAGGAATCACGTGCTCCTTGCATGGACACTGCAGAGGTATATAAGTTGTAAGAAATCTAACCAAGGGGAGCTCGTGCTTTGGTGCCATGAAAAGCCCCATGCACTCCACTGGCAATAAATTCTCCTTCTTCTAACAAAGTTGTCCGAGCATCCAATTTCCTCCGTCGAGTGTCGCTTCCTGCAACAATGAAATAAAAAGTAGTAAACAATATTTACGATAAAGAATAGTAAGCAGTATGCCTTTAATAGTGGTATAAAGTTCCTCAAACCTCAGCTAGGGTGTAGGGAAGCCCTAGCCTCTAGAAGATTTCTGCGAATTTGTAGGGACTTATTCTCTTCTGTTCTCAAGATCAAAAGAATGTACTCACAGTAACCAATCAGTGAGCGATGTAGGTCTGCTCAAGATTCTGTAGGAGAGATAAAGGGGGCTTATATTACTCGATGTAAAGATTCGTTTTAGATTAAAAACATTTGTGCATTAAAAGACTCTATGAAGAAAGTAAACATCACCCCCAGAATAAGAGAAAATACTTGCAAGTCACATATCTGATAAGAGTCTACTATCCAGAATTAAAAAGAATTCTTACAGCTTAACAATAAAATGATAAATACTCCAGTTAAAAAAAGAAATAAGCCTAGACTCTGAATAGACATTTCTCCAGAGAAGATATGCAAATGGCCAGTAAACACAGGAAAATATGCTCAACATCATTAGCCATTAGAGAGATGCATCTCAAAACCACAATAAGATACCACTTTACTCCCACTAGGATGGTTATGGCAAGAATATGGAAAAATTGGAAGCCTCATACATGGCTGGGGCTCATGTAAAATAGTGTGGCCACTGTGGAGAACAGTCTGGCAGTTTTTCAAAAAAGTTAAAAAAGTTATCAGCAATTTCATTCCTGGTAATA
Organism: Pteropus vampyrus; assembly: GCF_000151845.1. Lineage (NCBI taxonomy): Eukaryota > Metazoa > Chordata > Mammalia > Chiroptera > Pteropodidae > Pteropus > Pteropus vampyrus. Next base: position 1,066,671 of record NW_011889215.1, on the reverse strand, counting down.
TCTCTGTGATGACTGATTTTATATGTCAACTTGACTGGGCCATGAGGTACCCGGATATTTGGTTAAACATCATTCTCGTGGCTGTGAGGATGTTTCTGAATGAGATTAACATTTGAATCAATAGTCTGAGTAAAGCAGATTGCCTTTCCCAGTGTGAGTGGGCCCCTTCCAATCCACTGGAGGTGTGAGTAGAACAAAAAGACTCAATAAGGGAGAATTGATTTTCTGTGCCTGTATGTGAGCTGGAACATTAGTCTTCTCTTGCCTTCAAATTTAGACTGGAACTTATGCCCTCATCTATGCTAGGCCTCTAGTTTGCTGACTGAATATCTTGACTTCTCAGCCTCCATAATCACATGAGCAAATTCCTTATAGTAAATTGTATATATACATACCTCCTATGAATTATGTTTCTCTAGAGAACTCAGACTAATATAGTATCTAAAACAAATGAAAACAAGTGTTCAAATGCATTGTTCATAATAGCCAAAAAGTAAAAACAATCCAAATGTCCATCAACTATAAATGGATAAAAAAGAAATTGTAGCATAATTCATAAATGGAATATTATTTGGAAATAAAAAGGAATGATGCACTAATATGTGCTAAACCATGGATGAATCTTGAAAACATTATGCTAAGTGAAAAAAGCCAGACAAGAAAGGCCACATAGTGTATAAATTCATTTATATAAAATATTCAGAATAGGTAAAGCCATAGAAAGAAAAATGATAGATTAGTTGTTGCCAGGGATTTGGGAAGGGGAGAAATATTTTATAACTGCTTATAAAGTTTATTACACATGAGCCAGGGATTTCTTTCTGTAATAAAAAATGTAAAATGGTTACACAACTGTAAATACACCAAAACCACTGAATTATATATTTAAATGGTAAATTGTATGATATATTAATTATAAAATGATATATATGGAGAGAGATGCAGACTTTGTAGTTTAGGACTAATCATCCCCTAATCAAACCTTTTCTCTTTTAAGGGGAGTAGGAGGAAAATGCTGCTTTTGGATAAATATAATAAAAGGCCAAAGAGATGATTTATTCAATGAATAAGCAATTTGGGTTAATGTTCTTATTTCTAAAGACTAATGAAACTGCTCTTGATTTTAAGAATTTTCTAAAAGCATTCTTGCCTAATTAAATAGAATATGCTGAATATAATACAATTTGGTTTCTAGAAATTCAGTGTTTTCCTGTGAGAGGGCCATCAGTCTAACCTTTAGTTCTCTTAACAGAGAAAACAAACTAAATAAAGGTCTGTAGCCCGAGCTATTCATACACAAATTCCAGGGCAGATCCTGGAAGCTGGAAGTTTTTAAACTATATCTCTGGTAGCTGTTTCTTTCGTCTTTCTCCTAAAAGTGGAGTTTAGGTAAAAGTGGTTAAATAAAGGATTCTGGTCATTTGAACCCAGGAGGTTTATAAAACTGAGGTTTTGTTTGACATTAACTCCTAAGAAACGACTTTTGTCCTCTTTAACCTCATCCTCATGTCTATCCATTGGAGATAGCCAGGTGCTTTTACTCTCTAAAATATGCACTCAGGACAATCGAAATGAATATATGTTTAAATAAGCATGGGCCAAGGTGAATGGTTTAAATTTCATTCTTATTCCAGTTCTGTCATAGTGTATTTTTGTGTGTGCACAAGACTTCTCTCCCAAGGCAGAGGGGCTCAGATGGACATGGCAGTTTCCTTTGCTGTGCTGACAGTGTCTGTGTCTCTGCACTGAGCTGCTCTATAGGTCTCAGGGGCGCTGGCACAGCTGGAATTCATCATGGCCAGTAAGCATCACTTGCTGGGTTTTCCAGGCAAGCAGGGCAAGACGCTCCACCAGTTGGGTGCCTGTCCTGGGGCTAGATGACTGTTGGTGACCCTGATGCAGGACAATGTGAATCTCCTTGTGTGGGGACTCAAGCTTTGCACCTGCCAAGAGAGGGTCTTTGACTCCGCGCAGGAAAGAATTCAAGCACAAGCCGGAGTTAGACAAAAGGAAAGTTTATTGGAGAAGGAACAACGCTCCATAGACAGAGATCTGGTCTCCTCTCAAAGTCAGAGAATGAGACCACTAATGTTTGAGGTATGGGTTTTATATTTGTTTTCCTTTTATGGTGTGTATGTATGCAGTGTTAAAGGCACGAGGAAGTAGTTGCTGGTAATCTCAGCAGGAATCTTCTTTTAGGTTGGCCATATGCTGATCAGCCAGGTTCCTATCTAGCAGCATGTCACAGGCTTGGAGTAAAACCTGGTTTGATATTTGGTCAATTAGTGTAGTTCTCATGCCTTTTCCCTATGTTAGCCCTCGAGTAGATGGTGTAGGGGAGAATCTCCTGGGGCCCCGATTCATTCCCAATAGCATCATCTCCACACAGCCACTCTTTACCTTCTAAAAACCCTATGAAAATTAACCTTGGCCTGGGAAATTAGGTAACATCAGCACTAAATCTAGACTTTTCAGAAATATTTGGATTCTTTGTCTGAGAATCAAAGATCTAAATGTGTCGAGAGCAGCTATCATTTGGAACTGGAAAATAAAAGGTGACCAAGATTTGTTAGCAAAGCCACATGGGCAGCTAGGGGACTGAGGAGTTAATAGATGTGCCGGTGTACAGGTAAATTTAGATGCTTCTGTCCTACCCACTGTCTCAGCTTGTTCTCCTTTGCAGCACCAGCCACAAAACTTCACATCTGCCCCTCCTTAGTGGCCAGCTTCAAGTTGTTTTTCCTCTAACCTGCAGAACAATTCAGCCATTTTTGTTTCTCTTCCTGTAACCACAGTATCTGAAGAGCACACAAATATGATGATAATGAGTCCCCAGTATGCCCACTATATCCTGCTCATTGTGAATTTTCACTGGGCTCTCCCAGATGAAAATTCCTGCATGTACAATTGTTCATTGATTCAACAAACATTTATTGAGCAGATACAAGGTGTTAGGCGCTGGATGCAAAAATAAAGCACAAAGTGGATATTAGGCATGAGACTCACTCCACTAACATTAGCCCACTGTCTGTTTCCTGGCTCCTCTGTTTGTTTGATTAACTTCCACTCAACTTTCAGGGAACTGAAACTATTTCCTTAAGGAAGGAGAAAAAAAAGGTCAGAGCAGACCACATTATTTTTGGTATACTTTTGAGGTTCAAAGAACTGATGTCTCCTGATTTATCTTCTAAAAAGTAATAAAAATAAATTTTGCACAAGCACAGAGAACTGTCCATTAGATGTGACCTGGACAGACTATGAAGCTCCCAAGGGCCTGCCAATTATCCTGCCTGCACAGGTCACCATTTGTACACTTGTCACTGCCTAGCTAATGGTCTATGGGATGGCGCCTGGGCCTAAGTGCCAGGCTGGACAGGAGGAACTTGGTCAGGGCTGCTTCTCTTAGGGAATTGGCATGGGGGACCACAGCAAGGTGGGCAGTGAGCCAGAGAAGCAGAGGGAAGTAGGCTGGGCAGTGGCAGGCTGAATTTTGTATGTAGTGGTCTCTCCACAATGGTGAATAGCAGAGGGTGCTTCAGGCTGTTGTTGGAACTAAAGGAAACAACAATGCAGATCTCAATTTGCAGTCCCCATGAATCCTGATAGTACATCTTCTCAGCTTTTCTGTGCCTCTCAACTTCACTAGCGAATCTCAGAAACTCATCAACAGAGATGTTGTCTAAATATCTCTGATAGCGGTCAAAAGAAAGATACGAAAATCAATACGTTGGAAAGGGAAATCCTTAAGTTAAAAAAAAGGATTTCAACTAGATTTTTTTTCTTTTTTTGTATTCTTAATGTTTTATTTTATAATTTCGAGTGTGCATACACAGGCATTTGCTATACTCTACACATTTTTTGTAATTATTTTTAATTTTATTGCAATGAAAAGCATCTAACATGAATTTATCCTGTTAACAATATCTAAGTGGACAGTGTAGTATTGTTAACTACATGCACATTGTTGTAAAACAGATCTCTAGAACTTTTCCATCTTGTGAGATTGAAAACTCTATATACCCACTGAGGAACAACTCCTTCATTTCCCCTGCCCCAGCCCCTGGCAACCACCATTCTACTTTGTTTCTATGAGTGGGTTACTTTAGATCCTTATATAAGTAGTATCATATAATGTATGTCTTTTTGTGATTGGCTTATTTCACTTAGCATAATCTCCTCATATTTCATCCATGTTGTAGCATGTAACAAGATTTCTTTCTTTTTAAAAGCTGAATAATATTCCATTGTTATGTATAGACCACATTGTCTATATCCATTCATCCACCCACGGATATTTAGGTTGCTTCCACATCTTGGCTATCGTGAATAGTACTGCAATAAACGTGGCGGTGAAAATATCTCTTTGATCTTGTTTTCAATTCTTTTAGATATGTACCCAGAAGTGGAATTGCTGCATCACATGGCAGTTCTATCTTTGATATTTTTAGGAAATTCTATACTATTTTCCATAGTGGCTGCACCATTTTACATTCCCCCAATATTGCAAAAGTATTCCAGTTTCTTCATATCCTCACCAAAACATGTTTTTTTCCTAGGTTTTTTTTTTTTTTTTTTATAGTGGCCATCTTAATGGGTATGAGGTGGTATCTCACTGTGACTTTGATGTACATTTCCTTGATGACTAGAGACATTAAACATCTTTTCATATCCTTATTGGCTATTTGTATATCTTCTTAAGAGAAATGTCTATTCAAGTCCATTGCTCATTTTTTAAATAGAGTTACCTGCTTTTTTGGACATTGATTTATAGGAGTATTTTATACATTTTGGACATTAACCTCCTATTTGATATATGGTTTACAAATATTTTCTCCTGTTCCATAGATTGCTTTTTCACCCTGTTGATTGTTGCAGTTTTTAAGCTTAATATAGTCTCATTTGTCAATTTTTGCTTCTGTTGCCTATGCCTTTTGTGTCATATATAAAGAATTATTTCCTGTTCCAATGTCCCAAAGATTTTCCCCAACATCTTCTTCTAAGAGTTTTATAGTTTTAGGTCTTAGCTTTAGTTCTTTAATCCATTTTGAGTTAACTTTTATATATGGTGTTAAGTAAAGGTCCATCTTCATTCTTTCGCATGTGGATATCCAGTTTTCCCAACACTATTGAAGAAACTATTCTTTCCTCATTGTGCAGTCTTGGCACCCTCATTGAAGATCATTTTGTCATAAATGTGTGGCTTTATTTCTAGGCTCTCTGTTCTATTCCATTGGTCTATATGCCTATCATTATGCCAGTACCATACTGTTTTGATTATTGTAGTTTGTAATATGCTTTGAAATCAGAAAGTGCAATACCTCCCACTTCATTCTTCTTCCTCAAGATTGTGTTTGGTTATTACAGGTCCTTTGAAATTCAATATGAATTTGGATTTAATATCAGAGTAAGGCTGCATTCATAAAATGCATTAGGAAGTGTTCCCTCCTCTTCAAATTTTGGGATGAGTTTGAGAAGGATTGGTGTTAATTCTTCCTCAAAATATTTGGTAGAATATTCCAATGAAACCCTTTGATCCTGAGCTTTTCTTTGTTGGGAGGTTTTTGATTATTGATTCAGCTTCCCTACTAGTTAGAGGTCTGTTCTGATTTTCTATTTTTTTTCACGATTTAGTCTTACTAGATTGTATGTTTCTAGAAATGTATACATTTCTCCTAGGTTATCCAATTTGTTGATGCATTATTCATAGTAGTCTTTTATAATCTACTTTATTTCTGTGGCATCAGTTTTGACGTCTCTTTCATTTGATTCATTTGAGTTTTTTGTTGTTTTTTTCTTTAAAAAGCGTTTGTCAATTTGTCACTAAAGGTTTGTCAATTTTGTTGGCCTTTTCAAAAAACCAGCTCTTAGTTTCATTATTTCTATTTTTCTACTTTTTCTTTAATCTTTATTATTTTCTTCTTTCTGTTAACTTCAAGTTGGTTTTCTTTTCCTAGTTCCTTGAGGTGTAAAGTTAGGTTGTTGATTTGAGAAATTAATTCTACTTTAATGTAGGTGTTTAGTGCTATAGACTTCTCTCTTAGAACTGCATCTATAAGTTTTGGTATGTTATGCTTACATTTGTCTGAAGATATTTTCTAGTTTCACTTGTGAGTTGTTCTTTGAACCACTGGGTGTTCAAGAGTATGTTGTTTAATTTCCACTTATTTGTAAATTTTTAGTCTTCCTACAACTATTGATTTCTAGTTTCATTCTATATTAGTCAGAAAAGATACTTGGTACCATTTTTATGTTCTTAAATTAGTCAAGACTTTTTTGTGTCCTCACATGTGGTCCTGGAGAATGTTTTATATGTGCTTGAGAACAATGTGTATTCTGCTGCTCTTGGGTGGAGTGTTCTGTATGTTTCTGTTAGGTTTAAGTGGTATATAGTATTGTTCAAGATCTGTTTCCTTATTGATCTTCTATCTGGTTTTTCTATACATTATTGAAAATGGAGTATTGTAATCTCCTATTATTTTGCTATTGTCTATTTCTTCAATTCTCTTAATGTTTGCTTTGCATATTTGGGTGGTCTGATGTTGGGTGCATATATAATTGTTATATCTTCCTGATGTATTTTTTTTTAATCGTATACAATGTTCTTTTTCTCTAGAGACAGTTTTTGACTTAGAGTCAATTCGATATTAGTATAGTCACCCTTGCTCTCTTTTGGTTACCATTTGCATAGAATATTTTTTTCATCCTTTCATTTTCAGCCTATGTCTTTACATCTATTGTCAGTCTCTTGTAGATAGCATATAATTGCATCTTGCCATTTTTTAAAAATCTATTCAGCTACTCCATGTCTTTTGATTTGGGAATTTAATCCATTTATATTTAAAGTAATTACTAATAGGAAAGGACTTACCATCTTACTCTATTTAGGCTGCTATAAAAAAATACTATAAACTCAGTGGTTTGTAAACAATATTTATTTTTTACAGTTCTAGAAGCTGAGAAGTCCAAGATTATGGAGTCAGCAGATTTTGTATTTGGTGAGAACCTGTTTTCTCATAGATGGTGCCTTTTTGCTATGTCTTCACGTGGTGTAAGGGGCAAGCTATTTTCTGAGGTCTCTTTTGTGAGAGCACTAATCCATTCATGAGGGCACCACCTTCAAGACCTAAGCACTCCCCAAAGGCCCCACCTCATACTATTACTTTGTAGGCTGGGATTTCAACATATGAATTTGGAAGAACACAATCAGACCATAGCACTTACTATTGCCATTTTGTTAACTGTTTTCTGTTTGCCTTTTTTTGGTCTCTCTTTTCCACTTGCTGCCTCTCTTTGTGTTTCGTTGATTTTTTTTCTGTTGACATGCTTTGATTTTTCCCCTCATTTTCTTTTGTGTATTTTCTACAGACATTCATTTTGTGCTAACTGTGGGGCTTACACAAGACATTTTATAGTCATAACAATCTATTTTTTTTTTTATTAAGCTGATTTGGTAACATTGGTTAATACAATTATATAATTTTCAGGTGTACATTATAATTTGACATCTATATTCTATTGTGTGATTACCAAAGTCGTTTCCTTCAGCTACCATATATTTGATCCCCGAGGCTGAGCTGCAGCCCCAAACCCCCAACCCAGAGGGTCCATCCCCCCATATCCTCTGAGACCAATCACCGCAGAGCCCCAGGGGAATCTGAGCAAATGCTACCAAAACTGTTGCTAATACTGACAGGGACTGAAACTGAGAGTAGTGAGTGTGATAAAAATCTACAAGAAAATAAAAGATGTTGCACTCTATATAAAGCAGGGATCCAAGAGGCTTAGACTCCACCTACTGGAAACCAAAAAAGAGCGCCTTCTTTGAGCAGGCTAAAAAGAGACCTTTATATAATAAATCTTTTTTCTGGAAAAACAACAGAATACACTTCCATTAATGCCCAGATGGAGAAATAGTCCATTAAACACCACGAACAACCAAGGTGATAAGGCATCTCAGAAAGAAAGAGAAAAGTCTCCAGACAATGAGCTTACAGACATAGAAATATGCAACTGAAATGACAGAGAATTCAGGAAGGTACTTCTGAAAAAACGCAGTGAATTCCGAAACGAGTCGTATCAACAATTTCAAAAACTGCAAAAACAGCTAGATGAGCAGAGCAAGGAGATTGAAATGCTCAAAAAGAACCAAATAGAACTTTTGGAGATAAAAAAAAAAGCACACTGCAGAAGTTAAAAAATGAAATAGCAAGCTTGGAAATAGAGTCGACCAAATGGAGGAAAGGATCAGTGATATCTAAGACAGGAATCTAGAAATAAATCAGAAGGAAGAAGAGAGAAACCAAAGAATGAAAAATAATGAAAGAGAAACACAAGAACGAGCTGATACCATCAAGAGAGGAAACATAAGAACAATGGGCATTACCGAAGGCGAGGAAAAGGAGCAGGGACTAGAAAGCATTTTCAGACAAATAGCGGATGAGAATTCCCCAAATCTAAGGAATGAGCTGGAGCTTGGAAATCAAGAAGTCAACAGAACACTCAATTATCTCAACCCAAAAAGGCCTTCACCAAGACACATTGTATTAAAATTATCAAAAATCAATGACAGACAGAATTCTCAGGGCAGCCAGGGAGAAGAAAACGGCAACTTATGAAGGAAAACCCATTAGATTATCCTCGGACTTAGCGCAGACTTTACAAGCCAGAAAGGAATGGAATCAAATATTTAAACTACTAAGTGAAAGGAACGACCAGCCCAGAATAATGTATCCAGCTAAGCTCTCCTTTAGATACGAAGGCAAATTTAAGACTTTTCCAGACATACAAAATTGGGGAAATTCTCCACTACAAGGTCTACACTACAGGAAATACTGAAAGGGATTCACCTAAAACAAAATGACAAAAAAAAAAAAAAAAAAAAAAAAAAAAACCAACAAAAAAAAAAAAAACCAAAGAAAACCAAAACCCATAATTAAGAGTAAAGTGACTACTGGACAAATAGAAGCAGAGGAGCACAACCCTTACTAAGAACAGGGCATAAGCTTAAATAACAAGAAGAGAATTGTTATAACAAGATAGTAATGAACGTTCAGCATGCATAGTGACAAATTGAGATAACAATGACTGAAAAGGGGTTGGGGGGATCCACATTCGTGAAAGGGAATAGAGATAAGGCATGCGCAGAAGAAAATGGACGACCGTATATATATATATACACATACATATATACATATATATATATATATGTGTATATATATATATATATGTATGTGTATATATATATATATAAAACTATCCTTTACATATTCATAATGGTAACCACACGCCAAAGGTTCAGAACCGTTGTATATAACACAAAACAAGAAGGACCAGAGAGAAAACCCACAAAAGCCAACCATAAGAAAGAAAACAGAAGCACAAGGACAAGGAAGCAATGGAAACACCGAGCTACCACAAACCAAGAGATAACATGGCTATAAGAAGACCCCATATTTCAATAATCACTCTAAATGTAAACGGACTGAACTCACCAACAAATAGGCACAGAGTTGCAGAATGGATCAAAAAACAAAACCCATATGCTGCCTTTAGGAGACACATCTCAGCTCCAAAGACAAATATAGACTCAAAGTGAAAGGGTAGAAAATGATATTTCAAGCAAATGGCTTTCAGAGAAAAGCAGGAGTACCAGTACTAATTCAGATGAAATAGACTTCAAAATAAAAAAGGTAAAGAAAGATACTGAGGGACACTTCATAATGATAAAGGGAATCATGCACCAAGAAGACATAACACTTATTAATATCTGTGCTCCCAACCAGGGAGCCCTGAAATATATAAAGCAATTACTAACAGAACTAAAGAGAGAAACAGACCAAAACACTATCATAGTAGGGAACCTAAATACCCCACTGTTAGATATGGACACATCATCCAAACAGAAAATCAATAAGGAAATAACATCCTTAAATGACACATTAGACCAACTGGATATAATTGACATATACAGAGCCTTCCATCCCAAAACAGCTGCTTATACATTTTTCTCTAGTGCACAAGGAACATTCTCAAGAATCGACCACATACAGGGAGACAGAGATAGCCTCAACAAATATAAGAGAGTGAAATCATACTAACCATATTCTCTGATCATAATGCTTTGAAACTAGAGATTAACTGCAAAAAGAAATCAGGAAGAACCACAAATACATGGAGATTAAACAACATGCTACTGAAGAATAACTGGGTCAGAGAAGAAATAAAGAGATCAAGAGATACATAGAAATGAATGATAATGATAGTACAACACATCAAAACTTTTGGGACATGGCAAAAGCGGTCATAAGAGAAAAATTCATACCATTACAGGCCTATCTCCAAAAAACAAGAATAAGCCCAAATAAACAACCTAATGCTTTATCTTAAAAAACTGGAAAAGGAAGAACAAATGAAGCCTAAAGTCAGCAGAAGGTAAGAAACAATCAAAATTAGAGGAGAAATAAATGAAATTGAAAACAAAACAAAACAAAAAGATAGAAAAAATTAATGCAACAAAGAGCTGGTTCTTTGAGAAGGTGAATAAATTCGATAAACCTCTGGCTAGACTCACTAAAGATAAAAGAAAGGACACAAACAAACAAAACCAGGGATGAAAGAGGAGAAATTACGACTGACATAGCAGAAATACAAAGGATCGTACAAGAATACTATGAAAAAGTATATAACACCAAATTTAATAACCTGGAAGAAATGGACCAGTACTTAGAAAAATACTATCTTCCTAGACTGAATCAAGATCTGGAAAATCTAAATAGACCAATCAGCAGTATGGTCATTGAAACAATCATCAAAAACCTACCAAAAAGTAAAAGTCCAGGACAAGATGGCTTCACTAGTGAATTCTACCAAACATTCAAAGAAGATTTAAAACCTATTCTCCTCAAAGTCTTCCAAAAAATCGAAGTGGGAAAAGAAGTGGAAAAAATAATTCCTTCTGCAATTGCAACAAAAAGAATAAAATACCTAGGAATAAATTTAACAAAACAAGTGAAGGACCTATATAATGAAAACTATAAGACCCTATTAAAAGAAATCAAAGAAGATATAAAGAAATGGAAAGATGTTCCATGTTCTTGGACTGGAAAAATCAACATAGTTCAAACGACCATATTACCTAAAGCATTATACAGATTTAGTGTAATCTCCATCAAAATCTCATTGGTATCTTTTAAAGAAATAGAACAAAAAATCATCAGATTTGAATGGAAGCGCAGAAGACCCCAAATTGCCAAAGCCATCCTGAGAAAAAAGAACGAGGCTGGAAGCATCACTCTGCCAACTTCAAATTATACTACAAAGTGACAGTAATCAAACTGGCATGGTATTGGCAGTAAAACAGACACACAGACCAGTGGAACAGAATCGAGAGTCCAGAAGTAAACTCGTCTTTATATGGACAAATAATTTTCGACAAAGAAGCCAAAAACATACAGTGCAGAAAGGAAAGCCTCTTCAATAAATGGTGCTGGGAAAACTGGAAAGCCAACTGCAAAAGAATGAAACTAGACTGCTGTTTACACCATACACCAAATGAAACTAAACTGCTGTTTACACCATACACCAAAATTAACTCAAAATGGATTAAGGACCTAAATATAAGACTTGAAACAATAAAATGCATAGAAGAAAACATAGGATCTAAACTCAAGGACCTTGGACTTAAAGAGGATGTTATGAATTTGACCTCAAAAGCAAGAGAAGTAAAACCTAAAATAAATGAATGGGACTACATCAAACTAAAAAGCTTCTGCTCAGCAAAAGAAATCGTCAACAAGGCAAAGAGAGAAACATCCGAATGGAAAAATACATTTGCAAGCAACACCTCTGATAAGGGCCTAATATCCAAAATATACAAATAACTCATACGACTCAATAACAACAAATGATCCAATCAAAAAATGGGCAGAGGACCTGAACAGACACTTCTCCCTAGAGGACATACAAATGGCCAACAAATATATGAAAAGATGCTCAACATCACTAGCTATTAGGGAATTGCAAATCAAAACCACAATGAGATCCCATCTCACACCTTAGATAGCTATAATCAACAAGACAAGTAATAACAAATGTTGGAGAGGATATGGAGAAATAGGAACCCTCATATACTGCTGGTGGGACTGCAAACTGGTACAGCCACTATGGAAAATAGTATGGAAGTTCAAAAAACTAAGAATTGATCTACCATATGATCCAGCAATCCCTCTACTGGGTATTTACCCCAAAGACTTGAAAACTCATATCCGAAAAGATATTTGCACACCGATGTTCATAGCAGCATTATTCACAGTGGCCAGAACATGGAAGCAATCGAAGTGTCCTACGATAGATGATTGGTTAAAGAAGCTGTGGCACATATATGCAATGGAATATTACTCTGCCATAAAAAGAGTGAAATACTGTCATTTGCGACAACATGGATGGACCTCGAGATAATTGTGCTAAGCAAAATAATCCAGACAGAAAAAGTAGAAAATCACATGATATCACTTATACATGGGATATAAACTTAAAAGCAACAAATTAGCAGGACAAATAGAGACTCATGGATATGGACTATAGACTAGTGGTTACTAGCCGAGTGGGGGAGGAGTGGGAGGTAGACGGGGTAAAAGAGGTCAAATATAGGAGGATGGGGGAGGGTGAAGTGAATAAGGGGATCAAATATATGTTAGCTGAAGGAAACTGGACTTTGGGTGGTAAACACACAATAGAAAATACAGATGTCAAATGATATACATTTGAAAATTATATAATTGTATTAACCACTATTACCCCAATAAACTTAATTAAAATTAAAAAAGGAACCCAGAATGATTTATATATAAGAAACCACTTATTAAGTACTATGGAGTAAGGTGTAGCCCTTAATTTATAAGTATTTGTTTTACAGATGAGAAAGCCAAGGCACGGATATAACACAGCCAAATAGCAGATATATAAGATCATGTATAAAAAGTGACTGGTATGTAACAGGCATTCAAAAATGAAAACAACTTTTATTGTCTTTTCTTCTAAATATTTTTTGAGGTGGAGGAATTACTCTGAATTATTGTATTGGGCCTAATGTAATCACAGGGTCCTTTTAAGTGAAAGAGGGAGAGAGACTTCAAGATGCTACATTGTTGGCTTTAAGATGGAGGAAGGGGTCATTAGCCAGAGTGTTGCAACTCCTAGAAGCTGCAAAGGGGTAGGAAACAGAGTCACTCCTGGAGCCTCTAGAGAAAATACAGCCCTGTAAACACTTTGATTTAGTGGGACCTATTTTTGTACTCTGACTTCTAGAATTGTAAGATAATAAATTTGTGTTGTTTTAAGCCACTAAGTTTGTGGTTATTTGTTATAGCAGAAATAGGAAAGTAATACAGAACTCTGAGTCAAAAAAATAAAAAGATGTATTTCACAAAATTATTTAGGAAATATTTTATTGTACAAAATTTACATTTGTTGCATATGATGAAAGCATGGCAAAAACAACCTGTGTTAATCTATTTTTCCTTGAGATTCTCAGTGAAAAGTAAAGATTTATTTTCTAATATATTAGATAATACAACTTTTTATACAGTTGTTTAACGGTTGTGTTGGCAATAAGTATTTTGGGACATTAGGTATAAAACTGAAAACAGATCAAAAAAGCGCAGGGGGAAGACCGCTGCCAAAGAGTAATCTCCAAGAACTTGGTATTTTCCAGGGCAAGGTAGATGCTGTGGGGTCTTCACACTGTAAGTGAAGAACAATACATTTTAATTCTTCTGCTTTGCCACCAAATCGCCTTTTAACATTTAAGTATTACAAAATTCTCCCTTCTCTAGCTTTTTAATTCATTTTGGTTTTGATACTTTTAGCTGTTTTTTTTTTTTTGGTAAGGAAAAGCAAAGTAGTAAATTTCTATGTCTTTATGTCAACTTAAGATAAATTTCTTCAAGTTCCAAATCATAAAGATATGTCAGAAAGGCTGTAGATTCCATCAAATAAAATCAAATTGAAAAGGAACAGGTTTTTTTTGTGTGGGTGTGATTCGGCAAAAGCACAAATTAAAAAGACAGTTACCTACCATATAAAGCTGCCTTATGGTACTTCTGTTATGCCTAAAAACTAACTGATTTCCCTAGGTGTGATGCTCTTATTTCATAATAGAGAGAAATACTTTAATTATATCCATATTCAATAGCTACAGTATAGCTCACATAGCAATACCTTTTGTTTCCTAAAAAAAAATCCTGAATTCCAAAAAGAACTTATTTATTCTTATAAGAAGCTGTTTGGCATAAATGCAACTTAAACAATAAATACAATGAAATACTTAAGATTTTTCCTTTTTGGAAAATCAGCCTTATAACAAATGTAGACAATAGGTTGGTTAATTGCCCTCTTTTCAAAAGTTCGGCTAAACTAAATTTTACTTAAAGATATATTATATTTAACATGAACTTTTACTTATTTGGTCTACTTACATAGTACATAAATGCAAGTTTATGAGTACATAACCAGAGAAATCAGAGGATTAAGCTGTAGGAATACTTACATGTGGTTTGATAATTTGAAGCCATTCATTAAGATACTCAACCAGACCTAATGCATCTGGGATATTGTCTCCTTCTGAAACAAATTTCAGCAGAACCGCCACTGGGATTTCTTTAGAACAGCTACAACAAATTTAAAAAATAGTGAAGTATTCTACTTATAGCGGCTGCAGATTCCAGTGTGTCTGTTCTTATAGCTAAGATGATCTGCCAGGCTTTAGGCAAGATCACTTATTTTCCTTTGCCCCAGATATATTCTTCTGTTTGTGGGAACAGGACTAGAAGCCACATAATGCTCATCTTGGACATATGCAAGTTTATGCCTCACACCAAGGCTGCATGAAAAACCATCCCCTCTATCCTTGGCTACAGGACATGAGATATGTTCTGATCTCCTACTAAAATCTACTATAGAAGACAGTGATTTTTCAGACATACCACAGCAAAGAGACTGAAAGATTAATACCTCGTTATTAATAGTCTAAAACAGTGGGGAAAAAACTATGGCATAAAGAGAAAATAACTACTTCTTACTATTGAGTGACTATGTGCTTAAGCAATGCCTGCATATTTTGATTCAATCACTACAATCCTTGAGGAAGTTATAATTATCTCCATTTCATAAACGAGTATTTGGAATAATGGGAACAACCTGGATTCAAACTCTAGCTTTGTCACTTAGCAGATATGTTGGGCAAGTTAATCAGGGCTTTACTGTCTTCATCTGTAAAAGGATCACAACGGAACCTACCTCGCAGATCAGTGTGAGGTTTAAAGGAGGTAATGAAGGCTGTGCTTAAAACAGTGTCCAATACAATGCCCATAATTAATGTGTTAGCAATTAATCATGAGGTAACTGAGGTTTAAAGGGACTGAAATGTAGTTAACATGCTCAAAGTTCTATATCTAGGAAGTGGCAGAGGTGGAACTCAAACCTAGGTCTTTCTGTCTCTATAACACAGTCTCTTGTTTTGCTAGAGATGTTTCAAGCTAGTGATGAGATGGATATACCAATGCAAAAATGCTTCCTATTTGCCAACAAAAGCAAAAATTGTTTCTAACACCCTAAAACCAAGAACTCTGAGAAAAATGTTAATGCCAAAATATGAGAGCACATGACTGACAGAGAGCAACAGAAATAAAGGTGAGTTGAGTTCCTAAGCTGGATATGAGATGTGGAAGAGATTCTGACATGTGGGTTCAGAAGTCTCAGATGTACCCAGAGAGCCTACTGCAGCATCTCAGTCTCTAAAAATTAGAAATTGGAAGTTGTTGGTACTAATCATACCATCTCAGTACATAGTTCTGAAATATCTTAGGGACACTCTAGCTCTGTATGGAAGCACTGTGAGCTGTGATGGCTCAGAAGATTCTAGTTCCTAAACACTCATGCTATGTATAACAGCTTTAGAAATGGCTCCTGCCTAGAGAAGGCTAGGCACTCTGGCAGTGCCTTCATTTTAAAGGCAGTAGCTTGAAAAGTACTGGTGTATGGTCTTGAACTTACAGTGCCTCTACTACTTTGCAACATAAAGAGTAGAATAATAGTTTTAATACCATCCTCTGGTCCTCTCTTAAAAAAAAAAAAAAAGGTGGAGAATGATTAATTTTTGTGACATTAAAGTCTGACATATGAGATATAGCCACTATTAAATTACCAAAGTACTTCTATTCCAATATAACGGATCTCAGGTGAGCCACACCACTGTCACCATTTTTATTAGAGCAACTAGTATCTTTTTCAGAGATCAGAGTATACATTTGTTCTGATAGTGGGAAGGCAAAATATGTGTATATTACAAAAAAATTTAGCAAATAATCATGATATGCATTGAGGAAGAAAAAGGGTTCAAAACTGTATAAGCTATAAGTTTTGTGGGGTTTTTTTGCAATTTCAAAAACTTTCTTGCAATGAATGTATAATTACACTGAATGTTAAACATGGGTTTGGTTACAAATGAGTGAAAGATTTGTATTAGAAAATTAAATAAAATCGATTTTGTGAGAAACATTGTCAAGTAGGATGAACTCTAAAGTGACAAATGTTTTGCTGTATCTTGGAGATAGGTATATTTAATTCAACTATATTTTAAAGAAGTTGAAAACAGATTAAAAACTTATTAGTGGTAGTTATTTCTGGGTGATAGAACTGAGTATTTTAAATATTGTTTGAGTAGTCTATATTTTCTAAATGTTCTATGAGTATGTCTAACTTTGATAATATTTTTGGTTATTATTGTTAACTTTTAAAATATTTTGTTAATGTTGCTAAGTTGACAGCTACCCAGTTGTTGTTTATCTGGCCTCATAGAGTTTCACCCTACACGTGTGTGGCTTAAAATTCAGATCCTCAGAGCTCTTCTGAGTAGCTTCCTCCTCTCTGGTTCTCTGCCTTGCACTTTCTAGTTATCTCAGCCTTCACGAACTCTGATCTGATATTTCCTCAACTCAGCAAGACTGCAGCTTTCTATCTGGGTTCCCTCCCCATCCCTGTGTTGTAGTCTGGAAAGTATCTCCAAGCAAAAAGTTGGGGCAATTGTAGGACTTTATTTGCCTTCTCTCAAAGAACCACACTTGTGTGCTACTTGTTGTCCCATGCCTGTAAAACAGCTGTTTCATTAATTCTGTCCAGTTTCTAGTTGTTTACAGCAGGAGGGCAAGTCTGATATCAGTATTCTGACATGGCAAGAAACAAAAGTATGAGACTGATTTGTAAAAAATAAGAAGTCAGTCTGAAGGGGTAGAGTGCAATGGGAGTACAAAGAGAGGGAGTAAATTCCTTATGTAGAAGAGAGACACAGCAAGGACACACAAGAAATGATGTGTCATTAGAGTCTTGTGAACTGGGTAGGTTTTTGCAAGGGGAAAAAAGAAAAGTAGAAGGAATAAGCAAGGAAGAATAAGACAGCTTTTAGGAAATTGTGAATGCAGTAGTTCAGCTGGAGTAGAGTACAAGGTGGATAGAAAACAAGGAATGAGCCAGGCAAGGAGACCATGGAGGGCCTTGTATGGCATATTAAGGAGC
Organism: Pteropus vampyrus; assembly: GCF_000151845.1. NCBI lineage: Eukaryota > Metazoa > Chordata > Mammalia > Chiroptera > Pteropodidae > Pteropus > Pteropus vampyrus. The sequence goes on along the minus strand of NW_011889215.1, from coordinate 1,049,103 downwards.
ACGAACCAGATTATGCAAAAAAGCAAGTAAAACTGCTGATGGATTTTACTCAGAGAGTGTTATGATCAGTTTTACATTTTAGAAAGTTAATTCTAGCAACACTGATAAGATGGATCAGAGTGAGTCAGAATGGAGGTGGCATGGGAATCAAGAGACCTTGACAGTAGTTGCTATAAACTGTGTCCCTCTAAAGCTCTGTTGAGGCCCTAACCCAAATGTGATGGTATCTGGAGATAGTATGTTCAAGAGGTAATTAGGTTAAATTAGGTTATAAGGGTAAGGCCCTAACCCAACAGGACTGTGGACTTATAAGAAGAAGAAGAGAGACCTCCCCACCAACTCTCTCTCTGCCACGTGATGATACAGCCAGAAGGTGGCCATCTGCAAGCCAGGAAAAGAGCCCTCACCAGAACCCAACCATGCCAGCACCCTGATCTTGGACTTCTAGACTCCCAGAACTGTGAAGAAATATAAATTTCTGTTAAGCTCCCCGCAGTCTATATTATGGCTGCCTGAGCAGACTAATACAGCAGTCTAGGCCACAAATGATGTGGCCTGAATGAAGCAAGAGAGATTCAAAGCTGGTGGTTTGCAGGGCAGGTGCAGAGAATGATTAGGTAGCCAGAGGTTCCAGGCTGTGGTAAAAGAACAGTTTAGGTTATATATATTATGGGGAATCAGCTAGGCTGGAAAAAAAGTAATAATACAAATGAGGGATGGACTATGAAAAAAAAAGGAAGTTGAAGGAAATGATGCTTTTAATAAGAATAGAGTAGGTTTTAAGGGAAAAGAGAAAGCGAAATGACATGTAAGTATAGCCAGAGATGGACAAAACAATCACTACTGGGAAAATGAGTTGAAATGCCTATATCATTTCTGACAAAGTCTTAAATATTTTCAGAAAGAAAGCAGAGGCATAAGTAATTACAAATAACAAAGAATAGGTCCAACTTTTAGACAAAGAATAAAGCTTATTGGGAAGAACAGGATCATGGGTGAAACCCTATAGTGAAATGGTTAAAAGTACAGGATTTGCGGCCAGATGCCTATGTTTGAATCCTAGTTCTGCCACTTACCACCCATATGACTTTTAGCAGTTATTGAACCTTCAATTATCTTATTTACAACACGTGGTTAATACCGGTGCATACCTATATGATTATTATGAAAATTAAATAACTTAATACACGTAAGGTGCACAGAACAGTACCAGGCACGTACTTTGCTATTACCTCGACTATTATATTACTGTTACTACTACCATGACTTCAGGTCATGCAGAAGTTATAACACAGATTTTAAAGCAAGCAAACCAGTCATTCTATTTTTCAATGCTAAGTTTATACTCCTGAAATTGTTATGTACAGAGGCAGATTTATTAGTTGAGTCTGAGCAGATTTATTGGTAGTAGGGACATATTTTTCCTAGGGTTAGTTCTGACCGACTCTCTAAAGCTATTGCAGAGGGATGTCCCTCATCTCTCTTCATGGGAGAACAAAGAGTAGATTATATGTGCTTGAGAAGAAGCAGAAGCCACCCTCTAAAAGCTCCCTCCCCTCTTTTCACACTACTGGCTCTGTCTTCCATGAACTTATCAGGCACATCAATTCCCAGTAAGGAGGAAGACTCAGGGGGAGTTAAAGCATACAGCAAGGCCTACTGGTTAGCACTGAACTTAACTTCAGTCTTATGAAACAGAAGACTACGGGATAAGGCAGGTAAAAACAGAGATAGTGTAAGTGTGTACTGGGCATGGACATAAATCAATTTATAAAAAGATGGGCTAAAAGAAAAAAGATCTCTCTCTAGTTTCTATCTTTACTTTCGGTTACCTTTGAAATGTTCAGGATTCCTAAAGACTAATTAAGAGTGACTGTAGAGGATTTAAAAGACAAATGCATAAAAATAATTATAAATCTGTTATTGGGCACAAAATGTTTAAAGATGTAACTTGTGATGACAGTATATAATGAGTAGGAAGAACAGTGTGTATAGGAGTAGTTTTTGTATGCAACTGAAGTTGTGAGTATCAATTCAAATTAGATTCTTATAACTTTAGGATATTGTATGAAATCCGCATAGTAACAACAAAGCAAGCATCTACAGATTGTACTCAAAAGGATATGTGAAGAGAATCAAAATATGTCACTACAAAAAATCAACTAAGCACAAAAGAAGGCATTAATGGAGGAAATGAAGAACAAAAAAGCTATATTACATATAAAAAACAAATAAGAAAATGACAGAAATCTTTATCAGTAATTACTTTTAATGAAAATAGATTAAACTCTCCAACCAAAAGACAGAGATTGGCAGAATGAATAAAAACACATATTCAACTATGTGTTCTCTACGAGAGATTCACTTAAGATTTACGGACAGTTTGAAAGTGAAAAATGGAACAAGATATTCTACGCAAATGGTAACCATAAGACAGCAGAATAGCTATACTAATATCAGACAAAATAGAATTTCCAGTCAAAAACTGTTAGAAGAGACAAAGCAGTCCATTTTATATTGATAAAAGGGTCACTTGAGAAGATGTAACAAATATAAACATGTATAAAACAAGAGCCCCCAAATACGTGAAGCAAATACTGACAGGACAGATGGGAGAAACAGACAGTGCTACAGTAGTAGTTGAAGACGTCAATACTTCATATTCAATAATGGATAGAACAAACAGAAGATTAGTAAGGAAACAGATGACTTGAACAATATTATACATCAATTAGACCTAAAAGACATATACAGAACACTCCACTCAAGAAAGGCATTTTTCTCAATTGCACATGGAACATTCTCCAGGATAGACCATTTGTTAAGGCACAAACAAGAACTGACATATTTAAAAGACTGAACTCATACAAAGTGTCTTTTCCATCACAAATGAATGACAATAGAAATCAACAACAGAAGAAAAACTGGAAAATTCACAAATATGCGGAAATTAAACAACACATTCTTAAACAAATCAATGGGTCAAATAAGAAATCACAAGGGAAATTAGAAAATACTTAACAGATGAATGAAAATGAAAACACAACAAACTTAAAGGATATAGCAAAAGCTGTGCTAAGAGGGAAACTTATAGTAATTAAAGGCATATATTAAAAAAGAAGAAATTTCTCAAATCAATAACCCAAGTTTCCATCTTAGGAACCAGAAATAGAAGAGCAAATGAAATCCAAAGCTAGCAGAAGTAGGAAAATAATGAAGATTAATTAGAGTGGCGATAAATAAAACAAAGAACAGAAAAATAACAGAACAATCAATAAAACCAAGAGCTGTTTATTTGAAAAGATCAACAAAATTGACAAATGTTTAGCAAAACTGAGAATTAAAAAAACAAAAGCGAGGACATTACTACTGTTTGTATAGAAATAAAATAGGACTTTTATTTAATGAATACAGATTTCCTATATAGAATAATGACAATGTTCTGAAAGTGGTGATGGGTACACAGCCCTATGACTGTATTTCACAACACTTAATTGTAATCTTAAAAATGGTTAATTCAATGTTATGTATATTTTACCAAAACTAAAACAAAAAAAGATGATAGGGAGTCATAGAACAAGTATCAGGATCCCTAACATGCTATGCATATTAAAGCATTAAATATGGCTTTTCAGGAACCTATTCCACAATCAAAGTCCAATCTTTCCCCTGAATGTTCCTATTTTACATTTTCAAAATTCCAATAAGTAATCCAACACACTCTCCAATTATCTTATTTTTAAAAAAGGGGGGGAACAAATGAACAAACAGGCAAACAAACTCACCCTTCATCATAGAGTGTTTTTGTGATACCTCCTCCGGGAATACGAATACAGAACTCAGAATCGTGTGTTTCAGGAATGCATTGGCTTTTTTCCATCTCTTCCCAGTTAAGGCTCTTTATTTTATTTTGGACACTTTTTTGCATGGAAGGTGTAAGAAGGTACCTGAAAGGAGTACTAGAAACGATTATAGAATTAACTTTCTAAAAATTCACAAATATGAATATTAGGCAAAAATCAGTTATTTTAGCAAAAATTATCTTGTTCTCCATATGTTTTGCTGCCCAAGGCAAAACAAGGTTTCAGCAGTCTAAGGAAGAATAACAAGTAAAAATACTGCTCTGACTTGCTATTTACATACTTAGGAGAGAGGGTAAAGAAATAGGAAACCTTAAACTAAGGCAAGGCCATCATGAAGATAAATCTATTTCCCATAGCTATGCTCCCTTTCTGGCTATGAAGCCTATTTGGGATTCCTAAGAATTAGTCCAGTTTTGAAAGGTTACTCTTGGCTGACACTTTTCATGATTTTCTAGGCGCATAAATGATAATGCAATAAAACAGATTACATTTCTATCTTTTGGATACTTTGTCAAATTTTTAAGAATTCAGTCTGACATGCTTGGGAGCTATACTTAAAGGCAACTAGATTTCTGCAAATACAAATGGTTGAATATATGGAAATAAAATAAATAGAAGTTATCAATCCAATCTTTTGAAAATTACCAATAAAACTTAGGTACCCTTCCTCCTCTTTTTCTTCATCAGCTGAGCTCTGTGATGTTCTCAAGCACATGATGTCAAATAATCAAAGTACAGTTCCAGAACCATCTTTATCTTTACACTAAAGCTTCCCTTGTACCCTAACTATAGTACCAAAAGGATCTACCTAACTGTGCTCCCTTCCTAGCTACTGTTTTTTTTGCCTTCCTCTTTCTAAATTCCAGGAAGGAGAGGTAAGGATATACATGGCTTTTAAAACTTATTTTAACTTTTTAATAGATAAGTCATTATAACAATGTATAAATCATAACAAAAATATTTTTTCAAAGGCAAAAACATACCTACGAAGCTGCAGATCGTTACGGTGATATGAATGACTGCTCGAAAGAACAATAACTTTGGCGCAGTTACTACTTTTCACCCAGGAAAGCAGTTTTTCACAGAATGGCTTCGATTTATACTTTGTATATATTGAAAGAATAAAAAAAAATCTGAAAGTTAGATCTTAGAGCATAACGAGAATATCTTATGTAATATTTTATCAACTTTATGTGATGATATATATTTACATAAACTAAGAATTTTTAGATCCACTTACTGTCCTCAAACTGAAGGTGGAAAATGAAAAGCAATAAATTACGTATCATATCTTTACAATTAAGAAGTAAATTAATAGTGAGGAATCTAGATTTTAAAAAATTCTATTCTAACAAAGGAAAATTTCCCAGTTCTCTAATTAATCTATTGTTACTTAAAAACTACCACATGGCCATTTATGAGATGTTCTTGCCAGAAATTCCTGACCTGAATCTGATCTTGAGAAAACAATCAGGTGAATCCAGAATGCCAAACACCTGGCCTCACTTTCTCAAAGGAGTCAATATTGTGAAGACTAGAAAGGAGGGCAAGTTCTACACGGGATACCAACTAAAAGGGGGTAATAGCCAAGTGCAACTTGTGAACTTTAAGTGGATCCAGAATTGAAGGATATTTTAAAGACAACAGGGAAATTTGAATATGTTAGATGATACTACTGAATAATTCCTTAAATGCTGATTTCCTTAGGTGTGGTAATGGTGTTGTGGTTGTGAAGATTATCCTTGTTCTTGAAAGATATGTGCTGAAGTATCTGGGGTTAAATATGGATTGTCTGGCAGAACAAAATTGCACGTACAGGCAAACAGAGAGAGAGAATCAAGCAGGTGTAGCAAGATGTTAACAACTGATTAAATCTGAAATGTAGGTTATAAAATTTTGGGGGGAAACACTTTATGGAAACTTTTAACAGACTGTTAATAAATTATTCGATAAAATTCTAAATGCAGATAACGGCTAACTTTTAAAAACAGGAGGGCAGCATAGTAAAATGGTTAAGACAGACTCTGGAGTCAGGCTGTCTGGTCTAGAATGCTAGCTTTACCTCCCACAGACTATGTCTCGGACAAATTGCTTAACCTTTCAGTGTATGTTTTCTCATTTGTAAAATGAGGATAATGTTAGCACCTGCCTCACAGGATTACTGTGAGAATTAAGTAGAGTAATACACATTAAGTACTTAGAACAGTATTGGTGCAAAGAATCAATGCTCAATAAATGTTTGTTACTCTGAAATCACTCTATTTCCATCTACCAAAAGTTTTATTTAGGAGTGTTTGAACTTTCTATCTCAATATCTCACACTGATATTGATATGAACAAAAAAGTAAACCAAAAAGCCACAAAGCACAATGTAAAAATGTTAGCAACTTTTATTGCAAGATCTCTGGGTATGACATTAACTAAAGAAAGTAAGGAGTGATTCCAATATACTAAAATAATCATAACACTACTCACGATAGCCTCAAATTGGAAAAAATGAAATACTCTATCAACAGTACAATCAATAAATTATGGTTTATACAATAGAATCCCATAGAAGTGAGAATAAACAAACTACTTCTACTTGCAAGGACATAAATGAATCTCACAAATAGAATGTCAAGGAAGATAGACATAAAGAAGTGCATGCCTTAAGTGTCCATTCATATAACAATATAATGACTAGGGTGGGGCATGGTGGAGGGCCTCTGGAATGTTGATAAATTTCTGACCTGAACAGACCATACCTTAATCCACTCAACAAACATTTATTGAGAGCTTCTCTATATGCAAAGCACTATTCTAGAAGCTGGGGATATAAGAGTGAATGACACATCATCATTTCTCTCAGGAAACACTTACTTTCTATTAGAAGTAAATAGTAAACACATATATGACACGCCAGGTAGTAACAATGAGTTGTGAAGAAAACTAGCACAGGATTAAGATGATAGCAAGGGAGGTCAGGGAAGGCCTTTTTGATGAGGTAACCTTTAAGCGAAGACTAAGGGAAAAGTATTCCAGGCAAAGAAATTAATGTAAAGACTCTGAGATAGGAGTGAGCTTAATCTGTTTGAATAACAGAGGGAGGCCAGTGTGGCTGAAGCAGGGTAAGCTAAAGGGAGAAACAGGCAATGAGCACCCAGAAATGGCTGGAGGTTAGATAAGGTAGAGCAGCTGTCCAGTAGAATTCTGCAATAATAGAAATACTTTTTATGGCAAGCGCTTGCCAAATATGGCTGTGGAGAACTTGAAATGTGGCTAGAATGATGGAGGAACTGAATTTTAAATTTTATTTACTTTTAATTAATTAATTAAAATTTAAATAGCTACACATGGCTAGTGGCTACCTATCAGTGCAGATATAGAGCCTGATAGGCCATGGTAAGGACTGTGAATTCACTTTGAGTGAGATGGGAAGCCACTGGAGGGTTTTAAGAGAGAAGTGATGCACTTTGATTTAGGTTTAAACGATTATTGGTGGTGCTGTTCGCAGACTATTACGTATTTGTGGGGAGTGGGGTGCCAAGAGTAGAATTGGGCGAAAGAGTCAACCGTGGTACAATGGAAGCAGTGGAAGAAGAAAGAAGCTGGATGCAGAATATATTTTTATACATAATTTATATCTAGGTGTCACTGGTTGAAATGTAATACAAATAAACCTATAATATTTACATGCTTAAATTTTTTCAGCAATGCTACCTTAATCAGGAATATATAAGACCCAAGCAATATGTCCCACTTTCTTTCAATATAATCATGAAATTTTATGAGACTATTTCACTATAGAATCAGACCTTTCTTAACTATACATACAATGAAAAGAACGGAAATGATTATTGAATCTTAATTCTTAATGATGCTTTGTATTTTCTCATTATATTTTACTTTAATAAACATAAAAAAGGCAAATATAACATACTAACTTTAATAAAAATGGATCTTAACTGAAGAGCCACTAGCTTCTTTGAAGGCAAAGAATACACTGCAAATACAAGAAAACAAAATCATACAATAGTTAAAATGGAGTTACAGGAAAAAAATTAACATAAAAATTAAAATTGAATTATAAAAACTTTGTCTCTAAATATTTTTAATAATTAAAATATAGAACATATGCACTATATCATTGGGTTAAAGTAAAACATTTTAGAAGTATGTTAAAATGTACCTGTGGGCTTTACTCTATAGAATACATTCATTTCTAGAAAGTTAACTGTAAGAAAATATCAAAAAAATTTTTTTCTGACTTTGATTATAAAACCAGAGAAGTTTCCCCTTGGAACTTACAGGCTTTACGACAAATAAAATCATTAAGAATGTTTTGGTTTTCTGATCTGCCATCTGTGGTGGAACTGTCACCAAAATGCAGACTTTTGTGAAAACCCTTAAGGAGAAGACTACCACTCTCAAGACTGAACCCTCGAATACAAAAGAAAATATAAAGGCCAAGATGCAGGATAAGGAAGGAATTCCTCCTGATCAGCAAAGGCTGCTCTTTCCTGGCAAGCAACTGGAAGATGGATATACTCTGTCTGACTACAATATTCAAAAGGAGTCCACTCTTAATCTTGTGTTGAGACTTCTTCTTGGTGCTAAGAAAAGGAAGAAGAAATCTTATACCACTCCTAAGAAGAATAAGCTTAAGAGAAAGAAGGTTAAGCTGGCTGTCCTGAAATACTATAAGGTGGGTGAGAATGGCAAAATCAGTCGCCTTTGTCGGGAATGCCCTTCAGATGAATGCAGTGCTGGAGTTTTTATGGCCAGCCACTTTGACAGACACATTATTGTGGCACATGTTGTATGACCTATTGCTTCAATAAACTGGAAGACAATTAATTGTATATGGGTTAATAAAAGACATGAACTAACAACAACAACAAAAAAGAATGTTTTGGTTTCTGATATTCTCCCCTCTTTAGAGATCAGCAACACTCATTGAGGTTAACAGAAGAATAAAATGTAGAACGTGAGCCATATAATACAATCCCTGGAGTAGGTACATTTATGTTCTTTAGGAGTTTGTGAAAGACCTGAAATAACATGAAATTTTTTCTGTAAATCAATGTATGTGTGTTTTTTTCTGGCAAAAGGATCTATAACTTCCAATAGATTCTATAAGGGGCCCAATTTACTGATGCTTAAGATGTCCCTGCCAACTTCACCTCTAAGAATGAGAAGCTCTGATATGAACCAAAGACAAAATATAGTCTTTAAGGTCAAATGATTAGGCCACTGTGCTAAGGGGTAAGCTTTTAGTTACTATGAAAAGATTACATTCATTTCTAGAAAGTTAATTTTCCCTAGACTTGGGCAAATCCTTTGGTGGATCGTGTCTCTCATGCTATAGGTCTTTAGCGGATTGTCGTCTTGAACTGGTGTGGTATGACTGGGGGCTATGCTGCATTAGCAAGTCTAGTAACCACCAGGTATGTTCAGGGCAAAGGAGGCTAGAGTATGAAGTTTAGGAATTAAAGAAAAAGGCATAAATTTAGGGAAATGGGACAAAGGCATAGGCCACTCAGGCCTCTAATCTATCTCTGACATATAGTGCAATGCAACAGATGTACTGAGGAGGGAAAAGCTAAGCTTTAAAACGTAAGCTATACTACTTTCTATAATAGCAATACTCATGTTCTCCATCAGTGCATCACGCAGTTCTTTTTGTTGTTAAGATCCTGTTTCCGACACCTTTTTCTTCTGATGAGATAGATATGAAAGCAACATCACCTTTCATGTATTCTGGCTAAAAATATTTAGTTTTTATCTAACACAGTTGCAGAAAATACAGAGACTAGAGGAACAAGCCAAATGACATAAGGAGTAATCAAACAAATGTAGAAGGCAGGACATTCTATAGAATAATGGGTCCAGTTTTTTAACAAATCAGTTTCATGAAGAAGGAAAAAAAAAAAAGAGTAAAAGAGAATACAAAGGCACAAATTCAGATGTCCTATGGATCCTGGTTTGGACATTTTAAAAGACATTTTGGAGTAAATTGGGCCAATATGAATGTGGATAGGGTATAGAAAGTTATTAAGAAACTGTATCGCTAATTTTTTTAAATTTGATGGTATTTTAGCTATATAAGAAAATGTTCTTAAACAATAAGAGATACGTACTTGCATGTTTGGGGGTGGAGTGTCATGAAGTCTATAATTTATTTCAAAATACCTCATCTTAGAAAAGAATAAAATGGATTAAAGAGCTATATCCAACTGACCTGTTGCCAATTAGTGTCAGTGGAAAGCCAGTAGGTCTTCCACCAGACTGAAGGTGTAGTTAGCAGGTGGTATGATGCTTAGGAGGCAGGTCTTGGGGCCTGAGTGCCTTGATTAGAAGCTAAGTTACACCAATCATTAATCATACAACCTTAACTTTTCTGTGCAATGGGTTCCTCATCTATAAAACTATGGAGTAATTGTGAGGATTAAATGAGTTAATCCATGTAAATGCACACAGTATTCAGCTTATAGGTAAAAATAAATGATAGTTCTCATGAGTGGAAGTATATAAATTCTAGTTCTAACATACAGTCCTTTATCCTTTAAGGCAATAACTGAAATTCTATCTTGTGTTAACAAAGTCATCTTTCCTGCAAGAATTTCAATATCATTTCTTGAAAGTGTATTTCATTATCACAAGCTAATGACATGCTTAATAAAACTGACAAAAAACAAAATGCTTCTTCTTTCAATCCACCAATGGTCTTTCATGCTCCTCCATCAACTCTGACTTTGACCTTAAAATGGTAAAAGACTGAGAGGCCAACAGAGGAACTGGCCATCAAACCAAGTAGCTGGATGCTCCGGTGCTTCCTGATCAACAGCTTTTCCCTTCCTCACTCAGTGCAGTGCCACATTATAAACAAACAGCGGTCAGTGCAATATAAACTGTGTTCCCTGATTAAGCCTAATAGTCCAATAAGAAATTATGCATATTTACAGCATGGGAAAAGCCTACACCTATTAATAGCATTAGGCAACTTAATTTCTCCAAGCCTTATCAATACCATATTATTATGGATTCTATAACAATGTGAGAGGGATGACTGAGGCTTAGATGAGGTAGCACGTATTAAATACACAGGACTTAACTCTGTGGAATTCTCTTTTCCACTTTCTCTGGTTTTAGTGATATTTACACACGTCAGTAAGAATACAGACCTGAAAATGAAAGGGGGAAAATAAAACCCATATCAAAAAAAAAAAAATTTCAAAATCTATCTAAGGATACAAATACATTCACATCTCTCACAGGAGTTGCCATTTAGAAAAGGCTAAGAACTAAAACTAGCATATAAGCGAATAGGAGAATATGTCTGAATTCTAAATTCTGCATAAAGCTGGCACTACGTAAATGCTTGTAGAGTCTATTTCTAATGTAAAACACTACTTTATCTTGTAGCAGAATAAAATATGCTGAAGTCTTACATACCTTCAGCATTTATACTGAGTTCTGTTGAATCTTCTTCTGACGTTGCATATGGATTGTTTCCAACCATTGGCACAAGACAATCAGTATAGAAGTAACCAATCTTACACATATTCAGTGTAGAAATAATCAGATCTATTGCAAGTTGGCCAACATTTCCAACGGATACTGCTGGCTGAAATTATTTAAAAAATGTTCATTAAGGCAACAACATTAGCAGCACTTTCAAAGGTTTAGATAGAAGACAATAATCACAGCAGTAATATTGAAAGTTTATGCTCAAGTGCATCACATGTAGTACTGACTCTTTCATTAGTTGCAACTGAGGCATCAGTGGGGGCCTCCTCTACCTTTGAGACTATTGATTTAACACTTACTGAATGCCTACTAGGTGTCAATCATTGCTCTAGGTGCTAGGAATGCTATATAACAAATCAACAAAAGTTCCTGCCTTCATGGAGCTTCCAGTCTAGGAAGGGAATAGTTTACCTGTAATAAAATAAAGAGTAAAATACACAGTGGTAAGTGCTATGGAGAAAAATTAAGGGACTGTGAGTGTGTATGTCTTTGGCTGCAATTTTAAATAGGGTGCAATTTTTAAAAGAATCACTTCAAGTGACAACTATAGACTTGAAAGAGGTAAGGGAGAGACTGACACAATGATGGGAGAAAGGATATTTTGGGTAGTGGGAAAGCAAGTGTAAACACTGTGAGGTATGAACGAAAGTGATCTCGGGGCTTCTGGTTTTTTTTATTAATGCCTGAATGTTACAGTGAGCTTATTTTCATAGTAAAAACACCACATACACACTTATCCCTATGACTTCAAATAGTCCAACTGCCAAATCTCTAGCTACAGCTAGAACAATTATCTGAACTCCACAGTCTAATAGATATCTCCGCATGCTTACATCACAAGTAATTCACATTCAACATGTACAAAATTAAACTTTTGCCTAAACTTGTCCTAAAATTTTGTATTTCAGGAAAGAACAGCAATTATTGAGCCAATGACCTAAACCAGGACTCTTCCCTTTCCTTCACTAACCACATGTAACACATGACCAATTTTCCTTGGTTTTATTATGTTTTTTTAAGATTCCACAAAAAGGTTTTCTTAACAGCCCCTCATTTCCCTTCCCCTCCTAATAGATCCTAAGGTCTTTTTGTGTCTTTTAAAAACTTATATCCTAGCATTTATTGTCTTTATTGACTTATGTATTCTTAACTAGACTGTAAAGTCCTTAAGAACAATGACCTAGTCCTAGTCTAATATTGTCATAAAATAGACTGTTTCTCGAAAAAAATTAATTAATACGGACAATTTTAGAAGCGATAAAACCGTGTTAGCTATTGGCAAAAGTTGCTTTTATTACCTTAGCTGTAACTTTCTGGTTAATGACAATGACTTGCTAGCTTAAGAATGGCTCTAAAACTAGTTGAAAAAGATTGTCTAGGATAAAATGTAAACAAAATGTCCCGCATATCACAGGTACAACGTATCGGTAATATCCAAACACATTACGTTGTACAGCCAACAAAGACTACAAACCGGAGAATTAGATACAAGGCCTGGTGACAGCGCCACCAAAAGTTCTATTTGGACCGCCGCCCTCAGAGACAAACCCCCTACATTTTCGGCGCAGGCTGAAAATCTGAAATGGAGAAAAGTGCTCTTTCTGCCAGTCCTGGGTGAGACAGCCCGAGTAGCAGTGGCGGTACCACACGCGCCGCCGGAGAGACAGCAGCTCGGAGCTGGGCGGGGAAGAGTTCGCGAAACGGGGACTCACCATCAGGAGGGTGAAACCCGCGAGGTCGGGGACCGACTCTCCGTAGGGAACAAACATGGTCACACTGAAGTGGGTAAGCGCGGGTCTGACAGGGAGCAGGCGGCGGGGAGCAGAAATCAGCAGCGCACGCCTTGCATGCCCGCGAGTCGCTGGAACACCGCGCGACGCGAGCGGGGCGGGGCCAGGAGGACGGGGTCCTTCGAGGTCCTCGGCGCCGGATGTTGAGGGGCCCGCCGATCCACCTGCCGGTCGGGAGGACAGAAAGGGACCGCGAGGGAGGGCGCGATGGGAGTGGACGGCGCATGCGGAGACGCTCGCAAGGCAAAGGCGTTGGGCTGCGTTGAGGTCGCGGCGTGGGGACCCTGCGTGCGGGGCAGCGGCCGTTGGAGATGATCAGGCAGGGCGGGGGACACCACGGAGGCCTGGCTGTCCGCCGCCGTTTGAAGACAACAGTTGGGTGCCACCACAGCTGCAGCCTCGCCCCCTGCCCGGCCTGGGCTTGACGCGGCGCCGCGCCCCCCGGGAGCTGCGCGAGGCCAGCGGTCGCGCCGGCTCCGTGCTCAGCGCGGCCAACGCTCCGGGGCAGGCCGCGGCGCCTGTAGCAGACAGAGGCGGCAGCGCGGCGCCGCGCCCGCCCCAGCATGTCGCTGCCCCCGGAGAAAGCCTCAGAGCTGAAGCAGCTCATCCACCAGCAGCTGAGCAAGGTGAGGGGCCTCGGACGCTCTTGTGCCCCCTGGGGTCCTGCACGTCCAGCCAGGTGCCCCTTGGCCGAGCCGACTGTGGCACCTCTTTGCCATGGCCTCGGGCAAAGGCTATGAGAGGGGGAGCGCGGCATGGGCACAGATGCGGGCTTGAAGCCAGAAGAACTGTCTAGGCTCGATAAACAAAGAGCAAGTCCAGAAAGTGCCCAGTACCAGTGTTCGAGGTGGTAGAACGGCGTTAGCATTTTAGGACAGTTGTGAAAATGGAGCGTTTATCCAGGGATTTCTAGAAGTCAGATCGAGTTTAAATTGTGTTTGGAGCAGGCTTATTTTCAGAGATTAGGAATTAGAATTACTTTAAGGATGAAACTTGAGGTGTCATTGATGTTGAATCAAATTAGCTATTCTTAAGTCATGAGAAAGAAGTAACTAAAGAATTTGTGATGTAGGTATTTGATACTTCAGAGCTGAGGAAGAATTTGTGTCTTTGATGTGCTCAACTGAATGCAATAGCCTGAAGTAATAAAAGCTACTGTTTAATGTACACTTGTATGCCAGGCTTTGTGCTGAGTGTTTACCATCTTTTGTCTAAGGCTTACAGCGATCTTGACAGGGCACTATTTCTTCCAGATTCGTAAAGGGTAAATAAGTTAACTCAAGGTCACATCTAATAAGTTGAAAGGAGAAATTCATACTTCGATCGCCTCCTCTTGGTCTGTCTTTTGATTATACTAAACGCTCTCAAAAGATTGTTTTGGTTGAGTAGTATTTGTGGGGAAATAATAACAAAGGTAGTAGATAACCAGTAGAGATTATTTCGAGATTTCGTACTAAAAAATTTTTTATCTTAAAATTTTTTTTTTTTTTAAATCTTACGTTTATTCTCAATGAATTCTGATAACAATTTTACTTTTACTATTAGCTTGAGAAGCCCTCCGGAATTTAGTTTATCTATTTATTCTTTTCTTTGTCAGTACTTCAGAAAGAAATTAACTAAGTGGCAATATTCAGCTGCTTTGTAATGTTGTGAATTGTAATGTGAGTTTTCTACTCAGATGGATGTCCATGGCAGAATAAGAGAAATCCTTGCTGAGACAATACGGGAAGAATTGGCACCTGATCAGCAACAGTTATCAACAGAAGATTTGATCAAAGCTCTTCGACGTCGGGGAATCATTGATGATGTGATGAAAGAACTTAATTTTGTTACTGTGAGTAATCTTTTAGGGGAAAAAATTGAGAGGCATTAAGCATATATTTGGGGCCTCTCCTTTTAGGAAAACCACATTAAAATAAGACAGTTTTGTCTAGTATTATCCTTGTTTCAAGTATAAGGTAATTCCACCCTTGAATGTGGCATTTAGGATTATATATCAGTGAAATTGTTATATACCATATTCCTCTCTATCCAGTGACAGAATTTTCTCTTGTTATCTCTAGGTCTATAACTTTAAGTATATATATATTAGTCAAATTGGTTTACTTTAATCTAGTTTATTTTCACTAATAATGTTCTATAATTTTTAAAATTAGGCTTATTTTTAAAATAAACACTCTTTTGGAACAGTAGTCATTGCGATTAAGAAATTATAAGTTTCTTTAAGAAAAGAATTGTCTGCATAAGAACCTTCAAATCTTTTCATACAAATAGGTCAGTAGTGGGATGATAGCCTCCCAGTGTACAAATTAGTAAGTAGGCCTTTTGAAAATGAGGCAATAATGAGAAATTGTGACCTCAATATCTGAGTAATATAATGTAAAAATTGGATGGACTTCATAATACACCAGGGAATGAGTATTTTAATACAGTATATCTTTTTTTAGTTTTTGAGGTTGTAAACCCATTTGGTATAAAAATTGACCTAATAATAGCTTCTGCTGTGTGAATGTCACTTCCTTATTAAAATCAGTTCATGATAAAATCATAAGCCAAATGTTCTATGAAGTTTAAAAAAAGTTTAATCTGCTTTACATTATTAAAGATTTGTTTTTAGCATTTTGCGTACATTGCTTGAAGACAAGTTTAATTCCTTAATATTAGACTTCAGGAGTGACCTCATTTGCATCACCTCTTTTGCAGGCTTTTCATTATTTTTTTTATGCAAGGAAAATAAGGGGCCTTTTGAGGGGGCTTATCCTATCTACTTTTTTTCTTAGTTTCGTTATTGGCATTTTCTTGCTTAATTACAATTTTTGTCTTCTAATTTGTTTTGATTTTTTTTCTGTCTTTCCAGGACAATGTTGATCAAGAACTTTCCTCTCCGAAACAACCAGTTTGTTTTACTGATAGACAGTCAACATTGTTAAAAAAAAGTATGTGTATTTCTTTTTAACATTAATTTAGTTATGGATTGTACTGTGAATAGATGTGCTTAGCGTTTAATATTTGATAAAAAACATTTCAACTTTTTTTTCAGAATGAAATACATTTTTGTGACTAATCTAAAAAATTTAGTTTCTATTTTGCATGAAGTATATCAGAATATTTAATGTATAGCAGAGCAGAAGCCAAAACAGGACCACCTGTATCATGTTTTAAAAATGTATTTTATAAAAATTGTATAGCCTGTTTTCTTTAATGGTAATGTAATTATCTCACAAGTACATTTTGCTGAGTTGAGATAATTGAGTTGGTTTGTGGAGATGAAGGAATGTTGGTTAAACAACTAAACACCAAAGTTATCCTGAACCTCGGCTCTGACTTCTTTCTAGCTGAGAGAAAGTAGCCAGAATATAAACTCAGAAAAAGATACCATATTATATATCTTTTCTTCCTTGGGTGCAGATGGTCCTGGTATACAGTAAATTTGTTGTTTTTTTTTTCCTAGTCTTTGGTTTTATCTGTCAAGTTATTATTTCCTATTGATCACATTCCTTAAGTTATTTGGCAGTTTCCTCATATATATTGCTACACTTTACAGCTAATATTGATCCAACACGGAGGTATCTTTACCTTCAGGTTTTGGGTGGAAAAGCTTTCTTGGAACATCTGCAAGAACCTGAGCCTTTACCGGGACAAGTTTGTTCAACCTTTACTTTATGTTTACATTTTCGAAACCAACGTTTTCGTTCTAAACCTGTTCCATGTGCCTGTGAACCAGATTTTCATGATGGCTTTTTACTTGAAGTACACAGAGAAAGCTTAGGTAAGGAGCAAAAATATGTTATTTAACTGAGTAAATCTTTGTGAAGTTTTATTGCAGAATGATAACTTGTGCTGCAAGGAGAGATTTATAATGGATGAATCTTACTAGTTTTTTTTTTCCCCCCACTGCTCTTTTCTATATAGATTATTTCTACCATCTTCTTGCTTTATTTTCTGCTAATTAATTTTTTCTGAAGATTAATTTTTGACTGGTTAATGGTTGATTCTTTAGTAATCAACATTTAAATACCTGTTAGGTGAATGGTACTATGCTAGGCAACTGCTGGGGGTATAGTGTCGTGATTCTTTTGATGAAAGATGATTAGATTTATGGTGTTATGTAATTTTTTGAAAATCAAAGTTTAGATATGAATCTGTAATTCATTTTAGAATTATGATTTTTGATTTCTGTAATTGTTTTACACTTTTTTCCTATAAAGATATTTTATACATTTTTGTTGTCAATGTAGAAATCTTTATAATGTATTTATAAAGTTAACAAAGTTATAGAGGTATAGCGTCAGAATTTTAGATTACTATGATGGCTAATGCAGCACTAAAATTTATTTTTTCCCCCCAGTGAAAAATGTTACCTTAATGAGGCAGTTATAGCTTAAATTGCTAGCTCCAAGATGCTGGATCGTTCAGTTTTGTGTAGATAATGCAGTGATTATTTCTGGAGGTTAAGGGATAAAGGTAGTTTGGGATTAATGTGGACATATTTGAAGGCTTTTTATTGTAGTAGCATATAGTTTAAGTACTCTTAGTGATCAGAAAACACTGATATGCATTAAGTATCTAGATAACTTGTCACAATTCTACCAGTCCTCTTAAAAGTTGTGATAGAAATAGAACTGTACCTTTTTTATTCCCAGTCCGTTGCATGCTTTCTGAGGCATTACCAAATTATTCTGTTTGGTTTTATATAAGTTTATTTTTAGCATCCTTTTCAATAAAAGTATTCTTCTATGTGGGCCTAACTGAATATGTAATGTTATATGTGTGTGTGTATATATATATATGTATATATATATGTGTATATATATTTGTTTGTTTATATTGACAGGTGATGGAACTAGAATGGCTGATTCAACAACAATGTTATCAATAAGTGATCCAATTCACATGGTGCTAATCAAAACAGACATATTTGGTGAGACCACTTTAGTAGCATCCTATTTTCTCGAATGGCGATCAGTTTTGGGCTCAGAAAATGGAGTTACCAGTCTTACTGTGGAACTTATGGGTGTAGGTATGATGATTAATATTACTGTTATACCTTTTTTTAGCCACAGTTTGTAAATATTTTATATTTTTAAAATGTCTTTATAAACCAAGAGGAAAACGTGTAAAAAGGAATTTTTTTAGAGTTTAAATTGTACTCCAATGTTTAGTCTTGGGTAATGTATAGTATGAGTGTAGAACTTTATAGGCAATCCGGCCTTGTCTTACAGTCAGTCTGGCCTTGTCTTAAGGAAAAATTTTTTTCTGGGAAAATGAATATAGAAATTTTGAGAGATTTTCTTTTTTCAAATTTATTTGATTATATATGACTATGTAAGAAAATTAAGTTCCTACACACATACATACCCGCATGCATACACAAAAATACCTCCATTCCAGCACGATGCGACCGCAGAATTCAGTGCATTCCCATTAGTACGTGGCTTCCTATAGCACCAGTTCTTGTAGAATATGGAGTAGGCATTTTTCTACCCTTTTACATGTGGGAAAGTAGCACTCACAGAGGTGCTAATACCACTTGATATGTAGTACATATTTACTAATAAAATGAAAAACAAAATAAAAGCTATCAATGTTTTATGCATTACATAGTGGAATTACTTTGGTATTGAAACTTAGAATTAAATCTGGCCTTTGGACAGTATAGCTTTATAATTTAGGTTTTGATAAGTCAGACCCTAAATGTGTTTTTCCCTAAAGAAAAAGAAAAAGTTTTGTGTATATTTATTTTCATATGAGATACCCATTATTTGTCTTTAAATATAGGCCTAACATGATAAGCATTGTAATGACCAAGAAACGATTATATTTTGATTCACCAAAGAAATATTAAGTAGTTCTGGTGCGAAGTATATTTGTTTTCTAATTCTTTTTATCCAGGCATGGACTGCAAATTTGTACTCGCATGTGATGTGAAAAATGAGAAGGGATAAATGAGAATTACTATATGTGAAAAATAGTATATTTTCTGAGAATGAAGTGTTAACAATTGGTTTGACTTTGTTTTTAATGTCAATCTGGTTGGTATTATACATTTAATGAAGATAAAAATTAAGAATGCCAAATCCTTTAGTTCCAAAAAGTTCCTTAAAATGTGATTAGGAAGCCAAGAAAATATGTAATCGCCTTATAAGTAGATGAAAAACTTTGTACCAAATGAAAACTGATTTGATTTGGTAAATTTTTAATATGAATATTCAAGGTGATGAGTGTTTTTTTATTCCATGTAAGTGGTAAAGCACAAAATTCATAAAGTATTTTGGTTAAACATAGTTTTGAAACCTCTGAAGTTCTGAATATTTATTTACATTTATAGGCACAGAATCAAAAGTTTCTGTGGGAATTTTAAATATAAAACTTGAGATGTACCCACCACTCAATCAAACATTATCTCAAGAAGTAGTGAACACACAGGTAAAGAATTCTGAATTTCTCTTCTTTGTGTATTTCTCTTCATAGTAGCATATTTATTTACCTGTTGATCCTAGAAATCACTTTTTAAAGAAAAATGACAATTTATTAATTGTAAGCAAGAGAATGACAATATGATTTTTTAAAAATGTCTCTTGGGAGGAAAAAAGATTGACTATGGGTACTGGATTGTACTGGGGAAAGTATTGAAATAAGTCAGTGACGAGGCTCTTACAGATGAGATGATGGTGGCTTAGATTAGGATGGTTGTGGAGACAGAGAGAAGTGCATAGATTTGTTACATATTTTATAGTAATTAAGGAGAATCAATAAAAATTGAAAAATATCTTTTTAATTTTAAGCTTGCTTTGGAACGGCAGAAAACTGCAGAGAAAGAGCGATTGTTTCTTGTTTATGCTAAGCAGTGGTGGAGAGAATATTTGCAAATTCGACCCTCACACAACTCTCGGCTGGTTAAGATTTTTGCTCAGGTTTGTAAGTTGTGTTAGATAAGCTTCACACTTGTATTTGGTATTTATTGTTGTATATGTAAATTTCATTTAACTTGAATTTGTAAAATGTATTCATTTCAGAGAAGTGAAAGTTTATTTGTAAAATAGAATGCTGATTTTATAATGCTCTCTTTCACTGAGTGGGTGGTACAATCTTTATTCTATTTTGCTTTTCATTTTTGTTTTTTTAAACCATTTTTTAATATGTTTGATTTAAAGTAGATTAAAACCCTTTTTGTTTAACTTGAGGTGTGTCCTTGATTGATACTTAGTATTAAATAATTAACTACTACTACACTTCGCATTTATATGTACATTCAGCTTTTGTGGGGAACTGGG
The DNA here is from genome assembly GCF_000151845.1 of Pteropus vampyrus. Lineage (NCBI taxonomy): Eukaryota > Metazoa > Chordata > Mammalia > Chiroptera > Pteropodidae > Pteropus > Pteropus vampyrus. Next base: position 1,028,664 of record NW_011889215.1, on the reverse strand, counting down.
GCTCTGGGCCAGTTAGCTATTTTTTTAAAGACAAACAATATTACATGTAATAGTTCTATATAACCAACATCCCTAAACTGGTGACCAATAATATTTAACTGCAGCATTTCAACTATATATCTCTGCCTCTATTTTTCCTGTATCTGAAGCCTATTTTTTCTCATTAACAAAGCAATTTAAAATATATGATTAGATCTATATTTTTTGTAACTTAAAAGGAACGATTCAGATATTTTACATGTATTCAGTCCTATATAGGTGCATTTATATGAGATAATATAGTATTTTGAATTATATTTCTCAGGTCCTGTGCATTCTTCTAGCTTTACCCTATGTTCCCTAGATTTTAGGACTGGGTTAAAAGTGGTTTAATTTCTAGATGAGGAGCTTGCAAATGGGAGACGCTAGTTAACTAGTGTTGGAAATTAGAGGGAAATGGCTTCTGACTTTACAATAGCATTGTCTATAGATTGAATGACTGGGCGGGCAAGGTAACAGTGATATCAGGACAAGGGCGAAGAGAAACCAATCAAAATATATTTGAGCTCTTTTAGCTGATCTTTTCATTTTATCTCTATTTCTGACTCCTGAGATAGCGTAGGGAGATGGAGAATAAGAGACCACCATGCAGGTATTGGAGTAAGTGGGATATGAGAGGTTGGAAAAAAAATCAATGTCTTTTAAAGTTAACCATAGTTATGAGTGGAAATTATAATAGTCATTTTACTCAGCAATTCTGTGTGATATTAAGAAAGAACAGTTTTCTATCCCCCACCCACCTGTCTATTCTTTTCTTAAAGAAGTTTTTTTTTTTTTAACTTTATTGACGAATAAATGACAAATTATTATATATGTTTAAAGTGTACAACATGATGGTTGTTATATACCTACATTGTGGAATGATTACCAAGATCAAGATAATGAATACATCCATCATCTCACATAGTTAACTTTTTTTGTGGTGAGAATACTTAAGATTTATTCTCAGCAACTTTCAAGTTTACAGTACTGTAGTCACCATACTGTATGTCAAATCCTCAGAACTTATTTTTCTTATAACTGAAAATTTTACCTTTTGACTTACATCACCCCATTTCCTTCTTCTGCAAACCCCTGGCAACCACCATTCTGTTCTATTCTCTGTTTCTATTAAATAAGTTTTTGGGTTTTTTTTAAAGAACTGAATTAATTCCCTTTATCCTAACCAAACATCTGTAGAATCTTGTGCATCATTATACTTAATCCATTGTTTCTCATATACATGATACTATACAGTATTTGTCTTTCTCTGGCTTATTTCACTTAGCATAATGCCCTCAGGTTCATCCATATTGTCGCAAATGGCAGAATCTCTTCTATTTTTATGACTGAACAATATTCCACTGATAAGTATACCACATTTTCTTTCCATTTATCCATTGAAGACATTTTGGTTGTTTCCATATCTTGGCTATTGTGAATAATGCTACAGTGCACAAATATCTCTTTGAGATACTGATTTCAATTACTTTGAGTACATATCCACGAGTAAGATTGCTGGATTATATGATAATTCAAGTTCTTACTGTCCAAGTCTTTGGAGTTAGCTCAGGGTTTGAATCCTGGCCCTGTTGCATAATGGCTGTAACTTCAGTTATTTCATCTTTGAAATGAAAGTTATAGAGATGTTTAGAGAATTAAAAGAGAAATCATATACATAGCACTTAGCAGCCTAGTACTGGATACAAGGTAAGAACTTAATGATATACAGAATTATTTTATCCCAAGTTAACATTTAAAGAAAAGGTGTTAAAATTAGAAATGATTAATCTGTCAATACAGATACCATTTTTCCCCTCTTCCTTCAGGATGAAAATGGGATAAATAGACCAGTCTGTTCCTTTGTTAAACCACTTCGAGCTGGGCGGCTTCTGGACACTCCAAGGCAAGCAGCAAGATTTGTTAATGTACTTGGTTATGAAAGAGCCCCTGTTATCGGAGGAGGAGGTAAACAGGAACAGTGGTGCACTCTGCTGGCCTTTCTTTGTAGAAACAAGGTATTCCACACATGCAATAGAATTAAAAAGCAGTACATTGTAGTTATTGTGAATTTATGGTGCACTTGTAAAATAATTAACTTAGCAAAATTGTACACATTGTCAACTTGAACAAGTCAGTATCTTCACCATTTTTCTTAACATTTAAATATCAGTAAAGAAAAAACTTAGCATCTTTATTTTCTCGTATAGTTTCTTATTTAATGTAACATGATTTCTGTGAGATAAGGATCTCCAAGTACTATCGTGTCATAAACTGAGATATACAGATGAATTAAACCGTTAATTAGAGGCAGTACCAGGAATAGAACCATGATCTTCTAGCACTATTAATGTGTTAAAATTTCCCTAGATAATGCATTTTTTTAAAGAGAAAATGGCAGTATAAAAAACATCGAAAAAAATTTGGATTCATTGGTGTTTTGTTTAGTATCAAATATAATTATTTATGAGAATTTGTGTAAATTGATGTTAAATCTAAATTAATTGATTTCACTAAACTAATTTTATAGATTATGAGATAGTTCTTAATCTGGGTTCTAAAAATGTTGATGATATAAAAAAAGTCAGACTAGCATTTCAATTCTGTTGAAACAGAACAGAAAACAAGAAATTTAACATTCTTGTTTTGACATAATTTTGTTTCATCTGAAGTTGTGTAAATTTGGATATTCACAAGTCAAAGCTCATACAATGGAATAAATTATTTAGATTGGAGATTGATTTGTCAGAAAGATTTTGTCTTAAAGACAATTGAAAACAGTTAAACATTACTTATCAAAATTATTTTGCTTTATTCCCAAGCTGTAGTTTCTAAAAGTTATGTGTATGGATTTAAACTTTTTAAAAAATTATATATATTAGGGATAACATTGATTAATAACATCATCTATTTCAGGTATACAAATTTATAATACAACATCTATGTACTTTATTGTGTACTCACCACCAAAAGTCTAGTGTCCTTCTATCACCATGTATTTTATCTCATTTACCCTCTTCATCCTTCCCCTACCTCTCTTTCCTTCTGGTAACCACCATTCTGTCATCTATGAATTTGTTTAGTTTTTTCATTTATTGCTTTTTGTTTTATATCCCACACATGAATGAAATCATGTGGTTTTTGTCCTTTTCCATCTAACTTAACTTAGCATGATATTCTCAAGAAGATTTTCAAACACAGTAGGAATGATACATGTTTAAAATTATCATTTAAACAACTCTTGTAAAGCAAATAATCACCCCTTTGATTCACTATTTTATGTTATCTAAATTTGTTTAAAGAAAAAGCATACCTTAAATTAGAAACCTGAAAATCATTTAAAATATTTTTCTAGTGCAAACAACAGCATTATAACAGTAAAGGTGAAATTTCATCCATAATTCTATTACTAATTTATTATGTCTTTTTTTTCCCATAATTATAACTAAGGTATAAATAAAATTTTGTGTTCCGCTTTATAATTTAGCACTATGCTATGAACATTGTCCCATGTGTTGCTATAATTTTTATGATCTCCATCTTTTTATAGCAATATAAAGTTTTCTTGAATTAATATACAAAATCTACTTAACTATTTCCCCGTTGTAAGAATTGTTCCTTTTATTTTTTTTATTTTTTTAATTATTTGTTTCAAGTATACAGTACATTGGTTAGACATTTATATAGTTTATAAAACGATCCCCCTGATTACTGTATCTTCCCTCTGGCCCTACACATAGCCATTATATTACTGCTGACTACATTCCCCATACGTTCTCCATTCCCATGATCATCTATCCACTACTAATTTGTACTTATTTTACCCTTCACTGCTTTCTCTCCACCCCTTATCCTCTTCCTCTTCCCTCTGGCCATCACCAGATTGTCCTCTATATTTGTAAGTTTGTTTTCGATTCGTTTAAAACTGTTTCTTTTTAAGTTAGCCTTGCTTCCAGTTTTTTGATATCATTCAGAATGAATTTTTGCATTGAATATCTTTGGTTGTATTGTTGGATTTTTTGAAAAAAAATTTTAGTATAAAATCTGTAGAAATTAATGGGTCTAAAAGGTGTTGGATATTTTTCTAAAGTCAATTTAATGATTATAAAATGCTATTTGTTGTATTACAGTTAATTAATAAAGAACAGTGTAGAGCCACTAATGTAAACATTTTGGGCAAAGAAATCATCCATTGTAACACTGAACTCAGTCGTTACTTTTACTTTTCCATGTTTCTAGTAGTCCTGTGCTTAAATACATATTTTCTTGTAATTCTAACCTTACTATTAAGTATTTTGATATTTTTTTCATACAACATATCAGCTATTTTCTTTTTTTTTTAATTTTAATTATTTTTAAAAATTCTGGTAGTAATACTATCAAAGAGAATTTAGGAAATAAAAGGGAAAATTATATATAATTACTTTAATTACAGCCATTATTGGCATTTTGTTATATTCCACCAATCACTTTTCCTATGTTTTTATTTCCTTAAAATGATCATATAAATACTGTAATTTACTGTATTAAGTATTTGAGTATTTTCTCCCTTATTTGCATTTTCTGCTCTACGATTTATTGCTTGTCTGTTCATGTCCATTAGGTATTAATTTTTTAAATCTTACTGCTTTTTTTATGTTGCATGAGTTCTTTATAAACTTTTGAATCTGAATGTCCCTTCTTAAGGTGTACATGTTATGACTGCTAGATTTGTGAGCACTGACTTTATAAAATAATTTACAAAACTCTTCTAAATTTGGTGTATTCTCTTTCCCCCCAGCGTTGTTTCAGCTTAACAGAGGACTGATGATTAAAAGTGAAAATTTTAATAGTAATTTTTATTGTCACTTTGTTTTTAAATATTTAACATGGAACAAATAATTTTAATTCATTGTGCTTTCTAGGGTGACTGTGAAGACCATGCTAACCTTCTGTGCAGCCTTCTTCTTGGATATGGATTAGAAGCTTTTGTCTGTGTTGGGACTAAGGCAAAGGGAGTACCTCATGCATGGGTTATGACTTGTGGAACTGATGGAACCATTACTTTTTGGGAGAGTTTAACAGGACACAGGTTAGCAAACTAAGTTTACAAAGATATTAAAATGAAGATGTAAATGTTTTAAATTATAGGGGTTTTTTTTTGTTTATATTGATGGTACTCAAAGGTATATATTGATAACTTTAGTTATTAGAGCTTTTTTGATGACTATGAAAAATAAATTACTTTAATTAAGATAGCTATGTTAATTAAACTCTAAGAAAATTTGTATACCTTAAATATTCTTTACCAACATGATACTGGTAAAAACTGAATTATATTTTAATTTTATGTAACTGGCATTTTTTTTCTGCTAATCATCCTTAAGCCTGAAAATAAATTTTAAGTTGTAAGTCATGATTTCTTTTGAAAACTTGTTATGGTCACCACTTCCATGTTGGTAAATCCACTGGACATTTTTTATCAGTCCTTTTGGCTATCATCAGATTTGAAAGAGTTAAATGCTCCCTCCTTCGTGAACATTCTCCTTCCTTAGCTTCTCTCATAGCACTGTCTTTTAATCTTCATTATTTTTCTCTGGCTGTTCTTAGTTTTCCTTAACCTTGTCTTTACTATTTTTTTTAATTAAAAAAAATTTTTAATTGCAGTTGACATACAACATTATGTTAGTTTCAGATGTACAGCATAGTGATTAGATATTTATATAACTTATGAAGAGTTTTATCTTGTCTTTAAATGTTGAAAATCTGAAGGCTCAGCCCTGGGCACTCTTCTCATTATTTTGGGTTCTTTTTTTACCTTCATTGATAAACATTTTGGTTAGTTGTGCCTCATAATGTATAGCTAAATTATTTTAATTGTGTCATTTGAGTTAGACAGTTTTAATCTTAATGATATACATAGAGTATACTCTCATGTTAAAGGAATAAAGTTGGTTTCTACATCATAGGGTGTGCTACACAATTAATATAGACTGGTCAAATTATGGGATATGAGAAAGAAAAGCAAATATTAAACTCTAGTCTTAGGAAATAAATATGGCTTTAAGTAAGATACTGCTTCTTAATATTTAAGTTCTTATTATATAAAATTATGATTTATGTTTTTTAGGTATATCCACAAATCTATCAATCCTGATGAACCTCCAGTTGCTGAACAGCCCAAACCATTGTACCCATATCGAACAATTGGTTGTGTTTTCAATCATCAGATGTTCCTGGGAAACTGTCAGCCCTCTGACTTAGTAGAAATCTGTGTATTTGATTTGAATGATGAATCCAAATGGAAACCCATGAGTGAAGAAGCAATTAAATCTGTGTGTGCTCCAGGAGCTACTACATCCCTTCCTCCCTTTCCACCTCTATGTGCATCTACAATCGATGCTTCCGTAACAAGTAATGAAATAGAAATGCAGCTAAGGCTACTAGTGTCAGAACACAGGAAGGTAATTAACACTGAAGTTTGTATTCTTGTGCATTTTTTTCATTTGTTTATGTATTAGTTTTTTTTGGCGTGTGTGATAGTGCCAGTCACTATTCTAGCCCTGAACAAAGCAAATACAGTGCCTACCTTTATGATTTGTAGTTTTGAAAGTCATGAGAGTTAAGTTCTGAGACTCAGAAATTTCCAAATTCACCAGTACTTCTAGAATTTATTACTTCTTTCTAGGAGTGAAGAATGGTGTACTTGTTTAGACTTGCTGAATACCACCGTTTAGATTTTTCTTTGTGAAGTATTTATTCAGTCATTACCCATTAAAAATATTGGGTTATATTTTTTCATATTCATTTTTTTCATGTTTTGTTTTCCTGTTATACAAAATTGGTAGATGTAAAGTGATATATCCTCATTCTAGCTTTAATTTGTAGTATCCCTGATTACTAATGAGATCAAGCCTCTTATTTTATTAGCCACTTAGATTTCTTCTTTTGTAAAGTACCTTAGAGAAGACATAAAAAGCATTAATCAAAGGAAAAGATTAGTATTTTAAGAATGTATGTTCTAGGAGGAACATCTTTGACACACTCACACACTCTACCAGACATTGATACCCCCAAAAGTCTCTTGAGGCACACATGCTGCTTTGCACTCCCACAAAAGTGCACGCAGAATGTGCACACATTATAAAACACAAGTGAAACTGTACACCCACACTCATAGAAATGTTCAACCAGGCACACACAAGAGGTCAGTCACATATATCCACCTGCCTGGATATCACACAACCACATCTCTGTCTCACACACACAGGCACATACACAGGCACAGGTACACAGGCAACCAGGCTCACAGGCAAACACACACTAACACACACTCTCACACACACAGATAAACTATAAACATCCATCCAGAACCTATTGGAAATAAGTTCTTTAGAAATTGAGGGACTGGAACAGGTCCACTACATCCACAGCCAGCTGGGGTGATGAGGCAAGCCATTGGGTGCCTTTTTGATACAGACACATGAACACATGAACACATGAAGGCCCCCAATGTCTAGGAGGCCTTGGAGTGGGAAAAGTTATTTGCCTCACACATAACCAACGAAGGACTAGAATCCAAATATATAAAGAAGAGTTATTTATAATTCTCCTTTTGGGATTCCCCAACAGACTCCACACCTTGGGTGAGTTCTATTTTTCCATGTTCGTTGAGACCATCAAAGGCACACTTTATCAGATATGTTCTATGGGCTTCCAATTACTCTTAGCTTTGGTCTCTAAAGTATTTTTTACTTGCCAACTCATCAAAGCATTTAAAAGTATGTTATGGAAAATCTGGCATTTGTAGTATGTTTTCAGCAATAGTTGATGAGGGACCTAATTTATTACACTGCTGGAAATTAAAGCCCCTCTTTACTGTCTGTCTGTCGTACATATTGCCTTTTGGTCTTCTTTTCTTAGATCCTGTTTATGAAGGAAACCAATATTTTATTACATTATAAGAATTATTTTATGTAAAAGAAGAAAACAAAATTTGAGTTAGATGTTAGTGTTGATCTCTAGCTAAGTTGATGGTGCCTTATAAATCAGCAAGTGAAATTACATTCTGCCTGAGGAAAGTGTAGATGATTATGGACCTTTAGGATCTCTTAGAGCCAGTTAAAACCTTGATTGTGAAATCAGAAAATGCTACAGATATATTATAATCAAACTATTTAGAATTTTGAGAAGTTTTTTATGTTTGTGACAAGTTTAAAATATGTGTCAAAGGGATCAAATATGTGGTGACAGAAAGAAATCTAACCATGGGAAGTGAACACACAATGTAAATATCTATATGCCTTACTGTTAAAATGTGCAACTGAAATTTAGAGGATTTCATAAACCAATGTCACCATAAAAATATTAATTAATTAAAAAATATATATCTTGTCCAACCATCAATAGTTCATTCAGTGTTGTAAATGAAATCATAATTGCCTTTAGTATTACATAGAAACATGTTTAAAGTTCCCTGAAGTCCTGCAGAATGTCTTCTTCACTTTTTTATCTCTTACAGTATCAAAGTCCATACCTTTTATGGAGTAAATGCTCAGTAAATATTTGAGTTTATATATGCAATTAGTTTTTTGACTTTTCTCTCCTACTAGAGTTGAATTTATAGTAGGAACAATCAAATTAAGCAGATTTAATTTTACTAAGCTCTTTAAAGTTAAATAAATAAAATGTAACCTCAAAATTTACTGACACCGTATTCCATGGTGGAACTATTCCACATGATCTTTTCTAGTGGCTATTGAGGAAGTATAGGATTTGGAACTTTCACTAAAATCATTAATATTGGATGTTTTTTGGTTCTCTTTCTTTAAGTTAAATCTAATACCTGTAGTTCGTTTTATATTTTACTTCTGCGTATCCTTATAATAATAGGAAGTTAAAAAAATTATGACAGGTTTATGAAAAATCTTGGCATACATTAAAATAATCAACATTTTTATTATAATTGGTTTTTAAAATATTAATGAATTTCACTCTTTTTCTTCTCTTTTCATTGCTATAGGATCTTGGCCTCACTACTGTTTGGGAAGACCAGCTTTCCTATCTCTTATCACCAGCTTTGGCTTCTTATGAATTTGAGCGTACAACAAGTATATCTGCAGGCAATGAAGAATTTCAAGATGCCATAAGGAGGGCTGTGCCTGATGGCCACACATTTAAAGGGTTCCCAATACATTTTGTATATAGAAATGCAAGGCGTGCATTTGCTACATGTCTTCGGTAAGGTGGAATTTATGAATTCATAAATATTTTTGGCTTAGGAGTTTTAGAAATAATTCTGGTAGTTCTTTAGGAATGGATTCAGAATCACATGGGGAACTTTTATGACTTACCCTCCTTGCCACAGATTGTAATTCCTTTGGTCTAAAGTGTAGCTCTAGATAGTAGGATAGTTTCCTCAGTGATTTTGGTGCTATCTCAGTTGAGGATCTCTGATCTTGACTAGTGTAATTTTTAAAATTTATAGACTGTGAGGAATAGTTTGTAATTCGAGTAGCTTGACCAAAATTTACAGAGGTGTTGGTAGCAGAGACAGGATTTTAAAATATTGACTTACTTGGAAACAAGAAAGTAAAGCCTGTGTTTACTTAATTGAATAAATTTTCTTTCTTCTGTAGGTCTCCTTTCTGTGAAGAAATAATCTGTTGCCGTGGAGACCAGGTGCGACTGGCAGTTCGTGTCAGAGTGTTTACTTACCCTGAATCTGCATGTGCTGTTTGGATCATGTTTGCTTGTAAATATCGCTCGGTATTATAGGCCTAACATTTCTATAAGAATATACTTATGTTTTATTGGAATTTTACACATTGTATATTACTAGCTGTTTAGAGGTTATCTTAAAAATCACAATCTGGCTTGAATGTCATATTTCAGTTTTGTATATACCTGACTAATGTTTGAAAAAAATCATGACGTGTGTATTTAAAAATTAAGGATGAAAAACTTGTATAAATCTGAGTGGAATTTAGTATAAATTCAGTGTATATTCTATTTTAATAAATGCTACTTTGTTTACAGGTATTCAGTAGTTTAAATATGAATATAAAGTTTACTTAGTTTTTTTTTACATTAATAAGTAATCAGAAAGATATTTGTCTGAGGGTTTAAGTTATAGTAAAATCAATATGATTATTTTTCATAGATTAATAAGATTATTTTATATAAATTAGTAGAAATTAAATTCACAATGGATTTATTTATTGTATAGGTGAAAAGATATTTTGATGAATTATCACTTTTGTGGTTTATCCGTGGCCATAGAGATATTTGTGACTTTTTAGAGATTTATGGAAAGACTTTGATATAAGAATAGAAACGAACTAGTACTGGAAAGGCATAAATATTAATAAGAAAACAAACCTCATATGGAAGTACATGAATAATTTATAAATATTTGTTAGTTTTAATCATTATAAAAGTAAATTAGGTATTTTAGAAGAAATTTATCATACCCTTTTGTTATACTGATAAATTGCTTTCTGTAATTAATATTGACAGTCTGGTTCTGATTTTCTGTGATCAAAGGACTTCTTCTAGCCTCTAGGAATTCCATCTTCTGAAACCACATTTTTTCTCTTTTTTTATTTCATCGTGATTAAAAAACATCAGGGTATATGTGAGTAATCTAAATCAGAATCATTGTGTGAGGGCACTGAAAAACAAGCATATCTGAGTGATGAGTGATTGCATGCGGATATTTATATTTAAATTGAGGAGGTTTTAAAAGTTGTTTTTAAAATTGATAAATTTCAAAAGCAAGTAATAAAGTGAGCATTGAAAAGACCATAGTAATTTGATTTTTTGTAAGAAGTTCCCTAAGATAGGTTTGACTGTCCATTCAGCATCTCTGTGCACATTTCTTAATTCCTTTGCTTTATGCATTGGTCTTCTTAAAAAGTAACTATATACCAGTTCTCTATGCAAGTTATTCTTTTAATTATTTTAACTCACCTTTGCAAATAAAATAATTTAGTGGTTTTTTAAATTAAAATTTAAAGATATCCTAAAATTTACTTTTTGTTTTATTTTTACATGTGATAAATATTTGCTTTAACTTGTTTTAAAGGCCTGAAAATATCTTTCTTCTATTAATTTCATTAATAAGATGTTTCTTGTGAGACTATTATGACTCTAGAGAATTAGCAAAATAAGAATTAAGACTTTTTACTCTGTTGCCAGAATTACTCATAAAGCTATCAGTAGAGAAAATTGCTTACAATTTTTAGCTTTCAGAACAAGCTATTTATGAGGCACATGTAAGAGGCATACTAAGATCAAGGCCATATTATTATTGAGGCTGGGCTTCTTGTCTTACTGCACTAGAGTAACACATGTATTTATAATGTACTTTTGGTATAAATGCTAAAATAAATTTTCTTTTTATGCACTTTAATAGAGTCTGGCATGAACTCCTATTTTTCCCTAAAGATGGTTTATTTCAAAAGATTATTTCAGTGCATTTATCACTAGAATTCTGCTACTCTTATAATTTTTCTTTTTAAAAATTAAATTTTTCTTGTGTATATAGCTCTGTCATCAAAGTTGTTTTTCTATTAAAAACATAAAGTGTTTTTTATATAATGTCTCTAATGTGTTCTTCTTAACAATATGTACACTAATATAGTCCTCTATGCCTAAAATATGGGTTTATTTAGCAGAAGAAACCTAGAAACTCCATTACTCAAATTTGAACCTGTTGAATAAAACTTATTAAATTCAGTTCTAACTGAACACTCCAATTTTTTTCTAATATCGAGGTGTATGTTTTTAGATAATGATCTGTAAAAACACATCTATAACCTTGCTATTCTAGAAAGTACACACTTTGAAACCCATTTTTCTACTTCTTAACAAAGACAAGATTTGGCCCAAATGAAGAGTAGGTATTATACTTGAAAAAGAAGTAGTATTCTGTGCCAAATATCTGATCATCAGAAGGCATTAGTTATGAACATCAATTGCTTAAACTAACTCATTTACACTCTGATTTCACATTTTATTAAACAAGAAAATAGACTACAATTTGCAATTTCATAATTTTATTTTTATTTTTTAATTTATTTTAATTAGTTACAAGTACATTGGTTAAACATCTATATAGTTCATAAAATGACCGTCCCAATTGCTATCTCCCTCTCCTGACCTAGCCATCGTATTAATGCTAACTGTATTCTCTACGCTGTGCTCCCCAACCCCATGACCATCCATCAGCTACTAATTTGTATTTCTTTAACCCTTCACCCATTCACCCAGCTCCCCAATCCCCCCGTTGTCTGTAACCAAATTGTCCACTATATTAATGAGTTTGTTTTTGATTAGTTTGTTCTTTTTTATTCCTTAGATTCCACATATAAGTGAAATCATATAGTGTTTATCTTTCTCTGACTTAAATACCTTCTAGGTCCATCAAAATAACCTCTCCATCTCCTTTCTTTTAGTCTGTGTGTGTCTTTTAATCCGAAGTGAGTCCTTTGTAGGCAGCATTTGGGGGTCTTGTTTTCTTATCCATTCATTCACTCTATCTTTTAGTTGGAGCACTTAATTCTTTTCCATTTGAGGTACTTATTGATAGGAATGTAGTTGTTACCATTCTTTATTCCTGTTTTTGATACATATTTTTTCTTCTTAAAGAAGTCCCTCCAACATTTCCTGTAATACTGGCTTGGTGGTGATAAATTTCTTTAGTTTATTTTTGTCTGGGAAGTTCATTATCTGTCCTTTGACTCTAAATGATAGCTTTGCTGGATAAAATCATTTTGGTTATAGATCATGGGTCTTCATCATGTCAAATATTTTGTGCCAAGCCCTTCTGTCCTGCATAGTTTCTTTTGAGAAATGAGCTGCCAGTCTTAAGGGTGTTCCCTTGTAGGTAACTATGCTTTTCTCCTGCTGCTTTTAAGATCTTTTTCTTTATATTTAACTTTTGGCATTTTGATTATGATGTGTCTTGGTATGGACCTCTTTGGATCCCTGGTTTTTGGGTTCTCTGAGCTTCCTGAGGTTGTATGTCTATTTCCTTTACCAGGTTAAAGAAGTTTTCCATCATTATTTCTTCAAATAGCTGTTCAACATTTTGTTTTCCTTCAGGTACACCAATCAGACAGATATTTTGACCTTTAATAATGTCCCATATGCTCCTTAAATTTTTTTATAGTCTTGGCATCTTTTTTCTTGCCATTCTGATTGAATGTCCTTGGCTTTCCTATCCTCTAGATAAATCTTTTGATGCTCTGCTTTGTTCACTTTGTTTATTCCTTTGTTTATTCTATTTAATATACTTCTCATCTCAGATCATGTGTTCTTTATTTCAGACCGGTTCCCTTTTATAATTTCCATTTCTATTTTTGTTTCTTATTTCTTTATTGAAGTTCTCACTGAATTTATCTACACTTCCCAAAAGTTCATCGAGCATCTTTATAACCAGCGTTTTGAACTCTACATCTGTTAGGTTACTTGACTCCATTATATCTGGATCTATGTTCTGTTTTCTCACATGGTTTCTGTTTCTTTGTCTTCCCATTTTGGCTGCCTTTCCGTGTCTTTCTATGTACTAAGCAACGCTTCTAAGTCTCCCAGTCTTATTAGTGTGGATTTGTGAAGTAGGTGTCCAGTGGCACAGTCCTGAGAGGGGTTCAGCTGCAGGCCAAATTTAGCCCAAGCTTCTGCCCCTCCAGGGCCACCTGTTAAGATTCAGCATGCAATCCACATATGCTGTGCTTATAGTTGCTTCATAAGGCCACACCAGAAACCAAGGCCAGCTGCCTCCAGTGTGAGGTGCTGCTCAGCATGGAACACCTGAATCACTGAGGACACACCTGGATGTGGCTTGGGTGGGGCCATGAGTTGGGGAAAGGAGTTTCAGGGAATCCTCTGAGCGAGCGACTTCTGTTATCCAGCTCAATGACGCCACAGCTATGGTGGCATGTGTCCGAGCACTGGGAGCGGGGAGGGCTCAACAGGGAACAATGAATACCACCAGCACTTCTGTACAAAGCGAATCTTTCCCCAGCCCTCACTCCAGCAATGTCTCCCTGTAAGTCCCTGGTGCCTCCTGTGTGCAGCTGAATTGGCACCGGTGCTCAGAGCGAGCAGGTTGATCAACGCAAAAGTCCGCTCGTGGACGCGGCCCCTTTAAGAGGCATCTGCCACTGCCGAAGCCTCCATTTCACTCAGCTCTTCGAGCCTGGGCAGTCCTGTGTCCTCGCCCCGTCTTGCCTTCTCCTGTTGCAGGGGTCTTTCTTGGCTTTCTCCCTGGTTGTATGGCTTATTCATCTAGATTCCAGGCGATTTTTCCTTGCTGCTGCTCCTTGTTTCCATCACAACTTTGATTTGGTCTCCAGAGGAATGAACAGAGCCTCTATCATCTATGCCATTTTTTTTTCTCCTGCGATTTCATAATTTTTTTCTTTGACTCATAGTTTCATACTTTCTACTTAAGTAGATAAGTACAGGAATTAGATGATCTGTCTTTAACATGCACTTAATTTTTATACCACTGAAAATAGCATTGCTTTCCAGCTGCTGGTATTTGAGAAACTGAGATTAACCAAAGCCTATATACAATCTTAAAAACAAAATAGTCAAATATGTAAACTGGAAGTCATTCAATTTTGAACCCTAACATACAGCTTATAGCATATTCTATATTTAAAACACAAGTTGTTATAATCAATGCATTTAAATGTAAGTATTAAATGTTTAATATTTTGAGATTTGGTTGGCATAGTCACCGTAATTACTTTTGACTTGTAATTGTTTTGTGAATTAGAGCTTGACACCTCTGTTGAAATAGTCATGGATATTAGAAGGAAAGGAAGTTAGGTTATGAGCTGGTAGGTAGTTCACATATATTCCTATGAAATGAAAGATTTCTTTATCTGATTCTACTGAATTTAAACTTGTACTAATATTCCAAAAGAGATGTTTCCTAGTGTTTTTGAAGGTAGTTAGTTTTTAAAAATTTGATCAAAACTAGAGTTTTAACTGTATTTATGTTGTTTTTACATCTGATTTAATATTTCATGGCCTGGAATTACAGGATTTTGGATTTGAAAGGCATCTTAAGTCTTCTAGTCCACTTAATTTATAGATTAATGAAATGGAGATCAGAGAAGTTAAGTCACTAGTCCAAGGATACATATCTGTAGTAGCAGATCAGTTCTAGAACTAAATTTTGACTTTGAGTTTACTTTTTTGCTGTATCTCTGTGTGCATAAATGTGAATTTTTCTTTCTATATAGATGGCATTATTGGGTATGACCAAGTAACCATCCAACATATAGTATGGAAAAATTTTCATGATGCCATAGCTACTGTTTCCTCCATTAAAAAAAAAGTGCTGCTCTCCTCAAGCCACCATTCCAATTTTCCATTTCTCATTTTAGTGGTTCTATACAAGAAGTAGGAATACAGAAGGCATCCGTCTCTTATGGAACCCATCACATAACCTAGAAAAAGTTACAATAATATATAAGATATCAACTCACTGACAGATGAGGCCAGAATTATTTTTTAGGGAGGATGACCTAAGGAAGCTGAAACTTTAAGAGTGGCAGTGAGCTGTCTGAGGGTCCTTGTGGTTTGGTGGGCCACTAATATAAAAACATGTAGAATTCTGTTTGGACACGTAAGAAAGATTCAGTGAATGACTAAGGTACTGGGATAGTGACCACTAACGTGCATCTAGATAATATTTTAGTCACATTCACTATATTCTGAGAATTCTGAAATCCATTTATTTACAAATTAGTTGTAATTGTCCAGTTATTTAACTTTCACAAAATCTTTTTTTCGCCAAAATGTATGGGGAGGGTATGGGAGCAATAGTAGTACAAAACTAGGAGGTGATTGTTAGAAATTACAAAAATTTATTTGATTTGAACATAAGCAGACAGATTTTATCACCAATTTTTAATTTTTAACAACTTTATCGAGATAAAATTTGAATGCCATATAATTAACCAATTTAAAGTGTACAGTTCAGTGGTTTGTACAGTATTTGGAGATGTGCAACCATCACCAATTTTAAAGCATTCCATTACGCTTTAGCTATCATTCTCCTATCTACCCATTCCATACTTCTCCCTGCTCCTCGGCCCTAAGCAACCACTAATTAACCTTCTATATAAATTTCCCTATTCTGGACTTTTATATGAATGGAATCATATGGTCTTTTGTGTATGACTTCTTTCACTTAGCGTAATGTCTTTAAGGTTCATCCATGTAGAAGCATGTATCATTACTTCATTCCTTTTTATGGGAAAATAATATGCATTGCACAGATAAACCATATTTGTTTATCCATTTGTCAATAGACATTTGAGTTGTTTCCATCTTTTGGCTATTATGAATAATGCTGCTATAAACATTAGTTGTACAAGGTTTTGTCTAGGCACATGTTTTCATTTCCCTTGAGTATATATATACATGGGAGAGGAATTACTGGGTCATATGGTAACTGTTTAACATTTTGGTGAACTGCCAAATAGTATTCCAAAGCAGCTGCAGCATTTTTTTATCTCACCAGCAGTGTATGAGGGTTCTCACTTCTTCACACTTTTGCCAACACCTGTTTTTAGCTGACTTTTAGACTAGCCATTCTAAAGTGGTATTTCATTGTGGTTTTCATTTGCATTTCCCTGGTGATTAATTTTGTCGAGCATCTTTTCATGTGCTCGTTGTCCATTTGTGTATCTCCCTTGGAGAAATGTCTATTTGGATCCTTTGCCCATGTTTTAATTGGGTTATTTGATTTTCGTTATTAAGTTATAGGAGTTCTTTATGTATTCTATATACAAATCCCTTGTCAGATATATAATTGGTAAATATTTTCTTCCATTCTGTAGGTTGTCTTCACTTTCTTGATTATATCCTTTGAAGTATTAAAGTTTTTAATTTCGATAAAGCCCAATATATCTATTTTTTCTCTTGTTCTTGATTTTCTTGCCATATCTAAGACTCCATTGCCTAATCCAAGGTCATAAAGATTTATCTTATGTTTTCTTCTAAGAGTTTATAGTTTTAGCTCCTGTACTTAGGTCTTATATCCACTTTCAGTTAATTTTTGTATATGTTGTGAGGTAAGGGTCCAACTTTATTTTGCATATGAGCATCCAGCTGTCCCCGCACCATTTGTTGAAAAAACTATTCTATCCCCATTGAATGACCTTGACACCCTTGTCAAAAATCATAGATATATGGGTTTATTTCTGGACTCTTAATTCTGTTCCTACTGTGCCAATCCATTCTATTGTGCCAGTACCACACATTTTATCATTATATTGTAGTAATGTTTGAAATTGGGAAGTGTAAGAGTTCTCCAACTTTGTCTTTTCAGGTTTGTTTTGGCTATTCTGATCCTTTGCAATTCCGTTTGAATTTTAGAATCAGCTAATCAATTTCTACAAAAAGTCAGCTGAGATTCCAATAGAGATTGCCTTGAATTTGTGGATCACTTCAGGGAGTATTGCCATCTTAATGTTAGGCCTTTGATTTACGAACATGGATTGTTTTCCTGTTTATTTTAAATCTTTAATTTTCTGCAGCAATGTTTTGTAGTTTTCAGAGTATAAGTTTTTCACTTTTGTTAAATTTATTTGTAACTTTTATTCTTTTTGATGCTATTGTAAATGGAATTGTTTTCTTAATTTCATTTTCAGACTGTTCAAGTGTATAGAAATACAATTGAGTTTCGTATATTAATCTTGTATCTTGCAACTTTGCTGAACTCATTTATTAGTTCGAATAGTTTTTTAGTGGATTCTCGAGGATTTACTTTGTACATAATCATGTCATCTGCAAATAGAGATAATTTTATTTCTTTTCCAATCTAGATGTCTTTTATTCATTTATTCACATATTTGCCTAATTGCTCGGGCTAGAACCTCCAGCACAATATTAAATAGAAATAGTGAGAGCAGATATCCTTGTCTTGTTCATTATCTTAGGGGGAAAAACATTCATTCTTTCACCATTAAGTATGATGTTAACTAGTTTTTTCATAGATGCCCTTTATCGCATTGAGGAAGTTCTCTTGAGCTTCTAGGTTTTTTTGTTTGTTTGTTTTTATCATGAAAAGGTGTTGGATTTTGCCAGATGCTCCTTCTGTATCTATAGAGATTATTATGTGATTTTTGTTTCTCATTCTATTGATATAATGTATTTCATTAATTGATTTTTAAATGTTAAACCAATCTTGAATTTCTGGGATAAATTATATTTGGTCACGGTATATAATTCTTTTTATATGTTGCCATATTCAGTTTGCTAGTATTTTGTTGAGGATTTTTGCATCCATGTTCATAAAAGAGATTGGTTTGTAGTTTACTTTTCTTTTGATATCTTCGTCTGATTTGGTATCAGGGTAATACTGTTCTCATCAAGTGAGTTGAGAAGTGTTCCCCCCACTTCTATTTTTTTGGAAGAGTTTGTGAAAAGTTGGTATCAATTCTTACTTTAATTGGTAGACTTTAGAAGCCATCTGGACCTGGGCTTTACATTGTGGGTAGTTTTTTGATTACTAATTCAATCTCTTCACTTGTCTGTCCAGATTGTTTATTTCATCTTGAGGAAGTTTTGGTAGTTTGTGTCTAAGAATTTGTTTATTTTATCTAAGTTATCTAATTTTGATGTGCAGTTGTTCAATTTTTCCTTTATAATCCTTTTTATTTCTATGAGGCCAGTGGTAATGTGCCCTTTATTACTGATTCTAGTAATTGGAATCTTTTCTCATTTTCTTTTTTAGTCAGTCTAGCTAAGAGTTCATCAATTTTGTTGATCTTTTCAAAGAACCAGGTTTTGGTTTCATCGATATTTCTTTGTTATTTTTCTATTCTCATTTCATTAATTTTCACCCTGATATTTATTATTTCTATCCTTCTTCTTGCTTTAGGTTTAATTGCTCTTATTTTTCTAGTATTTTAAGGTAGACTTTTAGATTATTGATTTGAGGTTTTGTTTCTTTCTTAATGTAGTCATTGACACCTATAAATTTCTCTCTAAGCACTGTTTTAGGTGCAAAGTTTTGGTATGTTGTTCTTAATTTTAATCCATCTCAAAGTATTTTCTGATTTCCCTTTTGAATTCTTCTTTGACTCATTGGCTATTTAGGAGAGTGATAATTTCCATATATTTGTGAGTTACCCAATTTTTCCCCTTGCTATTGGTTGCTAATTTCATCCTATTGTGGTCAAGGAACATACTTTGTATTACTTTTATTCTTTAAAATGTATTGAAGTTTGTTTTATGGTCTAACGTAGATTATCCTGGAGAATGTTTACTTGTGCACTTGAGAAAAATGTATATTCTGTTGTTGGGTGGAGTGTTCTATAGATGTCTGTTAAATTTAGTTGATTTATAGTATTGTTCAACTATTTTCTTGTTGATCTATTAGTGGTTCTAGCCTAGTTGTTCGATCATTAATGAAAGCAGGGTATGAAGTCTGTCAATTTTTGCTTAATGTATTTTGGTGCTCAATTATATGTTTATAATTGTTATATGCATATATTTTTATTATAAAATATTCCTCTTTATCTCTAATAATATTTTTGTTTTAAAGTTCATTTAATCTGATATTAGTATAGCTTTCTTGTGGTTGCTGTTTGCATAATTATATCTTCCTCCATCTTTTAACTTTCAATTGATCTGTATCTTTCAATATAAAGTATACCTCCCATTGATGGCTTACAATCAAATCTTGATTTTTTTTTCCCCAGTCTGACAGTGTCTGCCTTTTGACTGAATCATTTAATCCAATGACATTTAATGATATTATTGATATAGTTAGATTTATGTCTT
Organism: Pteropus vampyrus; assembly: GCF_000151845.1. NCBI lineage: Eukaryota > Metazoa > Chordata > Mammalia > Chiroptera > Pteropodidae > Pteropus > Pteropus vampyrus. The sequence continues at coordinate 1,008,852 of NW_011889215.1, read as the reverse complement.
CCATTTCACTTTATTTTCTTTGTGTTTTATGCCTTTTTTGTTCTTTTATTTTTACTTTACTGCTTTTGTTTGCATTAACTGAATATTTTCTAATGTAGCATTTTAGTTTCTTTAATGATTTTGTCACTATATTTTTTAGTGGTTTCTTTTTTTTTTTTTTTTTTTAGTGGTCGCTCTAGGTTTTCCCATATACATTTTATCAGAATCAGCTTTAGATTTATACTAGCTTAATTCCAGTGATGTATGGAATTTAAAAAATTTTAAACTAAGGTTATAAATAATGTTTCAAATAAAACTTGATTTTTTTTTTTTTTTGGCAATACTATATTATTAAAACTAGTGTCTTTGGACACTAGTTCAAAGATGTTAAATTGGAATCTTCAGTTTTTAATACACCTAATTGTAAGAATCAGCTCAATATCTTGTATATTACAAGTAGGAGTTTTAAATGTAGTAGAAGAAATTAATTCAAAAGTTACTTCTTTGTAATTTTCTCTGGCAATATTAGGCTCTTTTTCAATGACATTTTCAGAATTAATTGAAATCTTTTTTGAGATATGTCTTTATATGTTATATTTTTCATCTAAAATATAGTAGAAACTTTAATCATTTATTACTCTACTTAAGCACTGAACAATGCTAGTTTTTGTGTTGTGAACCGTATAGGTAAAATTTAATGGCAGGATGCTGTTGTAATTCTGATATCTGACTTGATAACTCTAAGGCTGCAGTAAGCTGATCCTTCTGGGCCTAATTTGCCTCTATAAAATTGGGATTATAGGAGTTGACTTGCCTAGAGTTATGGATCTGTATTAGATAATCTCTTGTGATCTTTTCATAGATGTCTATTTATAAACTCTTCTCACTTATTTCATATATATTTTAGGTGCTTTGAAAGAATTTTGATTATTAATGTTGTATAGCTGAATGTCCTCTACCTTATGTGTTAAATCAGAATAAAGGTTGTGAATAGTTAGTCTACATTATATAGGTGGTTACTTCAGAGCTTTACCTGAGGAAATTTGGCCCAATAGTTATAATCCTACCAAATAAATTAAAAATTGCTTCTTCTAAAAAGAAAAAAAATGAACATTGTATAATTTAGTTAAAACAGTAAATGTCAGTGGCATTATGACAATATCACAATTGAAGAATGACCATTACTTATCAAATCTTGCAAGGGAATAATTTTAATACCATTAAAAGAATAGTGTTAGGAAGTTTGTTTAAAATATTGTCTTATGGTTTTAGGTTGAGATCTGGGAGTTAAGTCTTTATGAATTTCAGTGTCAATGATTTTTTTCCAATGTTTCTTAAAAAAAATTACGATCACTAAGCAGAAAATAGGAGCAGGGGTTACATTTCCAGTTCCTGAGAGGAGTGAACATGCATAGCAAATGGGAGAAAGAAAGACATTGTGCTCCATTAATGACTATTGAGAAAGGATCAAAAGGACATAGTAATTCAGGTTAACAGAACAGTTCAGAGAAAAACCTAAGGGAAAAACACAATTAAAGTATAAGGAGTAGAGCCCTACCTACACCCTTTCACCAAAATTACCAAAGCAAGGCTTAAAAAACAGCTAGAAGGTGCTATTCATTGCTTATTTAATTGAATTAAAAGGTAAGTCATATTTAGTGTTGGTAACATGTTGACCTTGGAAGAGAAATGAGCCTTTCACAGAGTTACAGGAGAATACTAGAGCCAAGAGCAGCTCCAGACTTTGGCCTGTATGTTAGGGGAAAAAGACAGCCTTTTTTGAGCAATAAGAAAAGGCCATCTTTTTTGTATAAAGTTCAGCAAAAATTAAATAATGAAAGTTTGAAAAAATATTTTAACTTTGTCTCATCAACAAAGTATGACTTCAGTCTGAAAATGGATTATTTCTCTTTAATTTACGTTTACAACCCAAACTTGTTTCTCTTTAATTTAATTTACAACCCAAACTTGTTTCTTAAAAGTTTTATTGAGAATTCTACATTTTTCAAGCAATTATTGTCAAACATCAAAATTTTGCTATCAAATAAAGATATTTCTATGCCTCCTGTTGTTTTCTATTTCCAACTGGAATTAAGAAGTAGGCTACTACTTATTCTAACTTTTGAAATCTGATAAGAACTAGGTAATATGGCTTAAAAAGAAGATCTGGAAACTTAGGATGTAGGAAGTATATTTGAATTACTTTTGGCAACTAGCAGTAATTTAGGGTAAGTCACTTAACTTCTGCAGACTCAAATTTTCATAAATGTCAAATAGTGGCTTGGCCTAAAATTTAGGTCTATGAGGTCTTTTCCAAATTGAATCTTCTTAACTAATTGAAGCCAATACTTCTATGTGCTTTCAGAATCAGAATACTACCTCTCCTTATTTGTTTAAAAATAATTGTTTCAAAAGAGAATCGCCCTAAGAACATGAAACATGGCTGCCATTTGGCCTAGTATTTTCCAGAGTCCCTCATGAACATACTGTTTAAATATTTTAACTTGTTCCTCTACTTTTCCTGAAATTTTAGCAATGGATATGTAACTTGATCTCATCAAGGTAGGATAGGAATTAACATATTAGGAGTTACAGAATAAAAATGTGGAAAACACTGGTTTAGGATATAACTTAGTAAAAGGACATTAATGGATATTTTCTGAATGTTTTCCAATAAATGTATATCTTTGTCATAGGAAAGAAAAAGTCAATTCTTCATGAGTTTATAAGCCAGAGGAAACCAATTTTGTTGTGTTCTTATCTGGCCTATGCTAGTTCTTCATATAAGGAAGGCTGTATGCTAGTTTTCATGACTAATTTTAAAGCTTTTTGGTTAATATTCAATCTGATTACTAAAACTACAAGAGATGAGTTTAAAATTGCACTTAAGACTGTTGGTGGAATTAGCCCCCTTTAAGGAGTGATAATTTACAATGCTTTAATGGGGATGGAGTCATATAGATCACTTTGAAGGTAATTGCTATGGGGAGAGAACCACTATGGTGAAACAAATGCCAATGAATTCACAAGGACCAACTGAGGGAACTGGAGCATCATATCATTCATTTAAAGTATTTAAAACATCAAAAGCTTAATCAATCATATGGGTATGTATAAATTTTAAAGCATCTGCTTTTTATATACTCTGGTGGAATGAGAGTTGAAGTGTGAGGATTTTTTTCTTGCTCTGTGCAAATTTAGAGAGACGTTGTAACGTAAGTAGAAAGAGCTGAACTAGTCAGGAGGCCTGGATTCTAGTTCCATCGCTTTCATTTACTAGTCCTATGTTTTCTCATCCGTAGGATGGGGGGTAATAATATCTGACCTTCAAGTTGTATAACTGAAGAAAGCACTTTGAAAGCATAAAATATCACTATAAAATTATAAAGTATTATAATTTGAGGCAATGAACATTTAGGTTAACATTGAAAAAAATATGCTGTTCCATTTTTTTCCTTTTTGGTGCACTTTTCTAGGTGAATGTGCCTCTTAGGAGCAGTTGTCTGAGAGTGTCTGGGATAAGCTTGGGCTGCATAGGCAGATTGTGCTCCCTGAAGGCCATGCTCCCCGAAAGACTCAGAGCAGCTCACCCAACACGTCCAGAGTATGAAGCATGAAGTACATTTATTCTGCAAAAATGATAAGTAAATATACAATAAGAAAAAATCTCAAGGATTCCATTTTTTTAATAAGTACAACAAAATCAATGAAAACTAAAATTATATTCAGAGTAACACATGTCACCCTTTTTCACAGATTTATGGTGCCTTGAAAAAGACTTTAAATGTTGATTTAAATTCTTCAGATGTTTTTATATAGAACAATTTTTTAAACGTGATGAAACCACAGAATAAAAAAATAAAATCAATGACAGAAATTGGGACAAAATATACTGTACATAAAGGTATTGAATCTTTGAATTAAAAATGAGAAAATGGGAAGGCGCCAAATTATTCCACAGTATTCCCTAACCCCCTTGAGACTCTGTCTACCTCTGATAGCCTTTGAGTTGTCAGAAGCCACTTTCTAAGAGTCTTGTAATAGATGGTGGGACTTATCAAAATTTCAAAAGGTTATGATAATCATATAAAAATTACTGGAATTATACTGTCTTTGTACAAAAAAGTGTCAAGTGTTCAGGTTATATAATGACTAGATTTATAATAGAAGATACTAGTATTCTAAAGATTTACCTTTTATTTTTTCTGCATACAGAAGGAACATCAAACAACATTCTACTTGTCATCTTGCTTAACTTGATTCCATATAAGCTCACAAATGCAATAAGTTTACATAGGAAAGGAAAAAAATGATTCTGAACTTTTCAAAACATTCACAATAGAATTTTTTTCCTTTCTTAAACGATAATTTTTAAAAACAACATTTTGAAAAGAAAAACATAGCACTGAATCACAATGAGGTTATACACAATAGGGCGGCTTTTATGAATTTGTATTCGACAAAAAAAAATGCCCACTTTTTAAAGGTAAGGTTTGGATTTGTTTCCTTTCTTCACTGTACTTCTTTCCTTGTTATCATTGCTTGGAGATTTATTTACTGCCCTATGCCTGGGATAGCAAGTGACTGGCTCAAGGATTCCTCAGTTGATTAATTCGTTTAACTTGTCTTTTGGTGGTAAGGGGGTGGGGTAAGGTAAAGACAAAATGATATTGATTTTTGGCTGTAGCCGTTGAAGTGCAACATGGCAGCAATATCCCATGAGGCCAGAAGATGGTGGTGGTGTTCACAAAAGGAGACCATTTCGCTGTTTTCCTGCACTTCTGAAATTATTTTTAAGCCCTCTGTGTTTTCAAAGACCACACGGGATCTAAACTTAAAATAGCAAATTTTGAAAATGTTTTTCCATATTTTTAATAAAGAGGTTTTATATATCTATATATCTATGCATCCTATTTAGGTCATATAAGGAATTAGACCTCAGGGCTTTGGTGTACGTATGGATAATGCAATTTTACAAATGGGATTATGAAATCAATAACTAAGTGATGGTGTGTTGTTTTCTATCTCTTGTAGTGAAATTATAATAAGAAGCCTAGGGAGAAGCTTTCTCTCCCCCAACCCCTTTTAATTTTTTACCTGTCTTTTATATTGTTTGGTTTTTCTTCTCCCCACTCCTGCGTGTGTACTGTGGTACCTTAAGCATTAATAATAGCCGGTTGTAATTTCTGCTGCAAGATGCAATTGTTGAGAGTGCGATATCTAATACTGTACATAAAAATGCCTTTAAAAGATTAATTGGTTCTTACTATATATTTCTTACTTGGTTAATGCTTTCAACTTCGTAAATTTCTCACACAGGACTAGCGTCAGAGTGGAATGTTACCAAGGAAACTCATTTACCAATGAGTGATTGTTTTATCTAAGGATTATCTGTTTTATTGCATACTTAATGAATTCAGGGAGACCCGGGAGTATTTCTTTTATTCTCCGGCTAATTGCCCTCAGTTTAATTTTGCCACTTTGATATCACTTCCACATCGTATAAACAGTCTGGGTTAACTGGCCTATGATGACTGTGGTCACTGGAGACATTATCTTACTGAGTTATAGGAACATTACAAACGAATCCGAAAAGATGCTGAAATCGATGTCTGCAAATTATTTACAACATGCTTATATTCCAGGCTCTGACCTATGTATGTCCTTGGGAAAAGTCATTAAGCAAAACTCATAAAGATTCCTGTCCTCATGGGACTTACACTGAAGTTGGGAGTGGAGGAGGTATTCAGAAATAAACAAGACATCTAAGAAAATTATACAGTATGTTGGTGGCGATAGTTATTCAAAAGAAAAGAGAAAAAAGAAAAAGGCAGAGCAGGGAACAGGGATGAGAATGGGGCGAGGCCCAAGGCAGTACCAAGTCTGCTGGTCAGGAGAAATCATCTAGTTCTGGAGGAGGCGGGTCGGGGGTCCCTGGGTAAGGTCCCAGGGAAGGCCGCAGTGGTAGGCGGGGCGGCCCCGGTAGCCCGAAGCCGGAGCGATTCTACAGACCTTTATCGTTTTAGGAATTTACTCCAGGCTGGGTTAGAGACCCTAATTACACTTTCGGCAAAGCAGTCCTTAAGGGGACAGTACCATTGACCGCTCTGCACGGGTGGCGACGGCTGAGTGCTGTCAAGGCCACGGCGGGGCAGCCGCTAGACGCCGTGCGCGTGCGGACCCTGGGTAAGCGGCGGCGCGGCCCCGGCACCGAGCGCGCAGCGGGCGCGG
>NW_011889215.1:879053-1002157 GCF_000151845.1 Pteropus vampyrus | reverse complement strand
CTGGAGGGACGGCGCTGTCACCTTGGCGCCCGCCGCCCGCGACGCGGGAGAGCCACCCTCTGCTGCGGGTGAGGCCGCCGCCTGGAGGACCCCCGCCGCAGTCCCCCTTTCCCTCGCCGGCCCCCGGCCCTGCCCTTTCGCCCCGCGACCCCCCATCACCTACGGGAAGACCCTGCCCAAGGCCCCCTTTTTCCTGGAAGTCGCCTGACGCGGCCCTTCCTCCCCGCGACCCCCCATCACCTACGGGAGGACCCTGCCTAAGTCCCCCTTTTTCCTGGAAGTCTGGCCCTTTAGCCCCGCGACCCCCCATCACCTACGGGAGGACCCCCGCTGCGGCTCACTTTCCCAACCGGCTCCAGGCCATTGCGTCCCAGAGACCCCCGCCCCCTCCCACGGGAGACCTGGGCCTGGGGCCCACTGGGGAAGGCGGTGCTGGTGTCTTGGCGGAGCGGAGTCCCACGTAGGTCAGAGCTTGGGGTAGGGGGCGGGCAGAGGCACAGAGAGGGGATGTGAGGAGGAAGACGGAGTGTGTCTGGATCGGTCTGGGTCTGCGCCCCACTACAGGGCCGCGGACCTGCTGAGAGTGCTGGTGATTGTATGGACTATTATAGGACATCTTGCCCGTGGCTTGTTCGGGAAATGGTGTGGGTTGGGTCCTTTTGATAAGCTATGCGTGCATACTTAACCTGATTAGTTATTTATTTGTGGTTGTATTTGTGATGTGATAGGTACTATATAAAAGGTTCACATGAGATCTTGTCAAGGATAGTTAATTTTGGTATCAGGAAAATTACACCTTTCGGAATGAGTAGTCCACTAATAGTATTTTTAAAAAATTGACAACAATATTCTTTTGGTTTGGAAATATAAAGAAATCTGAAATAGATTTCTTCTATTTTGAGAAAAATGGAAGAGCCTAAATAATGATTTTTAGCTCCTGAAAGTTATAAATTAAGTACTATTTACCTGTATATTAAAATTTGTTGTGATGAAAAAACAGGCTTGTAAAGTAAAAATTCGACAGGATGTCAGATAAAATGGATTTTAGGTCATTGTCTAACGTAAATTCTTCCAGATTGTCACCTACACATCAACATATAGCTAGGGTCTACTCAAATATTTATTTATGATGAAGAGGATGTTGATAATAGGTTTCTCCTGTCAGTTTTTATCTAATTTGGTTTTTGAGAGGCAAGTCTGTTAAAAATATAGAAAAATAATCCACCCTCACTGTTAGAAAGTTGATAGAAGTGTCAAAATGCTTAAGGTAAAAGATATAATTCAGAACTTAGTAAAAATGACATTTAATGAAAATCCTTATCTAAATTGATTAAATAAGAACATTAAGATTATGTTGTCAATTCTTTCAATTCCACCAGAACATTATTTATTTTTAGTGTCAGGTAAACAAATTTTATAATTTTTATTTAAAGTCAGTCTTTATGATTCTTTTGAAATTATTTCAAACATTTTTTATAGTTTATTTGATGTGTTTATTGCTTTTAAACTTGGACTTTATATTAATGGGAAATACTTGCAATTATGATTTATCTATAATGTATTATCATGATATGAAAAGATACATTTACAAAATAGAGCAGCCATGCCTTGAGATCTAGTGTTTCAAGGGGAAAATGGTTGTGTTCAACCTGCATCTAGAAGCAGCATTGGTAGTGGATTTCCAGAAGGAACAAACCCCAGTTTACTTGTCTCTTGAACTTAAGCCCTGAAGGATGTAGTTTAAATTATGTTTGTGGACCTACTAGTTGTTGTCAAAGACTGTTGGATTCTGGTGGTAGTTTTTTTGTAAAAAATCAGAACCTTATATTGAAATGAATTATTTTTTGCATTAGTAATATGACTGATAACCTGTTGACCTTAATGTAATATCCTATCTTTATGGAGAATAGTAGAGTTGTTTCCTGCAGCAGCAGTAATGGACCTGTAATCCATCCTCTTTGTATTTCTGCTCATGACCTCTGCTGCCAGTTGTGGGGAGAGCCCAGTCAAAGTTGTTGATATAGTCTTGGGCATTTTAGGGCCTGTTGATTAAAAATCTTTGGAAAGGTCATACTAAATTATAGTTTGTATTAGACAATTCTTTCCTCCTAGGATTTAAGAGTATTTGCATGGCTGTGAAGGCACAATGTCTTCTGAACATTTTAATCTTGATTCTTTTGTGGGGGGGAGGGGCAGTAAAAATAATATTTTATTCTATACCCTCCTTCCCTTACAACCCCCAGTATGCTTTTCTCCTCTGTTCCCATAGCAATGGTTACAATCAGGAAAAAAATAAGTTTCGAGGGGCAAGATTTGGGGGGGTGGTACCAGTAAAAACTGCCAAATCACAGTAGGAATTTTTCAAAATACATTATTCCACTAAGCATCATCATCTCCCTCATCTTAAGGTTCTGGTTTTCGCTTCTGACCCCTTTCCTCTTCACCAGGATCATCTTCATCTTCATTGTCTACTTCGTGATTATTGTAACCTTCTTCATCCTCCTCCTTCTCCACTCACATCCTCCTCTTCACCTTCTCTTCCTCATCTTCATCTTCTACTACCTGAGCATCCTCCTCATATTCTTCCTCATCTTTGTCCTCCTCGTTGTCCTGTAAGCCCTTAATGCCCTCACATCCGAGTCAGGGACCTCCTTGTCATCCTGGTGGAAGCCATCCAGATAGGTGAGTTGCACGAGGAGCTTGAACACATTTTCTCTGGTTACCTTTCAGTTGAAAAGGTCTAAGCTCTTCTAACTTTTCAATGGCTCTCTTGTGCTGAGGTCTTTAATTTTGTTGCCACTTAAATTTAGATGTGTGAGGTTCAGACACTTTTCTGCCAATATTTCCAGACCCCTTTAGATTTCTGTTACTGCTTTGTTAAAGCTTCTCAGATTTAACTTTGGTAAGTTTGCGACTTAGGTAAGGCCTACGTTGACTACTTAACTACAGTTCCTCATATTTATCTATGAGGCCTTCGATTTTGCCTTCATTTGATAGACTGTTGTCCAGGACAAGATCTTTCACATTAGAAGGTACCCTGTTCTCCACCTCTAAATGAATCTATCTGTCTGTGTTCATCTCTCGCACTTTCTCACTGCAGGGGCTCTGGCTCTGGCGGACCTCAGTCAATAAACCCTGAACCCACAGCTTCGTGTTTTAGGACTTGGAAGTCTTAACCAGCTCCTCTTGGTTCTCTAATCTTGATTCTTAAAAACACTTTAATTTGGTCCTGTGAACACTTGTATAAAATTTTTTAAGGAAAAATGGTAATTGTGACTCCTTCGTTCTAAGAAGCACTTTCATTCTAAGAAGCATTTTCATTCTAAGAGGTTTAATGTGATTATGTGTTCTTGGCATTCAACAGCATTTATATTTTCACATGTTATCCATTGACTTATTTTCTAAATGGAAGTTAAGGGAAAGTTAGGTGACTTGCTCAAATTCATACTGGTAACTGAGTCAAATCCAGGTCTTTTAAACTCTAGACATTGTAATACTGTGAAATGAAACAGATTTGGTTTGAATACGGATTATGATTTCTCTCCTTCCTAGCTGAGTGTCCTTGAATAAGTTTCTTAAGCTCTGAGTCTAGCCCTCTCATCTGTGAAATGAGAACAGATCACTTTCTTCACATGATTGAAGGTTCAGTGAAATATATGTAAAGTGACTAACTTAAGGCTTGGATTGTAGCAGGTGCTTAGTAAGTTTTAGTACTCTTCCTCTCCAAATCGTCTGGTCCTTTAACACCACCATGGTGCCTCTGGTCCAGCTGTTTGAGACAAATGTCTAGGTCAGAGTTTCTCAACCTTGGCACTGTTGACATTTCTGGCTGATAATTCTTTGCTGTGGAGACTGTCTGTGCCTGCACAGGATGTTTAGCAGAATCCCGGTCTCTACCCACTAAATGCCAATACCACCCTCCCACCCCCACCATGACAATAAAAAGTCTCCAGACATAGCCAGATGTTCACTGCAGGGCAAAATCTTTCCCTGTTGCGAGTCACTGGTCTAGCAGATAGATGATGGATGGTGCCCAGGATTGTGTTCAGTGTGGAGAATGGATTGTGGCTGTTATTCTCAAGCAAGTGAATCTTTCAGCTGGCCACTGTTCCATCTGCTTTTGAGTTGAATGAATGAGTGGTATTGATTCTTACCCCATTTGGTCCAATGGAAAGAAATAGCACCTCATATACTTTCCTGACTTGTTTTGGACTTGAATGTAGTAGTAATTGATTTTAGTTCTTGTTTACTTTAAACAATATTGATACACCTAGAATATTCACATTCAGTTTGAATTAAGAAATTAGAAATACATTATAAGAAAAGTAGAAAAATGATGAAAGGTATGAGAGACATGTAAATGAGACCAATATTGGAAGAAAACAATGAAGAATGAGTAATTTTATTTAACATTCAGCTATAACTTAGAGCCACATACTAACATGGCCATGAAAACAGTGTGATATAGGACTGAAGGAGCTAAGTTAAAGAAAAAGGAAAAAATAGTTCTTTAGAGGATATCTTAAGAGTTAAAATGATTAGGTTTGAAAGATCTTAAAATGGACAGTAAACTTTATGAAGTATTTCTGTGATGACAGGAGGATATGTTGCTTAGAACCAAGAGGGCTTATGATTTTTCTTAGGAGGCTTAACATTTTTGTTTCCCCAGTGTTTATGTACTTGTCATAATGAGACCTCACTGTTTGGTAAAAGTTTCCTGTATACAGGTTGATGAAGTTTTCACTTTCACACTGTTAATTAATGAGTTAAAGACTTTCAGGCTCTTGATATGCAAGCTGCTGTTGGTCACCAGTGCGTTTAACTGGCATTTAGAACACATTTTGGTATACATATTCTTTAGAAAGTAGTCATTAGTGGAATTTAGGTTATATTCCAGGTCTTCACAAGATTAGAACACTTTTTTTTCTGGGATGCCACAAAGAATTAGTAATAACAATAGTATTAGATCTTAGAATCATTACATGGTCTCTGCAGCCTCTTAGGCCATTTTTTTTTATTTTTTAAAATTTTTATTTTATTTTATTATTATTTTTTAATGCCTATAGCACCTGTTATTTGTGGTCTCCCATCCAAGTACTAACCAGGCCCGGCCCTGCTTAGCTTCCAAGATTGGGCATGTTCAGGGTGGCATGGCCATAGACCTCTTAGGCCTGAAAAAACCATCTGACTAAAATAACTTCTTTCAGGTTTTGGTTTCAAAATTTTTGATGTACCTTTAGCTTTAGATATATAAAGAACATTAAAAAAAATTGTGACCACAGTTTGATTTAAAATAATCTTAAAATTAGTGATAGATTTTCCTCTGAAGAACAATGAAAGTCTGAGCACATACTAATAAAGGGATCCCTCGGTATAGGGAACATTTGAACCTTGAGATTTGAAACAAGGATATGATCAGGCAATCTCTGCAAGGTTCATGCTAATTTGGTGGAGGAAATGGTCTTGGAATAATATCTTACTTGATTTCAAAGAGGGTATTTGTGGAAAAGGTTGAAATAATGAAAACATGTTTAAAACATTAAATTTTGTTCTCTCTTCGTATATTTCTTGCATGTTTTCATCCTGATCATTAAATGAAAGGAACACTTGCAGTATATGTGTTATATGTCCAGGGTAGAGGTTGGAGGTGAATGATGGTATTAGAGGTTGATGAAATGCCTTATCAATTACAGTAATAGGTAAGAATTATTCCATTTGAACAGTACATCCAAATTTGTAGAGTTAATTCAATTTTAAAAACATGCATTGAGTTCCTTCTGTTTGTTCAAGTTTCCATAGATGATGTTAAGTGTAAATAGTTCTAGCATTAAAGAAGAGGAAATAAACACAGTGATAAATTGACCATAAAGCTAAGGCAGCTTTAGCTTTAAGACCACTCATTTACATGGGCCCCTGGGAGGGGCTTTAGCAATATGTTTAGATGGTCATTTGCAAAATTAAAATATTTTAGTCGTAAGTTCAGGTTGCTGTCACTTTTAACTCCCGTTGACTCTCCAACATACTTCCACTTGGGTTGGGCTGTGTGGGAATGGTTATATACATTTTGGGAGAAATTTCGGAATAATGCATTTGTGGTTTTGTCTTCTGTATCTGTATTTCTGTCTTCTGCAAAGGAAAACAGTAGAAAGAATTTAGTCATATACAGATATTGATACTTAAGTAAGTTGGGACTCTGTTGGGAAGCCATTAGAGTTTCTAGTCCACTTTAGTAGAAAAAAAATTCATTGATCTACCAGGGACTCTATGTTGATAAGAGATGATAAGTCACTCTACCTTTTTTGTTAGGGCCAAATCACTTCCCTGCATTGTAAGTTCTGTAAACGGCAATCGTTTGCATTCCACTTTCATAATAGTATCATTGGAGCCATATTATATTTCCTGTTTGCTTCCTGTTGGCTAAGTAAAATAAAAGAGAAAAAATTATCCTCTCCCAGATATTTGTTTAAGACTATGAGGAAAATTATTGCCTGTTGCCAAGTATAATGTTTTTTTTTGGATAAACTTTATTTCGAAATAATTTTAGATTTCCAGAAAAGTTGGAAAGGTCTGCAGAGAGTTCCTGCGTGCCTCTCACCTACTTCACCTAATGTTAACATCTTATGTTACTGTGGTATAGTTGTCAAAACTGAGAAGCCAACATTGGCACATTGGCACATTGCTATTAAACTGCAGATTTCTTTTGGATTTCTCTAGTTTTTCTATTAATGTCTTTTTTCTGTTCCAGAATCCCATCTAGGATCCACCATATTGCATTTAGTCTCCTTAGTCTCTTTTGGTCTGTGGCAGTTTCTCAGACTGTCCTTGTTTCCCATTGCCTTGACAATCTTGAAGAGTACTTATCAGGGGTTTTGTAGACTGTCCTTCCATTTAGGTTTGCCTAATGTTTTCTTGACTAGGCTGGGATTATGCGTCTGGGTGAAGAATACCAGAGAGGGAAAGGACTCCTCTCGTCACATTGGATTAGGACACATGATATCCACATAACACCACTGGTGATGTGAACCGTTTTTGCCAGGTTTCTCCCCTAAAGAGTTACTGTTTTTACCTTTTCTATGCTCTGTTCTTTGGAAGGGCATCACTAGGTCAAGCCTGCATTCAGGAGGAGCCTCTTCCTGGAGGGGTGAATATCTACTTAATATTTGGAATTCTTCTTTAAGGAATATTTGTCCCTTCTCCCCTGTTTCCTTATTTCTTCAGTCATTTATTTATATCAGTCTGGACTCAGGTATATTTTATGCTTTGGTTGTTTTCCATTACTACGTTATTTATTTTGTTGCTCAGATTGTTCCAGCTGTGGCTATTGGGGGCACCTTTAGGTTGGCTCCTGTGTCCTTTGATATGCAGCCACCTTTTTTGTTTTCAAGCACATCCTTGCTTTCTGGCACTAGAAGATGCTTCAAGAGGCTTATTATGTATATTTTCTGCCCCAGCCCTAGAATCAGACATATCTTCAAGGACCTCAGTGCTGGTACGCTTGTTGCTACTGGGTGGTTTTGTTTTTAATAAAGACGAAAAATTGAAATGTTAAAAGGTTTAGTTATTTTTGGTGTTTAAACTTTGTTAGATTTGGGAAGTATGTCTTGCTGGTATTTGGCTTTTACTGGCATGCCTACCACTGTCTGTATATTCATTTATTCATTCACCAGATCAAGGAACAGAACATTATTAGCATCCCACAAGGCCTGCCTGTGCACCCTTTCAGTCACCAACTATCCCAAGAGTCACCACTGTCATGACTTCTATAAGTTTTGGCTGTATTTGTACTTATAATATAGGCCAAACGGGTATTGTACTACTATCGGATATCTCATTTCTTTCTATGAGCTTTGTGAGTTTGATCCATGTTACTGCAGATATATATAGCTTGTTCATTTACATTTTAGTATCATATTCCATTGTATGAGTATACTATAATTTGTCCATTTTATTCTAGATGGACTTTAGAGGTTTTAGATCTTACATTTGGTTATCTAGTTATTGGATAAGTATGAGTAATGCTGCTAAGAACATTACTAAACATGTCTTTTGGTGAATAAATGTGGCATTTGTGTTGAGTACACTCCTAAAAGTGGAATTGCTAGTTCATAGTGTTTGTGTATGTTCAGCATTAGCAAATATTGCCAAAGTTTTCCAAAATGATGCATCTCACAAACTTTAAAAATTAAAACCATCTGGCACATTAATATAAATTTAATAAGGATTTGATCAGTGTCATGTATATGGAAAGGCCGTATACCTAATAATAACAGGATTTCTTGATTCATTTTTAGCTTCTGAAAATTAATTCAGATATCTTTGTGTTACTTGTGCTAATGCATTTTTTAAAAAATTGGGTCTATTATCTTTTTCCCTTATATTTTCTACTTTCTCCCCAGCCCAATCTAGTTGGAAGTCAAATTCCTATCTAGTATACTTCCTTGTATTTCTTTTATTTCTGAGAGATACAGATATATAGAGAGAGAGTTGACAAGTAGTGTTGGAATGCCACTAACCTTGGCCGTGTCTCCTGGATTTTAGTGAAAATACCATTTTAGAAGAATCCCCTGTTACATGGTTTCATTTGTTGATTTTACCAATATCTGAGTGCCTTGCAAGTGCACTATACTAGATGTTGAAGATAAAAAGAGGAATAAAGTGCATCCGTACGTTCAAGATCACTGGTGCATAAATTAACACAGTAAAGTACAATAATTTCAAAATAATAGAGACATACAGAAAACTATGAGAGCCCAGAGGAGAGAGTGACTGACTTTGCAGGTTTCACAGAGATCTATTTTCTGGATGTTCTGAAGGGTGAGCAATGGGGTGAAAAGAGAAGGGTATGTTAGGCAGAAGCAACAGTAAGTACAAAGGTTTAGAAATGTGGAAGTACTATTCAAAGAACAATAGTACATGGATTGTAGTATGGCAACAACACCTACTTCCCCAAACCAAAAGCAGACACTGCTTACTCAGTCATTGCATTTTGATGCTAAATTTATAAGCAGCTTCAGACTTCTCAATGGGATGCTTCAGGCAGCCACTACCAATTATTTGGAGTTGGCATGTGAGGTTGGACCGGTTTGTCTTCTCTGCAGTGGGCATCCATTGTGCCTGGAGCATAGGATGTGTGTGGGAGTGGTAAAGAATGAGAGAGGCTGGGAAGGTATGTTGGTGGGATCAGATTATGAAGGATTTTCTGTGTTACACCATTGAGTCTGTATTTATAGTCTGTGTAGGCAGTGGAGAACCATATAAGGATTTTAGCAGGAAAATGATGTAAACATATCACTCTTTTCATAAAGGTAATTATGAGAGCTTTGTTGAACATGAATTGAACTGGATAAAACAGGGGGCAAAGACACGGTAGGCACTTCATGCTATCATTAGATCTCAGTAGCTTTTAAGTTGCCAAACCACTTAGGAGTAATATAGCTGTTCAGGCAGGAGATGATGGAGGTCTGAATGAGGGTAATAGGAATGGGGAGAAAAAGATTAAGAATAATTTAGGAAATAGAACAGGGGTGAGAAACAGGAAAGAATCTTGGCAGGTTCTCAGACTTCATGCCTGGGTGCCTGCATGGTAGGGAAGACAGGAGGGGCAGAATAGGATGGGAAGATGATGACTTGTACTTGTTGGAAATTAAATTGGCCTGGAAAGAATACTTTTCCTATGGAGTCATGTTGATTTCTACCAATCCTTTGTTCTTCTAGAAGGTTGCAAATCAGCTGTTAATGTCACATGATAACATTGAAGGAACAGTCGGCTGCAGAAGATGTGGTTTTGAGTCTTGGCTCTGACACTTTATCATCACTAAGTTATAACCTCAGGCAAGCCATGTAACCTTTCTGACTCCCTATTTATCTATAAGATGGAAAATATGTGCACCCCTTTTTACAAAATCGTGAGATTCAAATGAAATTTATGTGATGGCATTTTGTCAACTCATACATATTGCGCACACATGTTTTCACTGAGCCAATCTTCCTTTTGTAAAAAAGAAAATATTTCAAGATACTTTGATTCAGGATTGATAAAGAACTTTTAAAACAGTCTTAAATAAATGTTTGGAAGTCCACAAAATAATTCTTGAGGTTGAAACGATCTAAAGTGTCATCCTTCATTCTATTTTTAGATGTTAGTTCCCTTAGGTCTATACTAACTTTTTAGCATGGATTGTAATGGGCTGTGGAGAGTCTAGCGGAATGTCAGGGGAGTTAGTGTTTGACCACCATTTACAGTTTTAAATGATTTCCATGTAAATATTATGTATTCTTGAATCTAGCTTTTCTTTCACTTTACCACTTTTAAACCAGTTTGATATTCACTTATTAATAATTTAATTTAGATTCTTTAAATCCTTTGGGGGAGAGAAAGGAGGCTTATTTACATTAATAATAAAAATAATGTAAATATAATTTCCCCCCTAAACTCTTAGAACCAATTTCATTTGAGATCTGTAAGATAACACATAGCTTAGAAACAGTTGGCCTTTTATTGCCTGATGTGTATATAATTAAATTTTTTTGGTGGGGAGTGATTAAAGTTCATTAAAAATTTGACCTTTTGTAATTAATGACATGTCTTCTATTTGTAATTTAAAGAACTTCGTATTTTATTCATTGGTATAATAAACATATATAACTTATGAAGTTTATTACAGAAAGGTAATAAACTTGATTGTATATAGTAAAAGGTTAAACAGCTAAAAATGTGTGCCTATGTAGTTTTTATAATTTAAATCAGATAAGGGGTAAGTAATATATGTGGATAAGTGGCTATGGATGGCAGTTATGGTGCTGTTTCTAAAGGAACTCAAGATTGAGGATGGAAGTACCTGAGATACCTCTCTTGGCAGGGTTCCTCTTGGCTAGGATGGTCTCAAACACGATCAGATGTCAAAGTGGCAAAGGAGATTCTAGGGGGAATACACAGTGGTATGTATGAAATGCATGAAAATAAGAATTCTTCTATTGACAGGAAATACTTGGGATTGGCACTTGCTAGTAGACCTCTTTTTGTGATTTGGCTTGAGAAGATTCCCCTCCAAGTTCTCCTTGTTCTTGAGAACACTGATACAGTGCTGTGATCTCAGTGTATTTTTGAGGTCTCGTGATATTTAAGTACAATTAATGTTCGAATTAATACCACATGGGAAAAATTTTAATTCAAATCCACACTATTTACAGAAAGAACCACAACTTCCATCATCTCATCCTCTGGCATAGGAGTGTCAGAAATGTGGCCTCAGCATTGTCCCTTCTGTCAATGGCAAATGTTGCTTGGTGGTCATGGACACCTCAGAACTTGCCTTCAGAACTTTTCTGAAGGTACTATTCTAGACCGCCGAGAATACCATCCAATTAGAATTGGCACAAGAAAGGAAAGCTTTTTGCTATGTAAGCTCTGAGTTTTGCCAAATTGTGGAAAATAAAAATATTTGAGTTTTGTTGAAAAAAGTTATGCTGAAACAAAATTATTTTTCAGTGGAAACTACTTGACATTTAATGATATTTGTTCTATGAGATGATAACATTTAGTTAAGAATGCTGAATAGAAAGAGAAAAATAACACTAATAATTAAGAAAGCCTATTTTTAAAACTTTCATTTTGGAACGGGATCAATTATAACTTGGTTACTTTATTGCATAGAATAGGTTGGAAGGGTTTGGGATCTGGACCAAACTTACTTCTAGTTTGAGGGGTGGCGGTGATGGTGGAGAAACCTAACTTCATAGAGGGACAGAAACCAGGGATGTCAGTTCTATAAAGCAATCAGCCTCCAAGAAGTCCAGTTACAGGACTCGATCATCTGATGAACAAGCAGAGCCATAAAGGGCAGACCATAGCTGTAGAAAAGAGCCAGTAAGTGATCTGTGCTGGGGAAGTCTGGTAGCTGGTTTTAGTCACTGATGTTAATGGTCCAAGGATTAGACTTTAGGCCTAAGGAAGGTGACTGGCAATAATAAGCCAAGGCTTGCTTGCTTTTTAATCCCCCCCTTTTTTTTTTAAGATAAAGGATTTATAGGCTATATAGACAGACAGATTAGTTCTCGAAAATAAAGCAGGAGCCCATGTTTCAGAATTGAGATAAACTCGTGATTTATGGCAAAGGTGACTTGAGGCTAAAGATCCTAGGGCTTGGCTTGGGGCACAGAGCGTAAGATGATCTCAAGAAGGGAGAGTCAGGCTCTGAGGAGGGCCAGTATTCTCCTTAGGATTTCTGTCATGACATATTGTTTATGAATGATGAGGTGAATGAATATTTTTTTCCAAGACTGACCTGAAAACCTACCTTGAATCAGTTCATGCTCTTGCTTACTGTTCTCCAGTAGCTTTTCATCATATCTAAACTAGACCCCAAACCCTACTAACCTATTCTCTTTTTACTGCCTTTGAAGGCCTGTGTGATCTGTCCCCACCTACCAAATGCTTTCAAGGCCTTACCACACATAGCCTCTTGGTTCTGGAACAGGTCCTTCCCCCAGCTCTGCAGTTAGCTGCTACCCAATTTTAAAGTCCCTATTTAGATGTCGTCTTCTCAAGGAGTCTTCATGCTGAAGTTTCTACTCCAGTGACTGCTAACTACCTTAATTTAAAAGTGTTATTCATCTATATGAACATCTATGAATTCTTTTTTTTTTCAAATTGCCTTAATTTCCATCAAATAGTTATGTGGTTTATCAGAATTTGTGATTCACTGAGATGAGGCCATTTCAGAGAGTATGCTGTATAAGGTCTAATCCTGAACATCCAAGGCTATGACTGGCCCTTCTAGTGTGTGTTCACTGAAATATTCTCCTTAGTAATTTATTGAGCAGGCCTGTTGAATAGAATTATCTAATTATAACATTTAGGATTTAAAATGCCTGCTGAAGATGACAGTGTTGTTTTAGTAGATGATTTCTTTATGACAGATATGTTATACTAAGACTAGTTTCTTAAAGCCTTTCTATAGCAATTTATAGGAAGACATTGGTTTTAGTATTCCCTGGGAGCTTGTCTAATAAATCTTAAGAGTTTATTAGATATTTCAGATTGAGTTAAAAAGAAAGGTCTAAAACACAGCCTTGATTCTTTCACATTATTAAAATGCTCATTCCTTTTGAAAAACACTGAAGTTTTGTCTTGCTATGTATCATCCCTCTACCTTATATATAAATCCTTTGATAATGTTGAAATATTTTGAAACTTAATGTTTAAATACCATTTCAGATATGTCCTTTTACATCATCAGATAGTTAATCTAATAAAAATCAATAAAAACCTAATAAAAATCAATAAGTCAATAAAGTTATTGGAAGAACTAATTCACTGCATTAAATAATCTAAAATCTTGATTAGGCCTACCATTGGCTTAGGTTACTGGAATTGTAAAAAGGGAAGTCATGGGATTTTAGAGTTTAGAGGGATTCCTTAGGTCAGGTTCTACAAAGAGAGGTAGCCAATCTGAAGAAAGACTCAAAAGTTGTCAAATTAAAATCCCTTGGTGCTATACTGTCAGTTTCTAACTGTTAATTCAAGGAATGCATTTCCCCATTTTCCCATATAATAAATGATAGGTAGCTGGGACAGCACCCATGCAATCCCCCCCACTAGCCCCAGTGACCGACCCCTGCAAGTGGGAATGCAGGATCGGGGTAACCACAGCTACACCCACACTCGTGATAGGGGGTCAGGAGCCTTGGAGTCTCCTTCTCACTCTGCCATTTTGTGCAAGTCATTTGACTCCTCAGGCTCAGATTACTCATCTCTATAAAATTAGTGGGTTGAGCAAGATCATTTCCAAGGTTCTTTTAAGCTCTGCTGTCATGTAATTGGAATTTTCTGATTCCTGGGTCAAAGTCTGGGCAGGGATTTGGGTGGCAGGGTAGCATAGGTAGACAGGCACTTCATACTTAACCGCCTTCCCATATTTCCATGATTTAGTCACCAGTTCAAATTGAATAACCAAAAGTGGTTGTGTGATCTCACAATAAGTTTTGGTATTCTTATAGGAAAGCATTTTCAGTTTTATCATGGGGGTCGTTGAAAAAATTTTGTTTCTAGTACTTGTGCCCTTTTGATACCACTCTATCATTCTTTGAGCACTTCAGTAATTTCTGGTGCAGACAGATGTTCCAGTTTACCTTAAAATTTCCCTGGAAAATTACTGTACAGTGTCCCAGCCCTGGAGTCAGCCAGTTTCCTAAGGAGTCCTGGTTCCTTTAAAGAGGAATGGGCCATGTGTACCCTTGCAAAATGGGTTGTTTTGCTTCTCCCTCTTTTGGAGGGCAGAGCTAGGAAATATGTTTTTTTGAAGTTGTGTAATACCTCTAGGTCTAATTCACCACCGCAGTGCTCTTCCTCTTTCTCACATTAGGTTTGTATAGTCCTCCCTCAGTTGATGATTCCCAAAATATCTCTGTATTTACTTATTTTTCCAGTGCTACAATAAATACAAAATAGTTTCAGAATTTTCACCAACATTACTATCAATAACAAACCTACATAAAATTCTAAATTTCTTTGTAATTCTCCTTACCTTAAGAATAGATCAAACTGAAGATGTATATCCGTCTACTCTCAAAGAGGTTACTGTCTGTTGTAGCTTGTCTTGATACCATATTTTTCCCTTCCTCCCTCCCTTCCTCCTGTACACAGTAGATACTCAGTAAATGTTTGCTGAGAGGTAGTCTGTGCCCTTCTTTGAGCTATTCCTGTTGACAGTACTTTCCTAAGTTAAATTAATTACCATTTCTATAGGAGTCAAGTATAATTGATCTACCAAAAACACTAATATTTTGAGCAGTCATATATATATAAATAAAAGGATATCTAATATATATAACTTTATAATGTATCTTTTATAGCAATAAATAAGTTACATATAAAACCCTAGTGCATAAACCCATATATTATTAAACTCATTTTACCTATATATTCATGTAATCTTTAATTATCTCATATATCATTTTTAATTCACAGAACCTGAGGGTCCTTTTTTTCTGGTCTCAATTTCAACCAGTATTTCACATTAAGATCATTAGGTCATCAGAAATTGTGTGTTTCAACTGTATTTTTCACTTGAAGAGGTGAGAGGCATATGAAAAACATGATTTTTTTTTTGGTGGTATCATCATAGACTCTAAGGTGTGTAAATTCTAGTTAAGCACCAAAAAAAAAAAATCACAGACTGATAGAACAACCACTGTGGGCTAGGTGCGGGGCGGGGGGCGGGGAGGGTAGTAAGCTGGGGAGAGGAAGGAGATAGAGAGAAGCTAATGTTGGTGGAGGGAAAGAGATGGGAGGGAGTAAATGTGTATTTGAACTTAGTACAATGAAATTTGAGAAGTATAAACTGGGGAAATTATAATTTTTAGTATTTTATTTTTGTTAAAACTAACAAATGAATCTCCTTTAAAATAGCTGGTATTTTTTTTTTTAAAGTATGTTTTAATCACCCAAATTGACAGAAATATGTAACTACATTTTCCTTGGTATTATGTCTCAGTGATGAAGAGAAAATATTAATGTTGGTACAGGCAAATATTGTTTAGTTATTCTTTAGGGGATCATCTATTGGAAGAATTTCTAGATTATATGTTTTCGTGTAGTATTATGTTAAAAACAGTCATCATATATTAAAGAAAATAGGAACTGGGAACATTTCTGTTTTCATTGATTTGATCACTGTACCTTTAAATTGGAACTATATTTGGGGAAAGCTTGAGTCTTTTAAAGATTTTTAAAGATATTTCAGAGTATTTAAAAGGTACTTTAAAAAAGTATTTTAAGATATTTTAAAAAGATTTAGATTTTTAAAGCATTTTTATTTTACTTTCATTTGTACATATGCATATTAAATATGTGTACGTGTTTCAGATCTTATTACGATTAAGCATATTCTTCCCATCTTTTTCTGTATTATTTTCTTATGAGCCTATGTAAACTTAAATCTCTAAACACAGCCTTCTAGACTATTTGGTCATTTCAGCACCTTTTATTTGCATAGATTTTTCATAAATGTAGCCATGGCCAGAGTATCTCAAATATTTTTATCAATGATAAAAAAGCGAAAATTGATTCAGTGCGTAGAAGGAGCTGGCTGGGGCCTGGGTTGAGGGCAGGCTGGAAGAAGCATGTTTATTTGGTTTTGGACACTGTAACAGAGCTATTTGGGTTCAGCTGCTGGTCAAAAAGCCTTTGTGGGTCGGACCAAGAACAAGGCCGGAGAGATTCCCAATGGAGTCCATGACATGCAAGCAGAATCTCAGTGACCAGTTCTACAACACCAGGTGCTGCAGCTCTTGCCATGTCTATACTGAGTCTATCATCCTGGGGACCTGGTACATGATGGTAAACCAATTGATGGCAATTTTGCTGACTATGGAGGTAACTCATCCAAACTCAATGCCAGCTGCCAACAGTCAGTATTGAGTCACTGGCAGTTGTTATTTGAGAGAATGGCTGATAATGCCTGTGGGTTTTTTTTTTTTTTGCTGTCTCAGTTCTTATGTTTATAAATCAGTTCAAAGCTGGTACATGGAGCAATTTCTTATCAGGTGGGTTAGCTTTTACTGTTCTTTTACCAGCTTTTTGACTTCGTTCTCAGTTGCCTGGTTGCTGTTAGTTCTTTCACTTATTTGCCAAGAATCAAAGAATATCTGGATCAATTACCTGATTTTCCTTATAAAGATGACCTCTTGGCATTGAACTCTATCTGCCTCCCGTTCATTGTTCTTGTGTTTGCCTTATTCATAGTTTTTAAGGCTTTCTAATTAACTGTGTTTGGAACTGCTATAAACACATTGACTACAGAAACATGCCAAAGATTACGTACTCTGCTTTTGAAGCACCTCCACGTTATGTTTTACCAATCTATGAAATGGCAGCGAAGATGCCTGAAAAAAGAACCTTCACCTCCTTACATGCTTGCTTGAAGAAATTCTGCCCTTGTCATAAACCCTATACCAGCTTTTTGTCTTTTTTTTATTTTACAGAATGCAGCAATACAGGGCTCTTCAAACTTGTTTGATATAAACTACATTTTTCTTTGTTTAAGCATTTTCAAATACTAACAAGCTTTTGAACATCTATTAAAAGTCAGGGTTTTGTTTTTGTTTTTGTTTTTGGTTAACTCTAACAGTTTAGTAGTTTTTAAAGACAGTCTAGGTTAAGCAAGAGCAAAGTGCCATTTTTTGCCTTTAATGGGGCGGGGGTGGGAACAGGGTATTCTCTATACTTTTTTCCTTAACTTTGCACTTTCTTTATGTAATAGTTCTCGTTTTGGGTATTTGCTGCCCTAGTTACTTTTAGGAAGGATGAATGAAATATTCAGGGTAAGTGAGTTGGGTATAAGATCTGAAGTTTTCAGCTATGAAAACAGGAAAAATATATAACATTTTAACTTAACTGTGGAAGATGATGGTTGCATATTTCTAATTTGTATGTGTTTCCATCTTTGTGATAAGATGCTTTAATAAATCTCTTAAAATTAAAAAGAGGTTAAAATCCTTTGAATTAACTTTTTGTATTTTTTATTACAGGTAAATTGGGATATTCACATTGTACAGAAACAGAGGTAAGAGAAATGCTCAAATATTTCTTAGTAAAGCAGCTTCGCAGCCCTACATAGACTACTTTTGAGTACTGAACTATGTCGCTGTGGGTTTTTAGTGTTCTGATAAGACTGTGTTGAGAGCAGGTATATATATATCTTTTACATTTAGGAAGTGTAAAATGTGAGGAATAGTCAGTTACCTCATCCATATTTTTAAAATATCAGGATGTGTTATAAGATTAACTTAATTATATTTTAAATTTTTTCTCATTATTTGTAAAGTTGAGTCAGCTAAGATTCAGTTTAAGTTCTTTTTTTCATAATCCAATCTAATGTGTCATGACAAAGAAATCATTTAAATATGTTTGACTCTTATGAAGCTATCTTGGTGTAGGAAAAAATAGGGACTTGGAAACAGTGTTTTAGTGAGATTAATAAATGAATTAATTGCTTTGTTATTTGTATAAGTAGGATTATTAATTTTTAACAATATAATTCAAAATTCTGATTGTGAAATTCCTGTGTTCCTTGCAGGAATTTCAAGGATAACACTGAAATATGAGGGCAGCATCCATGAATTACATATCTGTGGTGTTCTTTTTAGGAGCTGTTGTATTATCCTTACATGGAGTGTCTTAGATCTTTTGTTAATGGCAATGCCTAATTAAGGATTTGAGAAGTTATTTTTCTAATTTTATAATACATCTATATGTTGATGCAGGTGTTAGTAAATTTTAACTGTCACTTTAGTAAAATGCAAGGTCCCTAAGGGATTATATTGTATAATAAACAAAAATAATTTATTAGTTTTTGCATTCAGAAATAATACAATTTATTTTCGTATTTTCTATAGAGATAATTTTGCCAAATTCGCTCTAAAAATAGGCAAGAACTTAATATTTTTATATTGCAAAGATTTTTGGTGTACTGTTCAATATGATATGAAAGTGAGATTTGATTTGAGTTAAAAGATATAAATTCTATCTATGGCTTCTGGCGTGCATTTTTTAGCTTTATGATTTTGAGTAAGTAATTTTTTCTCTCAGAACTTTAGCTTTCTTATCTATAAAGTGTTAATGATAGTCCTTGTTAACCTCATGGGTTGGGAAATTTTGAAGGGAATATGTATGTGTAAATGTTTTATAAATTCTAATGACACTATTATATATATATCGAGATGGTAAAATACATTCAGCATTCATCTGCAATTAGCTAACGAAATGTGAAGGTGAGGATTTTACATACAAGGCATATCATAAGTCTCATTATTCTGTCTTAGGTTGTATTACCATAAAATCAAAACAAGTACTGAACAACATTTTAACGTTTTGTTCAATACTTGCTTTGTATAGAAGTGTCACTTCATTTTATCTCCTGATTATCTTTCAGCCTTACCCTTTGATCCATAATTTACTTTGGTCACCAAAAGAATTGGAACCTAAACAAAACTCTCTTCTAGAATTTTTTTTTCCTATAACTATTTGAAAAGGAAAATCACAAGAAAATAAAAATTTCAATCTGATATTTAGTTTACAAAATAGGTTCGGGGTATTTTCTAGGGGTAACAGTGGTGGTCATCTCTGGGAAAGAGATTGGGATTATGAATGGTGATTTATTTATATTGTTTTTATTTTTTAAAAATGAGAATGTCTGTGTACTTTGGTAATTAAAATAATAAAAAGGTAGTGCAGTGGAAGCAGTGAGAACTTTTTCAAGAAGTTTGATGACTTGAGAGGAGGAGGAGAGAGCTTGAGTAGGAAGTTTTGTTTTGTTTCAATTTTGTTTTTTGAGATTAGGGAAGTCTATCCATTTGGTGGTGGTAGTAAGCGAGCCAGGAGAGAGTGAGACTGGAGTACAGATTAGGGAGTAGATATTTGCTGAAATCAGATTACATCTAGAAGGTGGCTTGACTAGAGCAGTGGTTCTCCAAGGGCTGTGGGAGGACTTGGGGGGCGGGGACGGGGTTCCTGACATCCTTTCGAGATCACACTATTTTCAAAGTAATACCAAGATATTATTTGCTCTTTTACTTTCATTGTCTTGAGAGTGTACTGGGGAGTTTTTAGAGGCTACATGACAGCGAGCCTGTGAGTGTCATTCTAGACTGCAGAAACAGATATGAGATCTAGCTGGCTTTTATTAAGCATGATCTTCAAGAATTTTGCAAAAATGTGAAATGGTACCATCTCTATCACCTTTTTTTTCTTGAAATTTTTTAAAATTTAGTTTCAAGTATATAATACATTGGTTAGACATCTATATTGTTCATAAAATGATCCCCACAATTGCACCCTCCCTCCCCTGACCTTCCACCTAGCCATCGTATTAATGCTAACTGCATTCTCCATCCCCATGACCATCCATCAGCTACTAATTTGTACTTCTTTAGCCCTTTACCCCATTCTCCCATTCCCCCAAACCCCCTTCCCCTCTGTCCGACATCAAATTGTCCACTATATTTGTGAGACTGTTTTTGATTAGTTCGTTCTTTTTATTCCTTAGATTTCACATATAAGTGAAATCATACAGTGTTTATCTTTCTCTGTCTGACTTAAATACCTACTAGGTTCATCAAATCAATATCTTTTTCCATCCTCTTCCTTTTCATATGTAGGAATCTTGTTTTCTTATCCTTCAGTTACTCTATCTTTTGGTTGGAGCACTTAATTCTTTTCCATTTAAGGTACTTATTGATAGGAATGTAGTTGTTACCATTCTTTATTCCTATTTTTGATATGTTTTTTCTTCTTAAAGAAGTCCTTCCAACATTTCTTGTAATACTGGCTTGGTGTTGATAAATTCCTTTAGCTTATTTTTGCCTGGGAAGCTCTTTATTTGTCCTTCAACTCTAAATGGTAGGTTTGCTGGATAAAGTATTCTTGGTTGTAGATGCTGGGTCTTCATCACATCAAATATTTTGTGTCAAGCCCTTCTGTCCTGCGTAGTTTCTTTTGAGAAATCAGCTGCCAGTCTTACGGGTGCTCCTTGTAGGTAACTAACTACTTTTCTCTTGCTGCTTTTAAGATTCTCTCTTTATATTTAACCTTTGACATTTTAATTATGATGTGTCTTGGTGTGGGCCTCTTTGGACCCCTGATTTTTGGAATTCTTTGAGTTTCCTGGGGTCTATTCACCAGATTAGGGAAGTTTTCAATCATTATTTCTTCAAACAACTGTTCAGTGTCTTGATTTTCTTCAGTTACACCAATCAGATGAATATTTGGAGCCTTAATAGTGTCCCATATCCTCCTTAAATTATTTTTATAGTCTTGGCATCTTTTTTCTTGCCATTCTGATTGAGTGTCCTGATTGGCTTTCCTGTCCTCTAGATAGGGCATTTGATCCTCTTCTTTATTCACTTTGCTTATTTCTTTGTTTACTCCATTTAATATATTTATCATCTCAGATAATGTCTTCTTCATTTCTGACTGGTTCCCTTTTATAATTTCCATTTCCATTTTTATGTTTTTTATCTCTTTGTTGAAGTTCTCACTGAATTTATCTCCACTTCCCAAAAGTTCATTGAGCATCTATATAACCAGTGTTTTGAACTCTGCATCTGTTAGATTACCTGACTCCATTATATCTGGGTCTCTGTTCTGCTTTCTCATATGGTTTCTGCTTCTTTGTCTTCCTATCTTGGCTGCCTTTCCATGTCTGTTTCTATGTACTAAGCGAAGCTCTTAAGTCTCCGGTCTTAGTGTGGATTTCTGAAGTAGGTGTCCAGTCGCACAGTCTTGAGAGAGGTTCAGCTGCAGGCCAGATTTAGCCCACGTCTCTGCCCCTCCGGGGCCACTTGTTAAGATTCAGCATGCAATCCACATATGCTGTGCTTATAGTTGCCTCAAAAGGCCACAGTAGAAACCAAGGCCAGTTGCCTCCAGTGTGAGTCTAGGTGCTGCTCAGCAAGGAGCACCTGACTCTCTGTGGACACACCTGGATGTGGCTTGAGTGGGGCCAAGAGTTGGGGGAGGCAGAGTTTCAGGGCATCCTGGACTGAGCGACCTCTGTTATCCAGTTTGATGACATCACGGCTATCACTGTTGGGGTAGCATTACGTCCTCGCTGGGAGAGGGGAAGACTCAACAGGGAACAATGGATACCACCGGCATTTCTGCACAGAGCGAATCTCACCTTGGCCTGCCCTCTGACAATGTCTCTCTGTAAGTCTCTGGTTTCCCCTTTGCACAGCCGAATCGGCACTGGTGCTCAGAGCAAGCAGGTCCATCACCGTGAAAATCGCGGACGTAGCCCCTTTAAGAGGCTTCTGCAGCTGCCGCTGCTGCAGCCTCTGTCTCACTCAGTCGTTTGGACTGGCAGCCCTGTGTCCTTGCCCCATCCTACCTTCTGCCATTGCAGGGTGATTTCTTGTATTTCTCCCTAGTTGTATGACTTGTTCATCTAGATCCCAGGCGATTTTTCCTTGTTGCTGCTCCTTGTTTCCATCACAACTTTGATTTGGTCGCCAGGGAGATGAACAGAGCCTCTATCACCTACAGCATTTTTTTCCTCATCACTTTTTTTTTTAACAGTTTTTTTTTCCATAAAAATGTTACTGATATTAACATGTTTAGTATTATTTTTTAATAATTTATAATACAGTATATGTTGATATGTTATAGTTCACATAAACAAAAGTTCATTGGACTCCTCAGTAACTTTTTGGGATGTAAAAGCATCCTAAAAATTAAAAGATTTGAGAAATTTGGGGCTGGGGCATGGATAGCAGAGGTGCTTCTTCCTGAGAAACGGAACTGAGAGTTAAGAGAGATAAAACTAGGGCCCTGAAGTAGACAATGGGAAAGTTGAGAGAATCATTGCTCTGTGGATTTAAGCCAATCTTTTTTGTCAACGAGAAGACAGGGTCATTTTTGAGAGTGAGGTTATACTGGATCAGAAAGGTGGATTGGTAGAGCCTCTTTTTTGCCCTTAAATTGTTTATCTATTGAGAAAAAAGATTCTCAGTTCTTTCTGTAAGTTAAATGTCCCATCAAACTCTTGCTGGCATTAAGTCCACACCAAGAGAAAGGTTGCTAACAAGTTTTGCAGATGAGAAGTGTGAAGGATTTTGGATGAGGTGGAAAAGCAGCATATTGCTAGTTCCACACGGTAATGCAGGGTTACACCAGCCTTTCTGAATTGGAAGGGGTGTTGGGAGGAGGCAGTGTGAAGGCTGTTTGTTCCTGGGTGCTGGATGATGTGTTGCGAATGTAGAACATTTAGCGTAAAACCTGTCTTAATGAATGCAGCGTATTATTATTACTTGGGAGGTGTAGGGTTTCCTGGGAGAAAGAAAGAAAGTCTTACTTCTTCAGAAAGACTCATAGAGCCACTAGGAATCTCAGGATGACTACTAGGAAAAAGAGTCCTTTCTGGTGCTGTAGGACCCTCATCAAGACATATGGTTGAAATACATAACTTTAAGTACGACTGTTTTTATTTTAATAGCTTTTGTGGTACAAAAAATGTTATGAATTATTTTCTAGTTTTACTTATAATTCCCTTTTTAATATTTTTCATAAAAACCCAACAAAATTATGACTTTAGAGAAAGCAAAGAGACCATACATAGGCATTGAATCAACTTTTATGTGATCTTATACCTCAAGATTAGCTTACTGTTTCTTAAAATCAAGTACAGTTGACCCTTGAACAATGTAGTGGTTAGGGGCACATCCCCTATGCAGTCGAAAATGCATGTATAACTTTTGACTCTACAGTTGACCCTTTGTATCTTTGTATATTGGTGCTTGGTTTCTCATCCACAGTTGGAAAATGCAGTTAGGACTGTGGTTAGGAAAGCAAAAACACTGTTTCCTAACTGTGAGTGGTTAAATCCGTGGATGTTGGATGTGAAGCAGTGGATAAGTGCATCTTCACAGCTCAAACTGTGTTGTTCAAGGGCCAACCGTATTCTACTTTCTCACTACTTGGAAAAATTTTAATATATGATTATACTCGTATTTTCCAGCATTCTAAGCCATGAAGGGATATCTTTCATATAATTTGTTTTAAAAGACATGCAAAATTTTTTACTTTACAGATAGGCAATTTAATTTTTTCCTATAGCTTTTTTTTCCCATTTTTTGAATGTACAATTTATATACAGTAAAATTTAACATTTTTAGTTACAATTCTTTGTGTTTTGATAAATATATTCTTTTGAACCATCCCCATAATCAAGTTCTGTCACCTCCTCAAATTCTTCCATTTCCCTTATAGTCATTCTCTCCTCTCCCCCCAGCCCTTCGTAACCACTGATCTGTACTTTGTCCCTCTCATTTTGAGAAGGACATGTAATTTAAACAATGTGTTACTCTTACTTCTGCCTCCCTAGGAGTGCCTCACAGCTCAGACTGGTATTTATAAACTCTTGAATGACTGACCTGTATATGTAGGAACTTGTCTGCCATGGCAGTAGTCCTGATCCATAGTTTAGGGGGAGCTTTCACCCCATTTTGCAAGTTTTTCCTACTGTCATTATTTAAATAGTTTTGTTGGTTATACTCTTATAGTTGAAGAAAATTGCTAAGCAGTTAAAAATACTAAAAAATAAAGGATTTGAATTTTCAAGTATTTTAATTGAAGCTTTTTCATTGTCGTTTTTAGCTTTCCAAATTTCATCACATTCTTGTCTTTTATTAGCTCGTTAATTATTAAGGACTCACAAGCCCTTTCCCTTTAGCAGGAAAGAAGGTTAAATGAATAACTAAAACAATCTTGGTGTTTCCCCTGGTTGATTAGCTCTATTTTAAGTGCAGTAGGTTAAAGTATTATATAAAGTTACATTAACTTTTGTCAGTACTTTAATCTTGATAGAGCTTGTTTCTAAAAATAGCGTGGAAGAAATATTTAAGCTTTCCCAAGGGAAGTTATTAAAAAGATTCATGTCTACATCTTAGAAATAACTTCAGATATACTGCACATAAATACTTTGTTTTGTTCCCACATGCATCTTTAAAAATACTTTAGAACTTACTATATGCTAAGTGCTATTATAGACATTAACTAATTTAATTATCAAGACTAATTTATGGAATGGATACTGTTGTTATTCATATTTTAGAAATGAGAGCTAAAGTATAGAGAGGCTAAGTAACTTGCCTAAAGCCATAGTCAGTATGTTGCAGAACCACTTCTCTTAACCTTTCATGTTTGTTTTATCTAGCCTTTATCTGTACAGTATGGTATCTGTTTAATGCTGATAAGTAATTTAATGCCCCATTTGGGACATTGAAATGGCTGAGTGTCTCTTTATTACATATATGCCTCTTACTTGTGACTGTTTCAATTCCTGGCATTATGTAGCCAGGGAATATGTTCTTGCTACATGTAAACTTGGTAAAGGAGTGAATGGAGTTTATGAACCTTCAACCCCAGTGGTTAGGTGAAAATGTAGTAATTTGTGAAGTAGTCTGATTCTAAATTACTTAGAACTACTCAAAAATTGTTCTATATATTTGATTCTCTTGGGAAATCAGATATAGAATTAGTCTGCTTCATGGGGAACCCAAAACTCATTTGAAAATAAGAAATACATCAGAGTTAATATTTTGGACTTATTCCATTCTGGTTATATATAGTTTTGGATACAAACTGGATTATATGAAAAGTTTTATGTTTCTTGAGCAGTCTAAAATAAACTGGTAGTAGTATGTGGGTCTTTCCTGCTTTAACACAGAATATAACATTTAAAAATGTCTGTTTTATCTTTAGTTAAATCAGCCCACGGCACTTTGATTTCACCTCTGGCTCATGTATATCATGGTAATAATTGGATGAGTAATGCCTCTTTTAATTGACATTTGATAGCCCTTAGTTAATTTTTTTTCTGGCTTTATTGAAATATAATAGACTTAGTTGCTCATATTTACATTGTACGATTCAATGAGTTTTTTAAAATTATAGTTGACATACAATAATATAACAGTTTAAGTTGTACAGCATAGTGATCAGAAATCCACATAACTCACAAAGTGATTTTTTCCTCCAGGTACCCCTATGACATGGATATTTTTACATTTACTTGTGTCCCATAGGCTCTTTAAATTATTGTTATAGTCTTGGCTTCTTTTTTCTTACTGTTCTGATTGAGTGTCCTTGGCTTCCCCACCCTCTGTATCGGTGGTTTGATACTCTTCTTTATCCACTCTGTTGATTCCCTCTGATATACTCTTCATCTCAGATAATGTGTTCTTCATTTCTGACTAGTTCTCTTTAATTTCAATTTCCATTTTTATGTTTTTTATCTCTTTTTTAATTCTGAGTTTATCTACTGTTCCCCTAAGTTCATCGAGCATCTTTATAACCAGTGTTCTGAACTCTGAATCTGTGAGATCGCTTGACTCCATTATATCTGGATCTCTGTTCTGGTCTCTCATATGGTTTCTGCTTCTTTGTCTTCCTATTTTGGCTGCCTTTTCCTGTCTGTTTCTATGTACTAAGCAAAGCTTCTAAGTCTCCCGGTCTTTTATTAGTGTGGATTTGTGAAGTAGGTGTCCAGTGGCACAGTCCTGAGAGGGGTTCGCTGCAGGCCAAGTTTAGACCCAGCCTCTACCCCTCCAAGGCCACCTGCTAAGATTCAGTATGCAATCCACATATGCTGTGCTTATAGTTGCCTCAAAAGGCCACACCAGAAACCGAGGCCAGCTGCCTCCAGTCTAGGAGTCTAGGCACTGCTCAGCAAGGAACACCTTACTCTCTGAGGATGTACCTGGATGTGGCTTGGGTGGGGCTGCGAGTTGCTGGAGGCGGGTTTTCAGGGAATCCTCCGGGCGGAGCGACCTCTGTTATCCAGTTTGATGATGTATCCGCTATGGCAGTTCCGTGTCTGTGCACTGAGAGTGGGGAGGGCTCAATAAAGGAACAATGGCTACCATGGGCACTTCTGTCTGCAGGGGATTCTTGTGTCTGGCTCTCACTCTGACAACTCAGTGTCTCCCTGTAAGTCCCTGTAGGCCCCCAAGCAACAGACCCATCACTAGGGCTCAGAGCAAGCAGATCTATCACTGAGAAAGTTTGCTTGCAGACATGGCCTCTTTAAGAGGCGTCTGCAGCTGCCAGCTGCTGTTGTCATAACCTCTGTCCCACTCAGCCACTGGGTACTGGGTAGCCTCGTATCTTTGCCCCCTCCTACCTTCTACCATTGCAGGTTGATTAATTTTTACTCCCTAGTTGTAGTGCTTTTGTTCATCTAGATCCCAGATGACTTTCCTTGCTGTTTACTCCAAGTTTCTGTCACAACTTTGATTTGGTTGCAAGAGGGATGAACAGGGCCTCTATCATCTATGTCATTTTTCCCTGTCTCTCCACCTTTAGTTACTTTTAAAAGTAACTAAAAAACCTAACATGAAAGAAAAATGTAATATTTTAACAAAAAACAATTGTGTAAAACTTTACCTGCATAATGAGCCTGTTTTATATGACTGTAAGATAATATTTGACACCAAACTAAGTAAATGTTTGAATTGCTAGCAGAATCAAAAAGGCAACTATACTTTTAGATCTTCTCTTTTAGCAGAAGGCTTTATGTGCTCTTAAGTCTTACTTTAAGGGTTTATAAATGGAATTGCATAAAAAGAAGTTAAAATGATGTGTATTCTATAAAGGAATTGGAAGGATAAGTTCCATTAACTGCTAATTACAACAGCACTTTCTCTTTGGTTAGCAGGTAAAAGGAACAGGAAGGATTCTCACATTCTACTTCCTGTCTTTTTGGATTAAATTTCCCAAACATGCCTGAATTTACATGGCCATTTGATTGACATGAACGTACATGGCCTAGAAATGGGTTTGTGTGAGTAAATTGAGTCTGCCTTTGAGTTGCTGCTTCTGAGTGTCAATATTAGTAAAGGTTAGTAGTAAGATATTATTGATGTGATAAATAGATAATCTTACTTAGATTTCATGTATCATCAGATACATACTGGGGGAAGTACGATAGTTACTTGGCACATTTGAAATTCATTTTCCCTTTCTCCCTGCCTCCTTTCTCTCTCCTCTTTTCCCCTCTCCTCTCTCTGTCTCAGATAACATTTATTACCAAAATCTCCTTTCTATGTTACAGTTATAGATGTCTCAAATATAGAGGACATGGTTTGACCATAGGATATAAAATTTTTACAAATAGTTTTCCTTTGTATAATTTTTATTCGCAGACCAATGACAGTTAGAAATACATGTCTGGAAAAGGATTTTAAAATAACCAAAATTATCTTGGAGTAAACATTTTATTTTTGAAGGAGCAGAAAATTTACCTTTCAGGTAACTTAAGCATCTATAAGTACTTCGATAATAGAGTAGAACATTTTCTTAATAATTTGCCTTATCAGGGGGCCATATCAATCTGCTTTAATGAAAAGTTTAAATTTTAAATGTATTTAATAAAATAAAAGTTAGTGTTTTTCAGTATAGATAGTATAGTGTTGACAGGGTCAAAGTGGGAGAGGGCTAGATTTTCATTTCCTTCTCCAAAGTACAGTTGACTCTTGAACAGTGCAGGGGATTGGGGTCACTGACCCTCGCTAGTTGAAAGTCCTTGTATAACTTCTGATTCCACAGTCAGCCCTTTGCGTCTGTGGATTTCACCAAGTGTGGACCAAAAATAGTATTTGCAACCCGCAGTTAGGAATCTGTGGTTGGGAATGTGAAAATACTGTTTTTGATCTGCAGTTGGTTGTAGCTGTGGATGTGAAACCTACAAGTATGAAGGGCTAAGTATAGTTAATGAAAAAAATTCTGAGTATAATCGAACCTGTACAATTCAAACACGTATTGTTGAAGGGTCAACTGTACCTTTATTTATTTGTAGAAATAGTGTATATTTATTGTAAAAATTAAAACATCATAGTAAGATACAGGGAAGATAAAAATTACTTCATATCCTACCATCTAAAGATAATGGTTGTTTAGAGTATTTTTCTAGACATTTCTTTCCATATGTACAT
Organism: Pteropus vampyrus; assembly: GCF_000151845.1. Taxonomy (NCBI): domain Eukaryota; kingdom Metazoa; phylum Chordata; class Mammalia; order Chiroptera; family Pteropodidae; genus Pteropus; species Pteropus vampyrus. The sequence continues at coordinate 973,669 of NW_011889215.1, read as the reverse complement.
AATAAAGTTGACTCATTCAGAGTATCTGTTACATGCTACTCTTAGGGATATAAACATCTTTGCATAAAAGACGAACTTGGCTTCAAGGAATTACCCAGGCTGGGGAAAAGGGTATAGATACATGGGGCAGAACTTTTTAGGCAGAAGGACATAATGGTGAGGACTCTGAGAGAGCAAATTAAATGGAGCATTTAATCCATTTATGTTTAAAATAATAATTTTTTTAATTTGCTCTCTCAGAGTCCTCACCATTATGTCCTTCTGCCTAAAAAGTTCTATGTAACCAGGTATACAACATAGTGAGTAGGTATTTATATAACTTACAAAGTGATCACCCAGATAAATCTAGTACCGATCTGATACCTTATATGATTACCGACTATTACAGTATTATTGACTATATTACTTATGCTTTATTTTATATCCCCTTGAATGTTTTGTAACTACCAATATGTACTTCTTAATCCTTTCCCCTTTTTTACCCACTCTCCCAACACCTCCTCCCATGTGGCAACCATCAAAATGTTCTCTATATCTATGAGTCTGTTTTTATTTCTTTAGATTCCACATGCAGGTGAAATCATATGGCGTTTGTCTTTGTCTGACTTACTCCATGTTGTTGCAGATGGCAAGATTTCATTCTTTTTCATGGCCGAGTAATATTCCATTGTATATATGTACCACCTCTTTCTCCATTCATCCACTGATGGACACCCAGGTTGCTTCCACATCTCAGCCACTGTAAATAATGCTGCAATGAACATATGGATGCACATATTTCTCCGAAGTGCTATTTTGGATTTCTTTGGAAAAATACCCAAAAGTGGGATTACTGGGTCCTTCTTTGTGTATTGTTACAGCCTTTCTTTTAAAATCTATTTTGTCTGGTATAAGTATTGATTCCCAGCCTGTTTGTTTGTTTTTTTCCATTTTTATGAACTATGTTTTTCCATTCCTTTACTTCAGTCTGTGTGTGTCTTTGAATATGAAGTGAGTTTCTTATAGGCAGTATATGTAAGGGTCTTGTTTTCTTATCCATTCAGCCACCCCGTGTCTTTTGGTTGGAGCATTTAATCTATTTATGTTTAAAGTAATTGTTGATAGACATGTAGTTATAGCCATTTTATTATTCATTTTTTTAATCTTTTTTTCCCCCTTCTTCAAGAAGTCCTTTTAACATTTCTTTTAATACTTGTTTGGTGTTGATGAACTCCTTTAGCTTTATCTTGTCTGGGAAGCTCTTTTATCTGTCCTTTGCTTCTAAAAGATAGTCCCTTTTGGCCTGCAAAGTTTCTGTTGAGAAATCATAAGATGTCAGCTGACATCTTATGGGAATTCCCTTTTAAGATTCTCTCATTGTCTTTAACCTTTGGCATTTTAATTATGTTTCTTGGTATGGACCTCTTTGGGTTCATTTTGTTTGGGACTCTCCGCACTTCCTAAGCTTGTATGTTTATTTCCTTCACCAGGTTATGGAAGTTTTCAGTCATTATTTCTTCAAATAGGTATTCCTTGTTCTTTCTCTTCTCCTTCCTGTATCCCTATGATGTGAATGTTGGTACACTTCATGTTGTCCCAAAGGCCGCTTATACTGTCTGCAGTTGAAGCCGGCCACTGGGTGTGCGTGCCGGAGCCTCCTGGGAGGGGCCTTGCCATAGGCCAAGTTCACCTGCAGCCTGCGCCTTGCCTTGGTCCACTTAGCATGAGCCACAAAACAATCCTCAGATGGCCGTCACCCATGCTGGGCTTGGGAGTGCCTCAAGAGGCCAAGCCAGGAACTGAGGATGGCTGCCACTAATAGCCAGGCTTGGGGCTGCTCAGCAAGAGTTATAGGGCAGGCTGAGGCCAGATGCTGCTTGTTTAGGTTTTGTGGCCTTTTAGAGATTTTAGGTAAGTCCACATCATGAGCCAAGACAGGCCATTTTTATGGAAAAGCCACTAGAAGCAGTTTGGGTGGGCCTACAAGTTGGATGGAGTGGGGTCTCAGAGAATCACTAGGGCAGGGTAATCAGTGTTAGCCGGGTTCATGGATACTCATGTATGGTGGCTGCCTGCATCTACATACTGAGTTAGTGGAGGGCTCAACAAAGGAACAATGGCTTCTGCTAACACTTCTGTCTGGGAGAAAGCTGCCCCTCATCCCTCACCCTGAAGCCAGACAATTCAGTTTCTCCTCATATTTCTCTGGCACCTTTTGAGCTGATGGAGCTCAGAGTGAGTGAGTCTTGAGTCTGTCAGCAAGTACGTTCACATGTGGGTCCTTTAAGAGGAATGCCCTGGACTTCATCTGCCCTGTGTCTCACTCAACCACAGTCTTCACTGGTTTCACAGCCAGATGTTGTGGGGACCTCTCTCCCTGGCACTGGAACCCCAGGCTAGGAAGTCTGGTGTGGGGCTGGGACTCCTTGCTCCTCAGGGGGAACCTGTGTAACCAAAATAGCTCTCCTAATCTTTAACTGCCACACGTGGGTGTGGGACCAGACTGTTCTGTGTCTCCACCCCTTCTACCAGTCTCGATTTGGCTTCTTAGTTGTAGGACTTCTGTTCAGCTAGACTTCAAGTGATTGTCAATGATGGTTCTATAGTTTAGGGTAATTCTGTTGTGGTTGTGAGAGGAGGTGAGCACAGCATTTATCTCCTCTGCCATCTTGACCCTTCTGTTTGAGAGCAGTTATTTTTGAAGCTGATAGAACACTAGGATGTATGAAGCATAGAGAACGTGAGGGGAGTTGTAGGAAATGTAGGGAAGACAAGGTGGTGTCACATCTTATAGGCCGTATTGAATATAGGAATAGGGCCAATTTCTCTTCAAGGGAAGAAACATTTCTTTTTGAAATTTTAAAAAAATTTTGTAGGGTCATTCCTCTTTTGATATACTTCATTTGCTTTTTGCTTACGTTCTTCTCTGGGGTAGTATTTATGCATTCATATTTCATCAGCTTATGCAGCATTTAATTAAATTGTTATTGTAATCACATAAGTACAGTTGTATAAATGGGTTTTGGAACAAACCCAACTGACCTGTGATGAGCATACAGATCCCCTACCAGGTTACCAAAATGCACTGGTGACCTACTCATGGATAGTAGTTGTCATGGAGATCAGTCAGTATGATCTACAGAGGGACCGTCGAGTCTGAGCTGGACAAGTCAGTTAGATAGAGACTGATTAAAGGAGCTTCTTCTGTTCAGTATGGTGTCTCAGCATCTCCCCTCAATTTGGTAGAGATTTTACTATATTTAATAAATATAAAAGATAGTTTAAAAAACCATTTTCAGTAAAATTAGGTAATTTACTTGGTGTTGTGATAATTACCTGATTTCTTTTGATGATGGTGTTTCTTAATTTTTTGTGAGCTTTATTGAAATGTAATTCACAAACCATACAAGTCCATTTAAAGTGTGCAATCCATTGGTTTTCAGTATCTTCACAGAATTATGCAACCATCACCACAATCACTTTTAGAACATTTTTGTCACCTCTAAAAGAAATCTTGTACTCTTTATCTATCATCCCCCATTCCCCTCACTATCCCACTCCCACCCCCATTCAACCACTCATTTACTTTCTATTTCTATAGATTTGCCTAATTTGGACATTCCATACAAGTGGATTATATAATATGTGGTCTTTTGTGACCGATTGATTTTCATTTAACAAAATGTTTTCAAGGTTTATTTGTGTTATAGCATGTGTCAGTACTTCATTGTTTTTTATTGCTGGATCGTATTTTGTTTACCCATTCATCAATTGATGGACATTTGAGTTGTTTCCGTCTTGTGGCCATTATTAATAATGCTCTTGCAAACATTCCTGTATAAGATCTTGTGTGGACATAAGTTTTCATTTCTCTTGGGTATAGGATGTAGGAGTAGAATTGTTGGGTCAACTGGTAACTCCATGTTTTAACTTTTGAGTAACTGCCAAATCATCTACCAAAGTAGCTCCAATATTTGACATTCCCACCAGCAGTGTATGAGGTTTTGATTTCTTCATATCTTTATCAACACCGGGTTAATATCTGACTTTTTTGCTTCTAGCCATCCTGGTAGGTGTGAAATGGCATATCCTGGTTTTGATTTGCATTTCCCTGCTGATTAATGATGTTGAGCATTTTTTTATGTACTTATTGGCCATTTGTACATCTTTGTAGATACCTCTGTTTGGATCTTTTACTCATATTTTAATTGAATTATTTATCTTTTTATTATTGAGTTGTAGTTCTTTATATATTCTAGTTATGGTTCTTATCACATTTGTGACTTGCAAATATTTTCTTCCATTTTGTGGGTTTTCTTTTCATTTTCTTGATGGTATCCTTTCAAACACAAAAGTTTTTAATTTTAGTGAAGTCCAAAATATCTATTTTTTTCTTTTGTTTTTTGGTATTTTGGTGTTATATCTGAGAATCTATTGCCAGATCCAAGATTACAAACATTTAGGTCTCTGATCCATTTTAATTAATTTTTTTATATGGTGCGAAGTAAGAGTCCAGTATCATTCTTTTGCATGTAGGTATTAAGTTGTCTCAGCACTATTTTTTGAAGATACTATTTTTTTCCTATTGAACTGTCTTGGCACTTTTTTAAAAAATCAGTTGACCATGGATGTATGGGTTTATTTCTAGAGTTTCAGTTCTGTTTTGCCATGCCAGTGCCATGCCAGTGCCGTGCTTGAATACCATTGCTTTGTAGTAAGTTTTTAAATCTGGAAGTGTGAGTCCTTCAACTTTGTTCTTTTTCAAGATTATTTTGGCTCTTCTGGGTTTCTTACATTTCCATGTGAATTTTAGAATCACCTTGTCAGTTCTGCAAAGAAGCTAGCTGGGATTCTGATAGGGATTGCCTTGAATCTGTACATGGTAGTAGTGCCATCTTAACAGGGCCAAGCCTTCCAGTCCATGAACACAGGCTATCTTCTCATTTGTTTAGATCTTTAATATCTTTCAACAATATTTTATAGTTTTCATAGTGTAAGTTTTACACTTCTTTTATTAAATTTATTAAGTATTTTATTCATTTTGAAGCTATTATAAGTGGAATTGTTTTCTTAATTTCATTTTTGGATGGTTCATTGCAAGTATTTGGAAATACAGTTAATTTTTGTATAATGATTTTGTATCCACATGTAACCTTGCTAAACTCATTTATTAGTTTTAATAGTTTTTTAGTATATTCCCTAGGATTTTCTATGTACACGATCATAACTGTGATTAGAGATAGCTTTACTTCCTCATTTCCAATTTGGATGCATTTCTTAAATTTCATTTTCTTGCTATTTCTTTTTAAAAATTGTATGGAATCAAAGAGAGTGGAGTAATCTTCCAAACTATTTAAATAATTTATTTCAAAATTGTTTTATGGGAGAATATTTAAATATTTGAATGCTGAATCAGACTTTTGAGAGACTATTTATATAATTTTTATTTTAAGTTGAATTTGTGTGTGTTGAAACAAACTTTAGTTTGGCGCATCGTAATTGAATTTCAAGCTGTTTTTTAGTTTCCTCCAGGATAATTTTTTATTTAAAATATCAACTTTATTGCAAGAGTACTTTGTAGAATATAAAGGTAAACGGTATAGATGGCTTTCAAACTAGTTGATGGCTGACTTTACTTGTTGAACTCCCATGTTTTTATTCACAGAGGCTTTGTGTAACAAAACTGACTTTTTTTTCAGCAACAGAAAATTTTTGAGACAGTTTTATAAATCGTGGATTTATATCTGTGGATAATTAATATGTTATTTGACTTTGTAGTTTGCATTTTAGCTAGCTTGACTTTATTATCTGGGAGGATTCTCATGGATAAATAGAGATTTTAGAAATATGAAAAAGAGTTGTGAGAGGGAGGAGAAATTATTGGCAAAAATGTAATTAATTCAGCTATTATTTCTTGAGCACTTGCCATTTACAGCCTCTGTTCTAAGCATAGGGAACACAGTGCTCTCCTCAAGAATTTTCATGTTGCCAGAGAATTACCTTTATAAAATGAGTAAAGAATTGTTTGTTTGTTTATTAGTAATCTTAAAAAGTAGCACATGAAGATGTTACATAACTGAATAAGAGAACAGACCCTGAGCTTGTTTGATCAAGCCATTCTCTTTGACTCTTTTTTGTCCCATAGGTTTCGAATTCTAATGTCAATTCCGTCAATTCCGAGGCTGCACCTTGTCCACTACGTTCAGGCTACATCTTGTCCACTACATACACAGAGCAGCAAATGAGCACAGTGTAGCAATCAAAAATATTTTAAGTGTCTCTCAAAAGCCCTTATTGTGGATTAATTTTATAGGTTATAGCAACACTTAATAACTTTATCAAAAATTCCCATTTAAAAATTCTTTTACTCCCTTATCCTTGGTTGCCACTCTGGGACCTTCCACTTAACACCCAGCCTGTCATCCTCTCCTCTCTGCCCTTTCAGCTAATATGGGTATTCTCCATTCCAAATGAGAGTTCGAAATCAGGATGCCGATAGTCTTTTCCTTTCTCCTTTCCTTTCCTTCCATCCGTCACATTGACCCTGTGTCTTTGTTGTCTCCGTTCTGTAGCACAACAAACTTAGAAACTGAACTGGCAAAAGTCAAACTCTCCTTGGATAGTGGGGAAGGGAGAGAAGCTGGTATGTGTGTGTTGGGGATAGGGTCATGCATCTTATTTTATACATTTTATCAATAATTGAAATCAGATTAAAAAGACCATGTTGGACAGCCTCTCCATTTTGCATTGGTGATTGTATTCATTGTGAGTCTCAGTTATTTTTTTAGTGCAAGGTGAGCTTTCTCTTTCTGGTGTGGCTGCCCCTATATTTCACTGTCAAGCTCAGAAAGAAAAGATAGGAGAAGAGGATACCTTTCTGGATATTGTATAAAAGAAAACACTGGGCACTGGCTCTAATTTGAGATATTTTTTGACACAAATATTCTCTCTTTGCTTTAGAGGCAACAGTACATATTTCCTTAAACTGTTATTTATATAAATTTTGGTTTATTAAACTTGGAATTTTATTATTTCTTTCTTCATAGTTAATAAAATTAGGCACTTAATACCAAGGTTATAAAAAGGAGCAAAACAACCATAATTTGTATTATTTGATACTTCTATTACTTTCAAATATATTTTTCTATTACTGTTCTGTAGTTTACACAAGAAAGAAATGTAATAAATTAATTAAAAATGGATCAACAACCTGTATTTATGAAATGAGTCTGGGGTTTCATGGTATAGGGCAGTAGGTATGGCCTTTAATAATGACTGCCAAATATCATTAGAAATGGCCACTGTTGTTTTTTAGAGAGGTTGTGGTTACCAGATCTGACTTTACCCTGGGAAGAGAGGAGAGCAGAATGCTCATAGGAACGGAGCTGGCAAAAGAACTGAAGGAGGTTGTGAAACTTCCTTGAAATTTCTATTTAAAGAGCTTGTTAAGTTTTCTGTTTTAAATTTCTTTGTTCAGGAGGGGAAACAGGCCCTTTTAAGAATGGGAGATTGGGAGAATTCTGCAACCCATGACAAGTTGTAAAAGGTTGCTAAGGAGATTCCTATGAGAAGCAGTAGTATTTTAAATGATCTGTTTTTGAAATCTGACTTCTAAAGGCAGGAAATGAAAGGAGGAGAGGGTGCTTTTGTTTCACTCCTTTAACATTTTAGAAAGCAGGCAAAAGCAAGAATCTTCTTTTTCCTCAAACACAAATCATTTGTTTTGGACAAAATTAATTTGTATGGTGTTAATATTATTTTTAAAATATTTTATTGAAATATAGGACTTGAGAAAAGTGCACAGATCATTAAGTTATAGCTTGACGAATTTTTAGAGAGAGTGATAATGTATTTCAATGTCATTTAAATACGCCCTACTTATTATTATGTATGTGTCCGTGAGAAATAGTATTTAATTTTTTAATTTCAAGTGAAGATCAACGTGCTAATTTCAAAGCATTACAGAGATTTTATTTAGGTTCTGTTTTTAATTGCATGTTGTATTCCCCAGTCTGCTGCATGTTCTTTCCCAGTCTGTTGCTTATTAAAACAAAAACCAGGGAAAGAATTTCTTCTAGGGAGGAAGGAGCCATACTGTTGGGAACTGGTTTAGTGCAGTGCTAGCCAATAGAAATACAATGAGAGCCACTTATGTAATTTAAAATTTTCTGGTAGCCACATTGAAGAGTGAAAAGAAACAGATGCAATCAATTTTTATAATATTTAACCTACTGTATCTAAAATATTATCATGTCAACACACAATATAAAAACTATTACTGAACTATTATATATATATATTTTCACACTTAAGTCTTTAAAATCTGGTGCGTATATTTTACTTCAGCACCTCTCAGTTTGGGCTAGCCATACTTCAGGTGCTCTATAGCCACATTTGGTTAAAGGAATAGGGAGAAGAAGGAGTGGAAATGTTTAAGAAATAAATTTGAAGGAAAGCAGAAAAGTTTGAATTCTGAATTATCTTTTTAAAATTATGAGGCTCAATGGGGAGGCTATAACAACAAATTGAGGGGCTTGGCTAAAGCCTGTTAAAAGAGTAGATACATATTCTCAAGTATACTGAATAGATTTTAGGTAGGCAAGGGGGAGGGATTTATAGGCATGAATGACTCTGCTAATGAAGGAAGTGATTTCAGTGGCATATGAGTTAGTGACTTGATTACCAAGTCTTTGAAGAAGCTATTGAAGCCTAGACAGTTTTTTAAAAAGGAACAGTAAACATTTATTGAGCTCTCCTCTAAGATTTGGAATATAGCAGTGAACAAAACAGACAAAAATCTCGGCCCTCAAATGTTTGCATTACAGTAAGGGTAGACAGGTATTATCTAGATAAATAGGAAATCTGTAGTAGCTGAGAATGTTATAGATGCTATGGAGAGAAAAGTAACATAGGCGAACTGTGATGGGAGTGTGGTGGTGCTAGTGATGGTCGTGGGTTTGCCATTTTTAAAAAGATGATCAGAATAGACTTCCCAAAATGGTTACAAAAGAGCAAACACCTTGAAGGAGGTTAGGGAGCAGGTAGCAAGATATCCTAAGGTGGGAGTTTACTTGCCAAGCTCCTGTAATGGCAGGAGGCCAATGTGGCGAGAGCAGAGAGGAATGGGGTATCAGATCACAAAGATGGTCCTTCTCAGACTTTAATATGTATGGAAACCCTCTAGGGATCTTGTTAAAATTTAGATTCTGATTTGGTTGGTCTTGAGTGGGGCCACAGATAACTCTCAGGTGATGATGCTGTTGGTGGTATTAGGAGCCCACTTTGATTAGCAGGCATGTAGGGCCTTAAAGGCCATTGTAAGACTATGTAAATATGAGACTTTTGAGATCACCAAAGGAATGAGGGTAGACAGAGAAGAGAAGGCGCTAGGGGCTGAGCCCTGGTTCACTTTAGCGTTAAGAGGGTGTAGAGACAATGAGGAACCAGCAGAGAAGCCTGAGAAGAAGTGACCAGAAAGGTAGGAGGAAAACCATGTTGGGGTTGTGTCCAAGAAACCAAGTAAATATTTCAAGCAGGAGGAAGTGATTGGCTATGTGAAATGTTGCTTAGTAGGTGAAGTCGGATGAAAACTAACAATTGAGTTTGACAATGTGGCTTTGGTGTAGTAGGTTGGGGCAAAAGCCCTATCAAAGTTGGTTTAAAAGAGAAGAGGGAAGAGAAATTTGAGACAGTGAATAAAGGCAACTTATTGAGACACTTTTCTGTAAAGTAGGGGTATATCAGTTATCCATTACTACATAACAAATTACTCTAAAACTTACTGGCTTAAGACAACAAACATTATCTCACATTTTCTGGGAGTCAGGAATTCAGGAATGGCTTATTTGGATGCTTCTGGCTCACCTTTTTTCATGAGGTTTTAGTCAAGATATTGGCCAGGGTTGCCGTCATCTTACGGCTTGAGAATCTGTTTCCAGGATGGCTCCCTCACATGGCTGTTGGCAGGAGGCCTCTGTTGCTCACTCATGGGCTGCTTCTTTAGAGGCCTGCTTAGGTATCCTCATAGCTTGGCAGCTGGCTTCTTCCAGAGAGTATGATCCAAGATAGAGAAGCTAAAATGTCTTTTATGACCTAGCCTTAGAAGTCACATTCCATCATTTCTGCTGTATTCCTTAGATCACATGGGTACAATGTGGGAAAGGACTACATAGAGCATGAATGCCAACTTAGGGATTATTAGGGGCTATCTTGGAGACTGGTTGGCCCACAGGAGCAAGGAAGTTGGGATGATAGCTGAAGAGGAAAGTAGGACCTCAGAGAATTTTTAAATTTTTGTTTCACTTTTTTTTTTTACTAATAAAAGAAGTACCACCATCTTTGTTGATCTAGTAATGATCCAGTATAGAAGGGAAAATTGTTGATGAAGAATAAAGAGGGGAAAATTGCTAGAGAATTATCATTGAGGAAATGGGAGGTGTGAAGGCATCGAGAATTGGCCTCACACAAGGATAGTCCATTTAGAGTAACAGGAGGGAAGACAGACTATGTGTGCATAGGAGGTTTAAAAAGGCGACCAAGTGTGATGGTGAGGGATTTGCAGACATTCTCTTCTGATTACTTCAGTTTTTGCAGTGATATGGGCAGCAAGGTCCTTGTTGGAGCCTGGTGGTGGGAGGAAAGGAGGAAAGGTAGTAAGATGGGACAGTAGGAGAGTGTAGTGGGCTAAGGAAATGTCATGTGGCTTCTGGGCATCATTAACTGCCCACAGGAGATGCAAGATTATGAATTTAAATGAATTTAAAGCACAATCGGTCAGAATAGTTTTTCTGTATTGCTCTAGCCATATTCAGCTATACAAAGGCAAGTGGGTGAAGAGTTGGATTTACCCAGTGTGTGGTTTAGCTAAACAGGTACAAAAGGAGAAAAGACAAGGGATTTCAGGGCAAATGATTAGAATGTGTGACCTCAGAATTTAATCTGCTTAGAAAGGAAAGTTGGAATGTAGGGGTGAGGGATGAGGGAGAGTGGAAAGAACATAGGATCACTGGATTATAGGTTCTGGTGAAGTCAAAAGATTGTTAGTCAGATGGCAGAGGGAATAAGCTGGAAAGCTAGGAAGAGGCGGTCAAAGAAATTGAGGCGATTGCAGTTACTGGTAATGTGGAGGTCCGGGGTCTTATCGTGGCAGTAAGTGGCAGTGGTCAGGTGGAAGAAAAGGTCATTAGAGTAGAGGATTCACAGAAATGGCAGGCCAAGGTGTTGGAAGGATCATGTTAACATCACCAGGGATAAACAGAAGAGAGTGTCAAGAAACCAGCGGCCAAAATCATTGAGCTATGAGTGAGGATTACTGAGGGGTTTATAGGTGACAGCAACAATGAAGGAGACTAGGTGTGTGGTCTGGTGATGTAAGAGTCAGAGCTGGACAGTTTTAAGGAGGAGGGACAGAGAATGGTGAGGAAGCATCAGTAAGAAGCGAGGACGACATCTTTCCCAGTTCCAGGTCCAGTGATTTGAGAATTATTACAGAAAGAACAGCCAGGACCACTGGCCTCTGGAGAGATTCAGATTTAGGTTAGAGCAAGAAGATGAATGGGAGACATTCAGAGAAGTTAGAGATAATAAGGAACCATTAGTTTTGGAGGGCACAGTGGAAGGGTTTCAAGAGCTGGGGAGGAGTGGATGACAGCCTTATGGCATGCAAGTTGGGGAGATGGGTAATGGGAGCCTCTGGCTTCTGTTCTCATTGCTGTTAATGGGGATACAGGCAAGGTAGTATTAGCACTGATGCTCTCATGGCAAATGAGGTGATGGAGCTCTGGGTGCTGGAAAGGAGCTCCTTTGACACCTGCAGATGGGAGTTCTGACTGGAACAGACCCTAGCTCCTCCCTCACAGTGGAGGGGCCAGTTGTTTAAGGAAAGAAAATACAAGCCAGCTCTTCTTACCATGGTAATGACAAGGAGACATAATTGGAAAACAGAAGACAGACTTTAGTACTTTAGTTTGATGTGGTGGTAAACTGGCACGCAAAACAAACCAACACTAATTTCTGTGGTATAAATACTGCCACTTGGCTAATTTTGGGCTCTCAGAAATTTAACCAGTCAGCTTATAAAATTCTGGAATAGTTACATCTTGGCCCTTGATAGAGGGCATGAACTCTGTAGCGCACTATACACTTTAGAGTTGACTATTTCTTTAAAATCGTTTTGCCCCATTTGGGAGCTTTGGAGTCAGGCAGACCCGTGTACTAATGCTATCATCAGTTTTGTTTCTTTACAACTTGTTATCTTATTGAGTCCCAGTTACCAATCTGTAAACCGAGGATATTACCACCTATCCCAGGGATTGTTGTAAGGATTAGAGATCAGATATGAAAAGTGCCTAGGATAGCAGATACTATAATTATTATTGTCATCACCTGAATGTAAAGTTTTCTTGAGAGGAATTTGAATACCAGAGTATATACCTGTATTTTCATATGCAAATATAGGAGTGGAGATTCTAATTCACTTTTTGGAGAGCAATTGGGCAATACTGTACGTATCAAACATGAGAGCGTAAGTTTAATCCATTAATTCTAGGACCTTTTCCAAAGGCCCTATAATATGTGCAAAAATATAGCAAGAAGATATTATTTGCAGCACTATAAGAGAAAAATTAGAATCTGTCCAAATGTCTAACTGCTGTACTCAGAAGACTCTATATTATTAAAAACAAATGGATAGAATTGTTTATGTGAAAAGATGGTCCATAAAGCAGATTATCAAATACACAGTAGTTACCAAGTGATGTAATTTTTATTAAAAAATATGCAAAAGACAAATATAGTAAACTAACAGTGATTACTTCTCAGATTTCATAAGTATATATAAATGCTCTTTTGATTGTTTTTTCTGAGGTTTATAATTAATATGTCTTCCTTTTGTAATAAGAAAACAAAAGAGAAATCATGGGTGTGTGTTGGGGGCTGGAGGTTGTGAAGTGAAAAACTAAAGATGGAAGCATACAGCATACATTGTGCCTTCTTGTTAGTCATGAGCGATTGTAGCAGTCTGCTCCATTTTGCTGTCTCCAGACTCAGGCCCAGTCCCGTGGCTAAGCCAGATAATGGGCAGGGGAGGCAAAGAGCCAAGCTTGTTGCCTTAGGGACCTGGCTACAATTCAGAAACGATAGTTTAATTGATTTCCATAAAATTCAGTCTCTCTAGAGATTTCGATAATTTTCAGCTATGAGAGAAAATCAAAATAGGGTTGAGGTGAGAGTATCTATCGAAGGCAACTCAACAGAAGCAGATATATGGTGTAAGAGAAAATGAGCAGTTACAGGCCATTCTAAAAAGATGAACTGCCTTTTCATGAATATCGTTGAACTAGCACAATCTATTTTCAAGAAACAGGACCTTGTGATTGTCATAAGTTCCTCAAGCAGTTAGAAACCAGGAAATTTGCTCTTGTGTAAACCAGTTCATGAGTCACAGTTAAATAAGTATTGTAACGAAATTATCAGATCTAGTGTTGTTCTTATATCAGATGACTTCTCAGATAATTGAAATATTTTTAAAAATTTGTTTACCTTGAGCTAAGTAAAAAGCAAATTGTATGTCCTAAAAAAATCTGTTATTCCATTGTTCATCAGGTATGAGAGTAAATTGCTTTTTAATGTGTGTATAATACTAATAAAAGGGATCATTAGCATTTTAAATTGTAAAAATCAGGTCATTAAAGAGAAAAAATACTTTACTGGTTTTAGTAAGGTGAGCAGCCTTGGAAACAAGCTAAACCAGGAGAGTAGCCCTGAGCTAGGTAGGCACATAGGTACCTCCTCCCCTCTCTTAACTCCCTTTTTCATCTCCCTCCCCGCCCTCCCATTCTCTTTCCTTTTTTCCTTTTCCTTCTTTCTACAATGAAAGCACCTACCCTGTGCCAGACACTTTTCTAGTCATTGGTGGTATAGTAATGGACAAAACTGATAAAAACTTCTGCTTGCATGGATTTGCATTATTAGTTATAGACATTATAAAAATAAATGTATATAAAATATTATATGGTATGAAGTGCTATGAAGAAAAATAAAGGAGGGCAAGAGATAGAGCATAACTGGGCAGGGGGCATGGTGGACAGAGAAGAGAGTATATTTTAGAAGGGAAGTTCTGTCTTTTGAGGTGACATTTGAGTAGAGAGCTAAATGTGAAGGACTAAGACAGGCAGAAGAAAAAACAAATGCAAAGGCCCTGCAGTGAGATGGTACCTAGGTGAGAGCATCAAGAAGGCCAGTGTGCTAGATGAAGTCAGACAGGGAACAGGGGGCCAGGTCATGTAATCCCTTTTGGCCACTGTTAGCAGTCACCTGAGTGAATTTGGAAACCACTGGAGAGGTTTGCATTTCACAGCAGCTAGTACTACTCTAACGTACGAATATTGACATATGTGTTCAACAGATATTTGAGGATTATTACATATTTAATTTATTACATAAATGTATATGTAATAACAATTATCTGTGAGTTGAATTATTACCTAGGAATTGTTATTACATATAGGTGCCTCATTTCAGTAATCAGTAATATATGAGATATTGTTAAGTTACATTTCTGAGTTTTTCTCCTTTTGCTGGTTTGTTATTTGGACATTTGTTTTCTAGGATTTGCTAGCAAACAAGTAAGGAGATAAAAGTTTTTTTAATGGTAAAAAAACATAACATAAAAGTTACTGTCTTAACCATTTTTAAGTGTACAGCTCAATGTATATTCACATTGTTATTCAACAGAGGTCCAGAACCTTTTCATCTTGCAAGACATCATGCCATGTAATATTTCATATACATTTATTTGTGTATTTTCCATGCAAGCAGGAGTTTTTATCTGTTTCGTTCATTACTACACCCCCCAATGACTAGAAAAGTGTCTGGCACAGGATAGGTGCTTTCTTAGTAGAAAGAAGGAAAAGGAAACTGTACCCATTAAACACTAACTCCTCACCCCTCTCCTGGCATCCACCATTCTACTTTCTGTCTCTACGGATTCAACTACTCTAGGTCCTCATATAAGTGAGGCCATACAGTATTTGTCTTTTTGTAACTGGCTTATTCCACTTAGCATGACATTGTTCTCAAGGTAGGTTCATGTTGTAGCATGTTAGAATTTCCTTTTCTTTGTTAAAGATGAATAATATTCCACTGTATGTATATACCACATTTTGTTTATCCCTTTATCCATTGATGGTCACCCAGGTTTCTTCCCCATCTTGGATGTTGTGAATTGTACTGCTATGAACATGGATGAGTTTTGAGCAGTGATATGAACTAGTCTGTCATTCATTCGAAAAACAGACTTCACTCTGGCTCTTCCTTTTTCCCACTAATGGGTAAGCAGAGACTTTGTGTTTGTTTCTGCCATGTTCCTAAAGCTTACAAACTGTCCAGCACTCAAACATTTGGAGAAATAACAGAACTAAACACATTATGCTGCAGATTCTGGAAGACATCATGTGATTTACATTGTGTTAACTCAGACATATATTGAGGTAGTGGTCCTTTACTATAATGGGAATCACAGACCTCACTGAAAATCTGATGAAAAGATATGGAGCCTTCCCCAGAAAACCAAACGCAATTACACTAAGATGTTTACTTATAATGTCAATAGATTCTTGAATGCCTGATGCCCATAGAAGGACTTCATACATAACCTTTAAGGGCGTTAACTATTCTTATACATTTGGCTTATACTAGTGGCTTAGAGTGCTCATCCTACAGTAATACTGGAGATATTATAGATTCAGTCCCTGAGCAGACAGTGCTACTTACTGCAAATTGTAGGCTATATAGCACTCGCGGTTTCCCTCAGCTTCATTTCATGGCAGGACAGATTTACTCCAGCCTTAAACAGTAGACCTGATTCTGAGTCTCAACTATGCCTGAATTCCTAACTCCTGGATGCTTCTGGATGCAGAAATCAGGAGACCATGGCTATAGTCCTTTTTTTTTTTTTTTTGCTGTGTTTTTCTGTTGTTTCTGGTCCATGGAGATGCTGATCTTCTTTTGAGCATGGCTATGTCTCAAAAAAATATTTAAAAATTGTATCTGTCATTTATTTGGAGTGTGTTTGATGTGGAATGACAGTCTCAAAGTGTGAACTCACAGAACCACATGACTGAATACTTCCCCTTCATTGGCAAGTCACTAAACCAGTGTATGAATTGATAGGGTTTGGGGGCTGGGTAGGGTATCTCAATTTAACAGAAATAGTTTTGTACCTAGTATGCAAATATCTAGAGAGGAAAGGAAAAACAAAAACTTAAACATCAAGCATTTGGGATTCTTGCTTGGAAAAAACTTATTTGCCAAAAGCCTAAGCAAAGCCTTTTGGATATATGTTTCAGAGTTATGAAGCCAAATAAAACTAAACGTCTGATTTGTTTTTTACTACTGTTTTCTTCTTATCTCGAGAAAGGAAGGGATTTTTATCTCATGTCTGATGTTGCTGTCCATGTGAGTTAGGATGCTTTCAACTACAAGCAGTTAAAAGTAGCTCAGCCTTTCATGTTTGTATGTATATAAATACATGTGTCTGTGTTTACAGGAACATATTTATATGTACACACATATATTGCAAAAGGGCCTGGAAGTGGTAGGGGCTCCCCTGTAACACTGAACATACATAGCCACCTAGCTCTTGGTTTCTAAATAGCCTTCCCCACTAAAAGTAGCCAAAGTTCCTTGGAGAAATGGCGGATTCCAGGGCTGCGGCAGGGAAGGTACAAGATGAGCTCAGAACATCTTGTACCAAGAACTAAGGAAGTATGCAAAATATTATGAGAGAGTTTGTCCGTACAATGGGATACTATTTGCAAACAAAAAGGAACAAAGTACTTACACATGCTATAACATGGATAAACCTCAAAAACAGTGCTATGTGAAAATATATAGACACAAAAGGCCATATCTTACATGAGTTCATTTATACGAATTGTCCAGAAAAGGAAATCTATAGAAACAGGAGATGTGTGGTTTTCTGGAGCTGAGAATTGGAAAGAGAGTGACTGCAAATGGACGACGTGAAGTTTGTTTTGGAGTGGTAAAAAATTAAAATTTGAAAATCAGATGTGATGGTTATGCAATTTTATAAATTTACTAGAAATCACTAAATTGTATGATTTAAATGAATTTTGTAATAAGTAAATTATACTTCAGTAAGGTGGATTATAAAAGTTATGGAATTTGTCAAAAAGACTCAGGAGTTAGCTTGAAGATTTGTTGGCCAAGTCTGGGAATATTTGAGCATCACAATAAATAATGACACTGGATTAAATCTGTTACAGAATAAAATAATCGATGAGTATATTTGATATATAAATAAATACATTAATAAATAAATGGATTGCCAACTAATAAATGTAGAAAGAATGGTGGGTAGAACATCGTCATTTTCCAAACATCATAATAATAATTGGTTTAGGTGAGAATCATCAATGGTTATTAAAACTAGCTGATGAAAGTTTGGTGAGGACTATGATGTTGACATAGTTTAGAGGAGCGCCCATAAATTACATATAGCTTTCAAAGAGAAAAATGGTACATTGGAGTAATCTGACAGAACCACCTTAAGTGACTATATTTATTTTCTGTTCCTGTGCAACAATGTCCAGAAAATTATTACCACAAATTTAGCACCTTGGAACAACCACAGTTTCTGTGAGTCAGAAGTCTGGGCATGGCTTTGCTGGGTCCTCTGCTCAAGGTCCAATAAGACTTTAGTCCAGGTGTCAGCCAGGGCTGGGTTATCTGGAGGCTTGATTGGGGAAGGTCTTCTTCCTACTCTTGTGCTTGTTGGCTTCATTTAGTTCCTGTGGTTATAGGACTGACAGCCTCAATTTTTGCTGGTCAATGACTGGAGTATGCCTTCAGCTCCTAGAGGCTGTCTGAAGTTCCTTGCCATATGGGTTCCCCAACATGGCTATTTTCTTCCTCACAGTCAGCAAGGGAGAGGAGACTCCAGTAAGATGGAAGCTATGTAATGTAATCATGTACTTGTAATCACAAACATCCTGTCACCTTTATTGTATTCTCTTGGTTAGAAGCAAGTCACAGGTCTCACCCCCACTGAAGGAAGGGTTCACATAGAGTGTGAACGCCAGGAGGTGGGGATCACTAGTGTACCTCAGAGTCTGTCTGCCACAGTTATCAAAGTTAACATCACCAGTATTGGGACAAACCAACACTATGTGCCTCCTGTTCTACTGAAAGGGACACAGTACCATTTCTGAGGTATTCCTGCCAAATATGCAGAACTCAGGCAAACATGAGACAGACCAAAACCCTGGCCTGTACTCTTCAAAAGTGTCATCGTCCTGGAAAACAAAAGCTAAAGAACTGTTTTAGATTAAAGGAGACTAAAGAGACATGACAACAAATGCATCGGTGGTCCTGGGTTAGAAAAAATAGCTACAAAGGACATATTTTGGGGACATTTGATGAAATTGTGAGTATAGACTGTGGATTAGATTATATCAGTGTTAAATTTCTTGATTTTTGCTAATTGTACTGTGGTCATCTAAGACATATCCTAAGACATATTTTTAGTAAATAAACACTGCAGTATTTGGAGAAGAGATGGGCATGATGCATGTAACTTACTCTCAAATGGTTTGAAAAAATAATATGTGGGGTGGGGGAGGGGAGGTGGCAGGGAGAGGGAGAGAAAGCAAATGGAGCATATACAGGAAATCCTAGGATTATTTTTGAGACTGTTCTGTAAGTTTAAATTTTATCAAAATGGAAAGTTCCAAAAATGTAAACAGACTTAAATAACAAAGATGGATGGCTCAAAAGCTGGAAGTCATTAAGGGTGGGCTTCAGGGTTTGCTTTACTTAGCAGCTCAACAGTCTTATGAAAACCCAGATTCTTTTTGTCTTTCCACTGCATAGCTCGCAACGTGAGCTTAATTCTAAAGCTGATTCCTCTTGAGGTTGTAGATGGTTGCCAGTAACAGTCTGGGCTGTATGCTTTCTCATTGAGCCAATATACTTGCCATTTAAGTCAGTTTAAGTTCTTGGGAAGTTTCAATTTTGATATAATTTTAAACTTAAAGTCTCAAAAATAGTCCAAAAGAATTCCATATATCCTTTGCCTAGATGTATCCACTTGAGGAGACAGTTACTCCCAGAAGTCTTCCCAGCAAACCTTTCTCTGTCCCTAATTGACTTGAATACTGTGACATGCCTGTTCTTAAAGCAATCTGTGATAATGGATATAGGATTACAATGTGTATTCATCCAGTGGTGTGTGTGTGTGTGTGTGTGTGTGTGTGTGTGTGTGTGTGTGTGTGTGTGTGAAATGCATTACACATGCATGTGATTATATATATTACTTTGGAACTTTCTTTTTCACTTAATTCATTGTGAATATTTTTGCATGTCATTAAATGATTGATAATGTAGTAATTATATAGCATTAAGCTATAAGGCTATATATTTAACCAGTCCTGTAGAGTAAAACGTTAAGATTCTAGTTTTTTATATTATACATAATTTTGGGGTAAATAAACTAAATCTAAAATCTAAGAATTTAGCATAAAAAAATATTTAGAGAAATGGAATAGCTAGGCCAAAGGGTATACACATTTTTTAAGACTTAACATATTTCCAAATTGTCAACCCAAAGGATTATGTCAATTTGTGACCCTACCAATGATGTGAAACAATATTTATTTTTCTGAACATTCAGTGATTTTGAGTATCGACATTTAAAAATATTTTTCTATATGGGTAGGCAAACAAGGACATCTCATTAAAAATATGTACTTCTCTGGCAATGCAATTGACGTTTTAACAACAACAAAAAAAACCCATATTTTTAGTTATTTGTATTTTTTTTTGGTAAGTTTTCTATTCATGTCCTTTGCTTGTTTTTCTTTTGTAATATTCATGTTTATGTTGGTTAAGATCCCATTATTTGATATGTCTTATCTCTTCATTCTGTTGCATATGTTGGCAATGTTTATAATCACTTTCTTGGCCTTTTTACATTAGACATGGTATTTTTTTATCCTGCAGAATTTAAAAAATGGATTCTTTCTTTGCTCTTAGACATGAAAGAAGTTTTTCCTGTGCTATTGGTAGATAAATTTTCACATTTTTTCTAGTACTTTAAAAAAGAAATATGTTTAAGTCTTTACCTGAAAATTTGGGGATGGTTCAATGCAAAAGATTTTATTTTATTGTTTTATAAATGTAAACTAATGATTCTACTTTACTGATTCAAAATGGAAAGTTTGTTATCTACTATATTTTTATGCTGTAGTTAATTTATGGGCTTATTTTATTATTGTACTAACCTTACTTTAGTGGCATCTACAAATAAATTATAATTTAAACTTTTTTTTTCCATTAAAACATTTTATTGATGACGTTATATAATGTCATTTAAGAAGCTTATTCTGTCATTTAAACTTTTGTTAAATTGGCAGTTAATTTGACTTGATGAAGTTTTATTCCTATTTTTAAAAAGCCAAATATGTAAACAGTGATTTATGTTAAAGATATGTTGGGACAGATACAGCCTGAAAGCAAGTGGTGATAGAAATACACTTTTTCTTCTGTGTGGCCATTAAAATGTAATTTGAATTTTATATGCTCCCTGAAGGAGATCTTAGGCAAAATTCAAACTATTGCTTTTAGTAAAAACCAGGAATTCGGGGAGTATTCTTGAAAGAACTATTGCTTCCAACATTATTTGAAAGGAGTTTTAAGTTTGAGGTATCTTATAATAATTATTGCACTATTTCTAATTTAGTTTGAAAAATAAATGTGTGTTTAGGAAGACATAATTATACCAAATGAATATAAGAAAAATATGTTAGAAGCAAATGATATAGATATTACTTTGTTTTCTTATTTTATGCCATATATTTCAAAAATTTTAAATGTCAGAGATAATATATACCCTTTAGTTCAGTGACACAAGCTAATCTCTAGTATAAAAATCCAAAGTATGTGAAACCTCTGCCGCCTCTGCACATGCACCGCTGGCCAGTGCAGTCCTGACTAGCTCCTCACCCACATCTCCGCTCCAGTGTTATTCCGTCCGTACTGGATATGAGCAGATGGAGGTCAGCTGGGGGCAGGAAGGGGCCTACACATTGAGCTATGCAGTCATGTGGTCATCTGTGCCATTTGAGTCCAGTCTTCTCTTCTTTCTCCAGTCTGAATATTTAATTATGCCTTCTAGAAAGTGGGGCAAAGAAATTAAGCAGCTGTTTCAGGCAGGTGGACAGATCAAAAAAAAAAAAATAGTGGAGACTATATTTACTCTGCTTTTTTGAATACTCTTAGTGCAAGAAGCAGCCAGCTGTTGAGGTTTTTGGTATTTAATTCTCAGCAAATTATTACTATGCAATTTCCTTTTCTGCTTTCCAAACATTCCTTTAAGCAATTGAACTATTTTGGAGGTCCTGAGATAAAACCATTCATTTGGCAAATGTTCAAAAGTGCCAGGCACAGAATACAGAGAAAACCATAGTTTCTCCTTAGTTTTTGGCACCAGTTGGACATAGGAAAGCAGTTCCGGCTCATACCTGCCAGTATTGGCTCACTCTCTCTTCCACCACAAATGTCTCTTATCTGTGGTGATGCCTGATTCTCTGGGATTTCAGACCCGTCAGCTTTAGTTCTCTTTCAGGCTTGCTTCAAAACACAGGCACAGAAAAGAGAGAATGGCCACATGGGCAGGCTCTCTTTCAACTTGAGAGATGTAAATAAGCCAGATGGTTGAGTGTAAATATGTGTATGCACATGTGAGAGAGGGAGAGGGAGGGAGAGAGAAGGAGAGAAGGGGAGGGGAGGGGGAGAGTTGGGGGAGGGGACAGAGGGAGAGAAGGAAAGAGGAGAGAGATGTACTAGAGAAAAGTTGTAAAAATGAAATTAGTTTTGAGGTATAAGATGATGAAAATGGGGTACTTTGGTAATGTAAAGGAACAAAGGAAGAAAGACAGGAAGGGATTTCTAAAGAGGTGTACTTGGCTAGAATAAAATAATAGGATGGTGAGGATCGGAGCAGGCTTTTGAGTGGGTCACTCATTCTTACAGGTGGAGGAGGAAACAGGAGAATTAACAGGGCAGTGCATTGCTGCAACCTTGGTATTAGGTTGTCATACCTACATTGATTTTCTGAAGGAACGTGTTATAAATTGTTATAAAGTAAATGACAAAAGTTATATATCCCAGCTGTATATTTTGTGAGTTATTTGACACAATCATTTTAAATATTAATATTAACCATATGTGAACAAAACAGTGTTTTTAAATTAGGTTCGGTGCCATAGTCGTTTACAATATATGGATTCTCTATGAGCCATGGATTTCTCCTTCTAATAAAATTTCATAGTGAAGATCAATAAATTACAGTTGTTTATGTGATTTACACTGTCAAGGTATTGCCTATTCCTCTTTTAACTTTGTAGGAAAAATTTTTTTCCTAAATTTCTGTGTTATAAAGGTTTAAATACTCAGAGTCACCTGATATTTTATTATTCCTACCATATTTAAAGGAAGATTGGAAGTAGTATGATAAAAGAGGAAAATGAAATGTCTGTGAGATGAAAAAGGCAAATACATGTAGGAAATTACAGCAGTTGTTTCAGGAGTTGATAATAAGTTCTTAAGAAGAATGCAGAGGGAAAATTATCGTTTGGTTATTTTTTTGGCAGATGAAACAAGAGCAGATGCTAGCCTTCTTTCCTGACTTTTATTTTGCCCTTTATTTCTTTTTTCTTTTGCTAAAAGATGAGTAATATTGGTTTTCCTCTTTTCTAGCTATTTGGATTTACTAGAAAGCTTCCTGTGTGTATAGGAGTCTGACTCGATTGCATGTTTGTCCTTAACAACCCAGAGTGCTAAAGAACAGGAGGAGACCATTTGATAATATATCTTTTGGGTGGGTCATTGTGTAGTTTCAACAACTGAGTCCTTGTAAAGCAGGTTTAGTACATCAGCACTGCCCCATGAGCCCAGTTTATATAATTGGTGCAGTGTTTCCTTTTTTTCTTGTGGCAAATAGGTCAAGATGATGTGGGATAAATGTGACTCATGCAAGCCTGATCCTGTCTGATCTCGGAAGCTAAGCAGGGTTGGGCCTGGTTAGTACTTGGATGGGAGACCACCTAGGAAGACCAGGTGCTGTAGGCATAAAAAATAAAAAAAAAAAAGGGGGATTGTAAACTGACAAAGTCCTTGCAATCTGTGAGGTCAACTAAGGATTGCTTCACCTAAAAAAAAAAAAAAAGACTCTCCAGTGTACATGAGGCAAATATTAAAAAGCAGCTTCTGTAAAACCAGAAGTGGTATACTTCTCAAACATTTCTGACATTTCCACAAAAGGAAAATGGTTAGAAAATAAAGATAAACAAGAAAAAGAAAAATCACCTGTAACCCCATTTCTCCAGCAATAGTAGCTGTTAGCATCTTGTGATTTTTATCTTTTTTCCTGTGAACATTTATGTTTTTCATAAGTTGTATCACATATGAACATATAGGTTTATAACCTATTTTTTTTTACCTAACTAGCTCAGTGCAGTAATAGATGTTCAATAAATCTTAGTTTTAGTGAACATTTTTCATGTTTTCAAACATAACATTTTTATTTTGAATAATATTCTATTATGTAGATATACTGTAATCAATTTAACCAGTCTTTCATTATACAATATTTAGGCTATTTATGTTTTCATTTAACTGAGTGTGTGCACACCTCTCTGGTTTCATCCCTTTCCCCTCCCATTCTTTGGTCACATCGATCCATTTTTAAGTCTTTGAAAACCTCATCTTCTTTCACTTCTAGACATTTGAAATGCTGTTCGTTCGGCTCATAACACACTTTCCAACATAAAATACACATTTTTCAAGCCTAAGTTTAGCTATTCCTTCTTGGAAGTTTTCCCCGGCTGAGTTAGTTGTCCCTCCAATGTGCTTCACAGGTGGCATTTTATACTTACTCCTCAGAAGCACTCAGTCTCTGTATTTTAATTGCATGCTATTTAAAATATTTTTTCAATTACAGTTGACATACAATATATTAGTTTCAGATGTACAACACAGAGATCAGACATTTACATAACTTACGAAGTGATCACCCTGATAAGTCCAGTACCCATCTGACACCATACATAGTTGTTACAATACTACTGACTATGTTCCCTATTCTATAGTCTACATCCCCATGACTATTTTGTAACTACCAATTTGTACCTCTTAATCCCATCCTCCCCTTCATCCATCTTCCGAACCCTTCCCTCCAATCTGGTAACATCAAAATGTTCTCTGTTTCTGTTTTGTTTGTTTATCCTCTCTAGATTCCACATATAAGTGAAATGATATGACATTTATCTTTCTCTGTCAGACTTAACTCCAGTCAGCACAGTATACAGATGGCAAGATTTCATTCTTTTTTATGGCTGAATAATATTCCAATGTATATATGTACCACTTCTTCTTTATCCATTCATCTATTGATGGACACTTAAGTTGCTTCCGTATCTTAGCTAATGTAATAATAATACTGCAATGAACATATTGCTGCACAAAGTAGTGTTTTGAGTTTCTTTGGATAAATATCCAAAAGTGGGATTACTGTGTTCTTCTTTGTCTCTTGTTACAGCCTTTCTTTTAAAGTCTGTTTTGTCTGGAATAAGTATTGCTATGCCAGATTTTTTTTCATTTACATTTTATTGATATATCTTTTTCTATTCTTTTACTTTCAGTCTGTGTGTGTCTTTTGATCTAAATTGAGTCTCCTGTAGGCAGCATATGTGAGGGTCTTGTTTTCTTACCCATTCAGCCACTCTGTCTTTTGATTGGAACATTTAATCCATTTACATTTAAAGTAATTGTTGATAGATATGTAGTTATTGCCATTTTTCATATTTTTGAACTTCTTAAACAAGTCCCTTTAACATTTCTTTTAATACTGGTTTAGTGGTGATAAACTCCTTTAGCTTTTTTTTTTTTTTTTTTTTTGCTCTGGGAAGCTTGTAGGTAACCAACTGCTTTTCTCTTGCTGCTTTTAAGATTCTAACTTTGTTTTTAACCTTTGGCCTTTTAATTAATATATGTCTTGGTGTGGAACTCTTTGGGTTTATCTTGTTTGGACCTCTGTACACTTCCTGGACTTGTATGTCTATTTCTTTTGTCAGATTATAGAAGTTTTCCATCATTATTTCTCCAAATAGGTTCTCAGTCCCTTGCACCCTTTGTTTTTCTGGTACCCCCATGATATGATTGTTGTTACACTTGGTGTTGTCCCAGAGGTCTCTTTTTTTTTTTCCTTTTTTCTTTTTTGCTGTTCCTATGGGGTGTTTTCTGCTACTTTGTTTTCCAAATCACTGATTTGGTCTTCTGCTTTATCTATTGATTCCTTCTAGTGTATTCTTCATTTCAGTTATCATATTCTTGATTTCTGAGTGGTCTTTTTTTATGTTTCCTATCTCTTTGTTGAAGTTCTCACTTCAGTCATTGAGCACCCTTATAACCAGTGTTTTGAACTCTGCATCTAGTAGATTGCTTGTTTCAATTTTGTTTAGATCTTTTTCTGGAGCTTTGTTCTATGCTTTCATTTGGGAAATATTTCTTTGTCTCCTTCATTTTGGATGCTTCCTTCTATTTATTTTTATGTATTAGGTAACTCTACTATGTTTCCCAGTCTTAGTACAGTGGCCTTATATGGTAGGTGTCCTATGGGGCCCAGTGTCCCTTGTGTGGGTTGTGTGTGCCCTTCCGTTGTAGTTGCACCTTGATTGCTGTTTTCACATCAGTGGGAGGGATTGACCCTCAGGCTGATTGGTTGTGAGGACTGGCCGTGACTACAATGGAGGAGCTACTGTGTAAGGACTGATTCTATGGAGCAAGATTTGCTTTAGCATGGTTCTGGTCCCTGCTGAGTCTGCCTTTTGGATGTGTCGTTTGCGGAAGTGGTTGGGTGGTGCTCTTGTGTGGTCTGAAGCTGGCCACCAGGTGTGTTGGTACTGAAGCCTCTTGGGAGGGGCTCTGTTGCAGGCCAAGGTCAGCCGCTGCCTGTGCCCTGCCTAGGCCATTTGGTATGAGTTACGAAGTGGTGTACAGATGCCATTTATGCTGGGCTTAGAGGTGACTGGGAGAGGCTAAGCTGCAACCTGAGGCTGGCTGCAGCTAGTGCCAGGTTTGGGGCTGCTGAGTAAGAGGTACAGGGCATGCCAAGGCTACATGCTGCTTGATTGGGATTTGCGAATCCCAAAATCTTTGAGAGATTTTAGGAAAATCTACAGCATGAGCTGAGACAGGCCATTTATATGGAAAAGCCACTGGAAGCAGCTTGGTTGGGCCCACTAGTTGGGTGGGGCAGGGTCTCAGGGAATCACGAGGACAGGGCAACCAGTGTTAGACAGCTTTATGGAGACTCAGACATGCTGCCAGCTTGCAAGTGCAGGTTGGTGGGGATAGGGCTCAACAAAGGAACAATGGCTTCTGCCAGCACTTCTCTCTGGGATAAAGCTGCCCCTCCATTCCTCACCCTGAAGCCAGACAATTCAGTTCCTCCCCATATATCCCTGGTGCCTTTTGAACTGCTGGAGCTCAGAGCGAGTGAGTTTGTCAGCGAAAGCCCGTGTGCACTTTCTTTAAGAGGAATGCCTGGGACTTCATCTGCCCTCTGTCTCAGCCACAAACTTTGCTTGTTTCACAGCCGGAAGTTGTGAGGACTTCTCTCTCTGGCACTGGAACCCCAGCCTTGGGAGCCTGGTGTGCTCCTTGGAGGGAATCTCCTCAGCTAAGTTAGCTCTCCTGATTTTTAACCTCCATACGTGGGCATGGGACTAGCCCGTCCCATGTCTCTGCTCTTCCTACCAGTCTTGATGTGGCTTCTATATATCCTTAGTTGTAGGACTTCTCTTCAGCTAGACATCAGACGATTCTCAATGATGATTGTTCTATAGTTCAGTTGTAATTTTGATGTGGTCATGAGAGGAGGCAAGCACACCTTTTACCTATTCCCCTAGCTTGACCAGAACTAATTGTGTGCTTTCTTAAGTATCTCCCACTAGACTATAAACTTCTCAGGAAAGGAGCTGTATACCTTATTTCTTGTTTCTTTTCCTAGCCCTGAAGTGCAGTGCCAGGTATATAGCAGGAACTTATTAAAAACATTTTGAATGAATGAATGCATGAAAGATCCCCCATTTTCCAATGTGTATCATTAAGTGATGATCTTTAACAAAGTCACATTTTTGTTTTATCAAATAAGCATCATAAATGTCTTTTATTTGTAAAGTGCTTTATAGTATACAAAATATAGTTTTCAAAACTATTATATTGTTACACTTTGACCAATTTTTAGTACTATGCATTATCAAATGAATTATCTGTTTAAATGCCTAATAGATTTGTCTTTATTGGTAGTTAAGTGATAATGTTAGTAATTCTTGTATCTTAATTTCGCTAAGTAGAGAATTTGTTTTCTAAGCGAATTTTAGTTAATAAGTTATATTTTTAATTTATATTTTAAGCCTGTCTTAAGTAATAATTTGGTATTAACTCTGATGAGTGTTTTTTATAATTATGGTTTAAATTGCTTTAAAACTATAGCATAAAGCTGAAGGCTCTTAATTTTTTGTAGTTAATGGCTCATAATAATCAGGCTTTGATTAGATAAAACAGTAATACAACAGATACTTGGACGGGGATCAGAAAACTTAATAGTAACATAGAAAATAAAAGTACTTGATTAGACTCAAGATAGAAGTGAATTTTCCACAGCTCTCTATATTGTCATTAAATGACAGTTACTCTTTCTTTTTTCTTCTTTGTTCATCTTAGTAACTCCTTACGGAAGTGAGTCTCACTTGGACATAGCACACTCTTGGGGATGAAGGGTGGTTGTGGTGGCGTCCCCTGAGGAACTTTTTAGCCCCTTTACCTTCTCTCTACATTGATGATTATTTTGCCATCTGTGGTGAGCGTGAATGATGATCAAGTGTGTGAAGATAGAAATAGGCTGGGAACCACTGCCTTTCCAGAAGACCAGTGGGAACTCCTCCATCAGAAAGAGTCATAGTGATAGAGCAGAAGGAACCCTGGGTTTGGAGTCTGCAGAGCAGTAATGCAGTCTGTCACCGATTAGTTGGGTGAATTTAGGCAGGTTGTTTAATCTTTCTTCACCTTCATCTTTCTTTCTGTAAAACAAAGGGATTGGATTAGATAGATGATCTGTAAACTCCCTTTTAGAAATGATTTGATTTTTCTGACAAACTTACAAACATACAAAAAGAATCCTGCTCTTGAAGAAGAAATATATGAATGAAAAATGGCATTATTCTTTTATGCAAAATGTGATATTACATTGGTTTGATAGATTATTGGTGTTATTATACACATTAAAAGCCCATCAAATGAATCTTCAGTAAGTAATTTCAAATTGCTGACAATTCTTCATTATCTCAGGAAAAGAATAACCCTGGTGAATTCTTTTCTCTATAATCAAGCTCTTGAATCTAGGACAGTGATCTCATCCAGCCTCATTGTTTTAAATATCATTTCTGTGCTGATGACTTACAACTTGTTATCTGCAACCCGCATTGCTTCCCTGAAATTGCCAGCCAATTTACCAGTCCTCTGAGATATCTAATAGGCATCTCAAACTTAATCTGCCTAAAACTGAATTCTTGATTCCCTCCCACCCTAAACCTGGTATGCTTAAAGCCTTCCATATGTGATTAAGACAGAAACTTTGGAGTCATCTTTGATTCCTAATGCTTAACCATCAATCTGTTGGCAAATGCTTTTGGTTTTACTTTCAGAACATAACTGGGAACTGCCTGCTTGTCACCAGCACTCCTTCTTACTGCCCTTATTCCACTAGAGTCTTTTCTCAGTCAAGAACCAGAAGCATTCATTTTTAGTCATTATGTCATTGTCATTCCTCTATTCACAGCCTTCAGTGGCTCCCCATTTTCCTTAGCATAAAAGTCAAAGTCCTTAAAATTGACAAGGACATTTCATACTTTCTCTTTTACTTACTGTTCTTCAGATACAGTGGCCACCTTGGTATTGACAGAACATTCCAGACACACTCCCTCCTCAGGGCCTTTGCACTGGCTCTTTCCTATACCTGAAACTCTCTCCCCAGATAGTCACATACCTGCTCTCTCATCTCCTTCCAGCTGCTTCTATGGAACTACTGGTGTAAGGTCTACACTGACTGTCCTATTTAAAATTGCACTTATACCACCACCATCCCAGTACTTCACACTTTATTTCCCTCCATAGCTTGTAGCACCATCTAATAATACTGTAACTTATTTATTAGTCTTATTTATTATCTGTCTCTCTCTTCTAGAATGTCAGCTTTGTAGGGAGAGATTTTTTTCAGTTTGGTCCACTGCTGTATCACCAGCTTTGTGATACTTGGCAAATAACGTAATCTGCAGAATCTCTTTTTCCATCTAAAGGTGATAATAAATGGTTATTAAACTAAAGGTGATAATAAATGGTTATATATTATTTATAGATACTATTTTGGCTATGTGCTCCTCAGTGAGTTTACATTAAAGCTGAAGAATTAGGGGAATTACATGACCCATTTCACAAACCATATACAGAAACATAATGCGTATAAGACAACTCAAGAAAGGGTGGTACTCTGGCCTGTCTTGTTCATTAAGTAGTAGTGCTCCTGCCCACAGGTGTTGAGAATGGCTTCCTCTGGGAGTGCTCATGCTTTCCTTTCTCACTGATGCTTTTCACAGCTAGTTCCGCACAGTGCTGATGCTGCCATTCTCTCTGCTCAGGGCTCAAAGGGTTAGAGGGTGTATGTGAGACCCAGACACATGTGTACTTTATTTTCAATTTAAAGTCTGTTGTGGTCTAATATTGGAGCAGTTCATAACTTTTTTCTATGAGGAAAATTAATTTCTAGTTTTCAGACTGCATTGAAAGGGAGCTTTGAGACATAACCCATTCAGAAGTTAGGAGAAGCCTTTTAGAATGACATTTCAGTTGCTACATAGGAAAAATGTTACAAAATGGCTAGATTAAAATATCGTCTTATTTCAACCAGCCCTAAAAGTATATTTAATATATATTTAAGTCTTTAAACATTTCAAACCTCCAGTCTGGTGACTGCCAGAGGGTGGGGAGAGGGCGGGGTTGGAGGACAGGGAGAAAGAGGTGAAAGGTTAAAGAATTACAAATCAGTAGTTGAGAGATGGTCATGGAGACGGGGAGCACGGTATATGAAATGCAGTCAGTAACATAATGGCTATGTGTAGAGCCAGATGGGTGATAGAGTAATTGGGGAGATCATTTTATAAACTATATAAATGTCTAACCAATGGACTGTATGCTTGAAACTAATAATAAGATAAAATTCTTTTAAAAAGATTACAAATCTCTATTCTTTATCCATATAAATTTGCTTTATGGAGATAAATTATATATGAAAACAATGGAAAAGTACACATTTTGGTAACCTAATATCATAGCTGCATTAAAGTACTCTAACAAAAGGTAATTTAATCCTTAAAAAAATTGTTCCCTGCTTCCCTGTTTTGAAATGGATAAAAATGAGTTTTGAGGTGGTGGCTGTGACTGGATTAGAACCAGAAGGAACTGGCAGTTATTAGCGGCTGTCCTTGCCCTGACCCTCGTTATGCTTTCTTGTTCGTTTTTTTTTTTTCTTTCAGTTTATCACAGAAGCATTTTGCTTCAGAAATTATGAGGTGTGAACCATTCAGAATGAGCTAGTTTTACATAAGAGCAACTAAGGTAACACCTAGGGCTGAGGGAAATATTTTGTGTATTGTGGAAAATTTTGTGCCTCTTCTGTCCTGTCCATGTACCTCTTTGAAGAAAGGTCACAGAAGGAGTATGCCTGCCTTCTATTCTGAAAACCCCAGAGGGGCAGGCTGTCTTCGGACCTCCTTCCTAAGTACCCAAGTGGTGTGGTCTGTGGTCATGAGTGTTCCTCCTTTTTCACTTACTGTTCCCAATTTTAGCTCTGTTGCCTTTGACTCTGTAAATGGAGCTGTACGTTGGTTAAGTTCATGGACTTTGAGGCAAACCTGGATTTGAGTTCTGGCTCTGTTGCTTAATCTCTAATCTCAGTTTATGCATCTCTAGAATATGTATAATACTTATTTAATAGAGAGAAATAAGATAATTAAATAAGATAAATAAGATAATGCATAAAAATGTTTAGCACAGGCCCTTGCACATATAAATAAGCTCAATAGATGTTAGCTATTATTATAAAATCTACTTTAATCTGCATGTCTTTTATTCACTCTTTCAACAAGAATATGAATAATATATGTGAAGAACTACCTGTGCTCTCTGCTGGGTACTAAGAATATAACCTATACACTCTGACCAAAACAGATGTGGCCCTGAACATACTGAGTTCAGCTTGAAAGATATTTGTACCTTGGAACTTGTAAATTATTAGAAGAAAACTTTTTGACTCAATCTAAAGTAGAAAAAGTTTAAATTAAAGCAGGCATAAAGTTTTAAATTGAAAGCTTAAAAAAAAGACTGAAATTAAAAATAATACTTAGGAAAATCAGTGTAGTTTTCCAGAGTTTTGAACAGAAGTGTTTCCACAAGATTTAGATTTGCCTGTAAGGACAATTAGTAGGTCAGCACTGGACAAGTAAGAAAGGGAGTAGAAAGAAATAAGGTCTGTGAAGTAGACTGGAACAAGTCCATGGAGGTTAAAAAAAAAGTGAAACAAGGAGAGCAGTTGTGAACTGAAAAGTGAAGTCAGTAATTTTCCAGCACAGAAGCCATAACCTCTGTTGGCAGATTCAGAATTTAACAACTGGTTTTGAAAGAAACAGGATTTGATTTAGAAATAAAAACCTCCACTATTAAACATGTGATAATTATATTTGTATTTTAGTAGCCTGTTTGTTTTAATATCAATAATATGTCAAAATGTGCTATTAATTGTAAGTAGTATATTTTTTACATTGTAAGATTTACTATAGTAAACAGATTGAGTGTGTTAATATATTTACCTGGACAGATCTTAATGTAAAAATTTTTTATCTAATCTTCTTTTTCTCTATTAAAATTAGGCAATTTACTTATTTTTATTTTTGGTAGGAACTTGTGTAGTTTTAGTCGAGGTCAATTGGTAGTGTACAGTTGAAATGAACTTATATTTTAACTCAGCATTTAACTTTTAAGATATTGATCTCAAAGAAATACATGAGAACATAAAAAATCAGGTACAAAGATGTTCGCTGCCAGAGAAGATATAGAGTTCTAACATATAGCCTCATTCTAAGATTTGTATCTAAGAAAAATGTAAAACCAACATATTTAAATGTTCTAATTCAAAACTATGTGTAAATGTTTAGAAGGAAAGAAATAAGTATGATCCAGGTAGTTTAAGAAAGATTTTATGGAGAAGGTAAAACTTTTGGTTATATATTTAATTATTATTATAAAGTAAACATTTATTAATTAGAACATAAGTTCTATAAAGGCAGATTTTTTTTTTATTTACTGCTGTTGCCCAACAACTAAAACAGTGCTTAACATAGAGTGGTCAATGAGTATAGATTATTAAAGAAATTAAATTACATTAAACCATGTAAAATAATGAAACTCATATAAGAAAGTTTCTAGATGTAAAGCTGAACAATATGACAATAAACAGTGGGGAAAAAAGACAAAACATAACCTTATTAATCTCATTATATTTTAGGCAGACAAGGATAAAATACCAGCTGAATAATAACAATATAATATTTTGTTTTATATAATTAGGCAATTTTAGAAACTATCAACCAACGAATAGATGGATAAAAACTGTGGTACATCCATACAGTGTAATGTTTTTGGCCATAAGAAGAAATGAAGTACTGATACACGATACAGTATGGTTGGAGCATGTAATGAGCCATGCTAAGTGATAGAAGCCAATCGTAACAGATCACATATGATTCTATTTATATGAAATATACAGAATAGGTAAATTTATGGAGACAGAGTAGGTTAATGGTTGTCTACTAGTGGGGAGAGAGAATGGGGTTGAAGAAAAATGGGAGTGACTGCTAAATGGTATGGGGTTTCTTTTGGGGTGATGAAAATGTTCTAAAATTAATTGTGGTCATGATTGCATAACTCTGAATATACTGTTGAATTGTGTGCTTTAAATGGGCGAATTATATGGTATGTGAATATATTTAAGAAAGCTGTTAGTTTTTTTAATTAAGCAATTTAAAAAAATTCCTAACTTCAAAAAACGTGAGAGATAAAGCAGATCATTTATACTCAGCTGGATTCTCCCTAATACCTAAGACTCGACTCCAGCACATATTAGGGCTGTAGTTCTCAAATGCAGAGTGCATCTCGATTACTTAAGGAGTTGTAGCATCATTTCCTTAGACCAGGCAGCTAAAGCCAGAGAGGTTAAGTTCTTTCTTGAGAGTCAGAACCACTAAGTAGGAGAATTGGAATATAGATTTAAGTCTGCTTGGGGCCAATCCTGTACTCTTTCCACTTCATCACACCATCTCTCAGAATCTTACTTTGTATGTAATTTCTTACCTACACCATGACTCTATAGGAATCGGGTGCTAGCTACTTTTTAGTGGCTCTGCCTATTCACTGGCTATTTGACTTTGAGCAAATTATTTAACCTTTCTGTGTTTTACTTTGTTAATCAGAAGGAAGTAAGGTAAGAATAATACCTACTTGATAGAATTGTGAAGCTTTAATGTGGACTGTGGAGTGCTTAGCATAGTCACTGATGCATAGTTCATGCTCAGTAAATGTTAGCCGTCATTTCTAGTAATAGACTCTTTCAGATAGTATTTGCTTTCTTTAAGGGTCTAGGTCGTGAAATATTTTTAAAAGGACAGTTAACAAAAATACTCATTTTCTCAACATATTTACATTATAATTTTCCTGCTGGGCCTTAGTAGGTAAACCTGGAGCAGTGATTATCAAATTTATTCAGATGATGGAGAACACGTGATAACACTGTCATAAACTAGAAACAGTTTTACTAAAAGAGAATGACTTTATTTTCTCTATATAATGTTAATTCACTATAAGCATACACATTCATGAAAAAGCTATAGAATTAAGCCTAATCAATTCCTCATAAATAAATTTAATTTTTATTTTGCATACTGTTATATTGTTTGATCATCTGCCAGTAAAAATGTAGCAGATATAGTTGAAAGAATTGTCTTCATTAATTCATATATTTCTGTGATTTGGGAAAAGCTACTGTTCTTGGATCTTGGTGGCCTAATGCTTCATTTCTAACTGGAAAACGAAGGTAACTTGGGAGCTTGGATTGAAAAACATTGTTTCATGGGCAAAGGAGCTAACATAGAGATGGGTCAAACCAAATTACAGCAGATCCTGGAATAATAACATCTTCAACTTCGTTTCGTTTTAAGATTGATGAGGAAGAAAAAGTTGATTCTTGGCTGGGGCCTACTGTGCAGAGTTTGCATGTTCTCCCCATGTCTGCGTGGGTTTTCTCAGGGTACACTGGTTTCCTCCCACATCCCAAAGATGTGTACATGAGGTGAACTGGCGTGTCTGAATTGTCCTACTCTGAGTAAGTATGGGCGGGTCTGAGTGGCCCTTCAGTGGAAGAGTGTCCTGTCCAGGGTGGGTTCCTGCCTAGCTCCCTGAGCTGCTGGTATATTTTCTGGCCACCCTCGACCCTGAACTGGAATAAGTGGGTTGGAAAAGAATTATCTTTCTTGTTTTTATTAATCTTTCTTAAATGTATGTATAACTCACATTTGCTTCAATGTTTAATATTAGAAGTGTTTTGGGTCTTTATTTAGAAGTTTGATGATATTTTTTTATGACCAGAAATATGCTGTAGGAACTTAATTCTTGTTTCTATCAGTTAGTCTGTGGTAAAATTGGTTTTGTTATGTGTCATTTCACTTAAAGGTATAATTTCCAAGAACCTGTTGATGACATTAAGTGAGGACAATGAGTTTATGGGAATAACACTTTACTGGGCTTAATGTTTTAGGATTATGGTGGCAAAATGAGTTGTGAAAATGGTTTTATGTTATTGTAATTTAAAATGTATAAAAATAATATAGTCTCTTATAAAAAATTTGCACAATACAGAAACAAAACTCTTCTAGTCCTATCTACCAGAGGTAACTGTTAATAATTTGTATATTGTTCTAGGTAAATGTATATGTATACACAGGCATATATGTTTATTATACACATTTTCCTTTTGTATATAAATGTTTTCATGAACTGCCTTTTAAAAAACTAATACACATTAAACATGTTTTTACATATTCATACACATAGAGTGGCCTCATTATGTTTAATGGCTTTTTAAACATAAGAGTTTTTGATAGCTGACAGTGTGCTAGACACTGTTCTGAGCTCTTTGCATATATTATCATCTTATTTAATGTTCACAAGAACCTTATAAAGTAGGTACAGTTATTTTCCCCATTTTATATATGAGTTAACAGGCATAGAGATATGGGAGGCAACTTTCCCAAGATAGAGCCAGGATGTGAACCCAGGCAGCTGATTTGCAGAGACTGCCTTTTAACCAAAAGATGACATTGCCTTTCCCCTTATGGACAGATATCACATTATTTTCAGTTTTTCATTATAATTTATGTTTTGTAAATGTTATATTAAATTTTCTAGCCTTTTCCTTATTTTTGTATGTGTTGAAGGAATACCTAGTTTTCAGCAAAAGAGAGAGTTATCTAAATATTTTGCTATGACATCTAAATTGTTGCCGTTGTTGAAAACCTTTTGTCTGGTATGATCCTACCTGTTCATTTCTCTGCTATTCCTCTTGAAGTTTCTTGGTGTTTCAGTTTCTCCAATTTTTACCTATTCTTTGAAGTTTAAAATGTTTTACTATTCCATATGTCACATGCAAGCATGCATGCGTATGTGTATTTTTTCTCTTTGGCTCATTCTCATATTATTCAGACATTCTTCATGATAATTGTTTTGTCTGTTTGTGTTTCTAAAAGAGACATTTTGAAATTTCGTGTTGTGACTATCATTTTCACTTTGTAATTATGACAACTTTAGTTTTAGCTAAAATATTTGAGATTATATTTGGAGGCTTTATTTGGTGCATGCGTGTTCATAATTATTATTTTTTGAAGTGCCACTTTTTACCCTTTTAAATACTACTTTCCTTAAATTCTCCTTTTTTTAAATTAAGTTTATTGGGGTAACATTGATTAATACAAATAAAATTTTCAGTTGTACATTATCATTTGACATCTGTATATTCTATTGTGTGTTCACCACCCAAAGTCTAGTTTCCTTCAGCTACCATATGTTTGATCCCCTTTACCCACTTCACTCTCCCCCTGGCCCCCTGTATTTGACCCCTTTTACCCTGTCTACCTGCCCCCTCCTCCTCACCCCACTAGTAACCACTACTCTATAGTCCTTTGGTAACCACTGGTCTATAGTCCATGTCCATAAGTCTCTGTTTGTTTGTCCTGCTCATTTGTTGCTTTTAGGTTTATATCCCACATATAAGTGATATCACGTGATTTTCAACTTTTTCTGTCTGGCTTATTTTGCTTAGCATGATTATCTTGAGGTCATCCATGTTGTTGCAAATGGCAGTATTTCATCTCTTCTTATGGCTGAGTAATATTCCATTATATATATGTACCACAGCTTCTTTAGCCAATCATCTATCATAGGGCACTTCAGTTGCTTCCTTGTCCTGGCCAATGTGAATAATGCTGCTATGAACACTGGTGTGCAAATATCTTTATGGATATGAGTTTTCAAGTCTTTGGGGTAAATACCCAGTAGAGGGATTCCTGGGTCATATGGTAGATCAATTCTTAGTTTTCTGAGGAACTGTTTTCCATAGTGGCTGTACCAATTTGCAGTCTTACCAGCAGTGAATGAGGTTTCCTATTTCTCCACATCCTCTCCAACATTTGTTATTGCTTGTCCTGTTGATTATAGCCATTCTAACAGGTGTGAGATTTGATTTGTATTTCCCTAATAGCTAGCAATGTTGAACATCTTTTCATATATTTGTTGGCCATTTGTATGTCCTCTGGTGAGAAGTGTCTGTTCAGGTGGTCTGTCCATTTTTTGATTGGATCATTTGTTGTTACTGAGTCGTATGAGTTCTTTGTATATTTCGGATATTAGCCCCTTATCGGAGGTGTTGCTTGCAAATATATTTTCCCATTTGGATGGTTGTGTCTTTACCTTGGTGACAGTTTCTTTTGCTGAGCAGAAGCTTTTTAGTTTGATGTAGTCCCATTGATTTATTTTAGCTTTTACTTCCCTTGCCTTTGAGGTCAAATTCATAAAATCCTCTTTAAGTTCAAGGTCCTTGAGTTCTGTTCCTATGTTTTCTTCTATGCATTTTATTGTTTCTGGTCTTATATTCAGGTCCTTAATTCATTTTGAGTTAATTTTGGCGTGTATTGATAGACAACAGTCTAGTTTAAATTCTTTTGCAAGTGGCTTTCCTGTTTTCCCAGCACCATTTTTTTGAAGAGGCTTTTCTTTCTCCACTGTATGTTTTTGACTTTTTTTGTTGAAAATTATTTGCCCATATAAAGATAGTTTTCCTTTTAGGCTCTTGATTCTGTTCCATTGGTCTGTGTGTCTGTTTTCCTGCCAGTACCATGTTGTTTTGATTACTGTCGCTTTGTAGTATAATTTGAAGTCAGGCAGAGTGATGCCTTGTTCTTTTTTCTCAGGATGGCTTTGGCTATTCGGAGTCTTTTGTGCTTCCATACAAATCTGATGATTTTTTGTTCTATTTCTTTAAAAAATGCTGGAGGGATTTTGATGGGGATTGCATTAAATCTGTATAATGCTTTAGGTAATAAGGTCATTTTAATTTAACTATGTTGATTCTTCCAATCTCAGAACATGGAGCATCTTTCCGTTTCTTTGTATCTTCTTCTATTTCTTTTAATAGGGTCTTACAGTTTTCATTATATAGGTCCTTCACATGTTTCATTAGATTTATTCCTAGGTATTTTATTCTTTTTTGTTGCAATTGCAAATGGAATTATTTTTTCCACTTCTTTTTCTGACACTTCGTTGTTAGAGTATAGGAACGCTATGGATTTTTGAACATTGATTTTGTATCCAGAGACTTTACTGTATTTGCTTATTGTTTCTAGAGTGTTCTTATGGAGTCTTTAGGGTTTTCTATATAGAGAATCATGTCATCCGCAAATAGTGACAGTTTGACTTCTTCGTTTTCTATTTGGATGCCTTTTATATCTTGTCTGATTGCACTTGAAATTCTCTCTCTCTCTCTTTTTTAATATTAACATTGTTACCCTGGATTTCTTCTGATTTGTGTTTTCCTGGAATGTGTGTTTCTATCCTTTTATTTTAAACCTTTCTGTGTTATTTTAGGTGTACTTATGGTGAAAAATATATTGCTAGATTGTCTATCTTTAAAATCTCATCTGAGAGTCTTTTAATAGGTGTGTTTCACCTGTTTACATTTATTGTAATTTCTAATATATTTGAACTCATTTCCTTTATCTTATTTTGTGTTATCTGTCATGTTTTGTCTTAGATTCTCCCCCGCTTCTTTTTTATTTGCCTTTTTGAAAAATCACATAGGGTGATATTAGTCATGCATTTCTACATAGAAGCATTCAACTGAAACAATAAAACTACTGCCCCTTTTTTAGGAGTCCCCACCTGGCTGTTTATTATTATCTCTGCACTACTTCTCGTGAGGGTAGGGTCCTGATGGTGTCTGTTTCCTTCAGAACTACAACTCCAGCACCAAGCATAGTACACTCTATGTGTATGAATATGTAAAATCATGCTTAATGTGTATTAGTTTTTTAAAAGTTTTTTAAATGAAAACATTTATATACAAAAGGAAAATGTGTATTATACACATAGGTGCTCTGTGAACATTTATAGGATGAACGGATGAATGGATGGGTGATCATTAGGATCACCTAGGTAACTTTGAAATATATTGATACTAAAAAATAAAAGAAAATAATAAAAGAAATTGATACTTGGCCCCATACCCTGGAGATTTTGATTTGGTGGGTCTGATATGGAACCTGGATACATATGTTAAGAAACAAAAAAATTCCCCAGATAATGTGAGTATCATCTAGATTTGGAGTGATTTGGACTGATGTTTTATGGACTTCTACCTTTAGACAACTTATAACTCTTGATATAATTAATAATTGTGAAATGAAATGCTGATTATTGGATAATCTGTTTATCTGTTTAAGAAATATACCACAGTTTTAGAAATATACCACAGTTTTAGCATTCTCTCTCTCTCTTTAAGTTAAGCTGGAGGATACCTGGTCACCACCATTTGGGTGACACAAAAGTAGCAATGGTAATTTTTTATCTTTTTCCTCAATAATTCTTTATGCTTTACTACATCTTTTCACATGCTCTATACGAGACAGTTTGGCTGAACATGCCTCTTTTCCTTTACATCAATGATATCAATCATTGGAAACATTCAGCCAAAGGGGATTAAAATATGGAATGAGTAGTTGGACTGGTGATCATAGGCTTTTTCCTATTTTTAAAATAACTGATGTTCTTGGTAGATAAAATTGACTG
This sequence comes from Pteropus vampyrus, assembly GCF_000151845.1. Classification (NCBI taxonomy): domain Eukaryota; kingdom Metazoa; phylum Chordata; class Mammalia; order Chiroptera; family Pteropodidae; genus Pteropus; species Pteropus vampyrus. The sequence continues at coordinate 934,111 of NW_011889215.1, read as the reverse complement.
GGATACATAGGACTTGATTTTATTTTGGTTTACTATATTGTATCCATGATGTTTTATTTGAGTTGAGTCACCTGTGGAGTTAGAAAATTAATTTACCTTCAAGGAGTAAACTTCATGGGGATATGAACCTTTTAGGGTTGTAGACAATTGTTAATTAAGCCTGTGATTGAAGTAGTTTGTCAAGTTTCTTATATGTATTCTGAAACAAATAATTGAGAACATTAGTCTTGTAATGAATTTTGATTTACGGAAATATTAGTGGGGATGCTATTTTCAGATTTAGTCAGGATAGAGAAAAAAAGCGTGTCTTTTTCCTTTTTTATTTTCACTTTTTAATCTTGGTTATTTACCTTTCAACGCCTTAGTTTTCTTGTTTTCAAAATGGAAATTATACTTTGTACAGTATGTAACTGTAATTAATGGTTACTAATCATATAAAATGAGTCCCAGTTTTCAAACTTTGGTCATTTCTGGTAATTATACCTTACTCTATTTGTCTTCTCTGTGTTGACCTTAAGAAGAAAATATTTCCAATCAAAAATAGGTTCATTTTTGGAATTGCAAAGATTTGCAATTCAGAACATGCAAGCTATGGCAAAAACCATAGGCAAGTCCAGAGAACAAAGGAGGAAAATACTCTTTTGTTCTCTTTTATAGAGAAAAGAAGAGAGTTGAGAGGGGCTGTTACAAAGAATCCATTGGAGAAAACTGAAAATTCAAAGTCTAGTGGCTTTTCATTGTCTGATTTGTTACAATTTCTCATTGGCTGAGCTGTTGTCAGGCAAGGAGAAAATCTCCCTTCCTCCTCCTGGGGTGGTAAAGAAGAAAACATTTTCCTGTTGGAGATGCAAGATATGCCTTTTCCTGTTTGCTGTAATTGATGATGAGTGGTAAGATGTAAGGGATCCTCTGCAGGCCTTCCCAATTCCAATTTTAGGTGACATTTCCTGTATTAATTTTCACATCTGTAATCTGTACATAGACTCATTAGAAGCCATTGTTTTCCTTTCTCTAGACCTGCATTGTTCAATATGGTAGTTACTACTGTCATGTATCTTTTAAAGTTTAAATTAATTAAAATTAAATAACATAAAAATTTTATTTTCTCAGTCATATTGGTACATTCAAGTGTGGCTAGTGGATATAGTATTAGGCAGCACAGATATAGACCACATCATCACCCTAGAAAGTTCTATTAGATGATGCTGCAGTTTAGAATAAACCATGCTGCCAATTTTATGTACACTAATTAACTCAAATGGACTTGTCAAAATTCTACAATTTTAGAAAAACCATGCCGTGGTTCTTAGCTTTTTCCCATTTATCTTGGTATTTGTTTTGCAATATGAAAAAAAGATGCTTTCTTAATATGGTGCTTAGATTTTAGTTCTTGCCATGTATGATACCACATCATTCTATTAATATTGGTTTTTATTCTAGGTTTGTTTGACTGCATATTTCAACTATGTTAACATTCTGAGTCCCAGAGGTCCAGGCAGCTTTCATAATCATTGTATGCAAGAAACAACACTGTGAGAAGCAACTTGCTATAGCAGAAAGACCATGTACTTTGGATAATTAACCAGACTTAAGTTCAAATTCCTACTCTGGCCTTGAACAAGTTACCTCTTTCCTGAATCCATTTCCTCATCTATTTCTTAGAATTAAGTATGTTAGGATGTATAATACTTAACATAGTGATCAGCTTAAAATGTAATAGATAACTAGTAAATGGGATTATTTTTTTCTTTGTGGTCATGTTTTTAGAAAGAGGTTATGATTTAAATTTGATAATTCTGTAGGAAAGAGATTTCAGAGCAAATTTCTTTTTCTCTAACTTTTTATGGTCATAACTCCCAAATACCATGTTTAACTGACTAAATCAAAGGAGGATATATATGTTTGTTAGGTTGTAGAGTGGTCTGTGTAGAAGGGCTGACATATGCAAAGACTCAAAGGCACGAGGCACTATAAGTAAAGTTGTTAGAGCATATCTGGGACACAAAGAGTAGGGTTGGGGATAAAGCTGGACAGATAAGCAGAGCCAGGGTCCTAAGGGATCTTGTGCACACTGAGGAGTTTGCAGTTCTTCCCGTGATTCCAGAATGGCTCAAACTTTAGTCTGCCTCAGAATACATCTAGATAAAGTACAGTTAGCATATTGCTGTCAGTTTACCCAGATTTGACTAATTCCTCCATCATACAATGTTGTTTTTGAGGACAGAGATTTGAATATGATATTCATTAACGTGCATTTTTTTATAGCCTTATTGAAATGTAATTCACATAGCATACAATTTGCCCATTTAAAGCATAATTCAGTGGTGTTTAGTGTATTCACAGAGTTGTGCAGTCATTACCACAGTTAATTTTAGAACATTTTCTTCACTCCCAAAAGAATTCTTATACTCATTAGCAGTTATTCCTCATTTCCCCCAATATCCCTAGCGTTTGGCAACCAATAATCTACTTTTTGTCTCTATAGATTTGCCAGTTCCGGACGTTTCAAAAATAGAACCATGTACTACGTGACTTATTATGGCTGGCTTCTTTCACTTAGTATAATGCTTTCAAGGTTCATTCATGTGGTAGCATGTATGAGTACTTCATTCCTTTTTGTGGCTGAATAGTTTTCTGTTGCATATAAACATTTTGTTTATCCATTCATCAGTTGATATACATGTGGGCCATTACCGTGCTTTGTAATCTTGTTTTTAATAAAATTAGTCATATAAAGAGCTTAGGAAATTGCCATGTGATAAGGAAAAACACATGATTTATCTAATTTTAATTGAACTTTATTGAAGAAATTAGGCTTGATTTGTTTTCTAGACCTTCACTTCCTCAGTAATATAAATGGAGCAATCAACTATATGCTATTGAAAAATAAGCATAAATAAGCCTTAACTATTAAAATCATAATGCCTAGAATGTATAGATTTTAATTTCATTAATGTGAATATCATTATTAGATTTCACTTGCATCACCTTATTTTTATTTGGTAATTGACAAACATTTATAGCATCTCACATGTGGTACAGCTGTGGATGCTTCATTTATTCTGTCCTCATTATTTATTGCCAAGTTCTTTCTAATAAAAAATGAATTTGTGGGTTTAATGGAAATAAAATTGTAGCTCACAGTCTTCACACTTTGGAAGCTGCTAACATTCATTCTGGTCTATCACTTAGTCTTAAGGAGCTCAGCTGGGATTGTGTGCATATCCTTTTAAACAAATGTAACTCTACCACTTTCTCTCTGACTGAACAAGCATTTCTACAAGTGACCAGGAATTATGGAGAAATTCTTTAGTGTGCTTTATTTTTTAAAAAGTAGTAAAGGATTTTAGCAAGAGAGGAACATGATAAAATTTGAGGTTTTTAAGATATGACATTTTTTGGTGGCTGGGAAAGTGTTTCAAACCTTTTCTCTTTTTTCTTCCTTCTGATACCCCTTCTCCTTCCTCACTCCCATCTGCAGCTGTGCTTTTTCTCACTCAAGAAAATAGAACAGAACCCGAAGAGAACTTTCACATTCTCCCACCACCCAATCCACCTCCCTGCCTTTCTACTAAGCACCTATTCAAAGATGTTATTTCAGAAATAACCAGAAAGAACTGTTTATATCCTGTACTACTGCCTCCGTTTCCTCATTTTGTGTTTTCACCAAGACCCACTCTATCAGAATTTCTCTTGTCAAGGTCATTAATCTAGATAGGAAGAAAATTAGACGAGTGTGGCATCAAGAGATTTTTCCAAAAAAATAGAACATGGTCAATTGTCAAATGCTGGTGACAGGTGGTGTCCAGCAAACTGTAGTCTGGCGTGCAGGGCTCTAAACAGAATAGCAGTGTAAGATAGAGCTGTAGTTCTAAAGGAGTTACAGTCCTGGTGCAAAAGTTAAGTTGGTTCTGTTATTTCTTTTTGGAAACCTTGGTAACCCCTGTAGATAAGAAGAATCAGGACTTTCTCAATGTTGCCGTGTTAACACTTCCTAAGCAATTGAGCAGCCCCAGTCATTTTTTAAAATTGTGGTAAAATATACATAGCATAAAATTTTAACCATTTTAAACATTTTAAATGTGCAATTTAGTGGCATTAATTATATTCACAGTGTTTTGCAACCGTCACTTCTATGTTTCCAAAACTTTTTCATCATTCCAAATAGAAACTCTGTTCACATTAAGCAGTACTCTCCATCCAACCCTCCCCTAGTACCCTGCTCTGTCTCTATGAATTTTCCTATTGTAGATATTTTATGTAAGTGGAATCACATGGTATTTGTGTTTCTGTGTCTGTTTTATTTCATTTAGCATAATGTTTTTAGGGTTTATCCATATTGCAGCATATATCAGAATTTCTTTCCTTTTTAAGTGTGAATAATATTTCATTGTAAGCTTTATTACTAGTCTGCGTGTGTGCGTGTGTAAATTTTTTTTGCCCTCTCAATGGTGGAAAATTCCTGTCTTGTTCTTAACCTTGTTCAAATTTGATGGTCTTTGATGTGTTTTTGTATGTGTGTATGTGTGTGTGTGTGTGTTTTGTTCATTCCTAAAAGTCCTTAGGGTCTGCATTTTGGGGGGGGGTTATTTTTTAAGCTGGAAACCAGTTCCAAAATTGAATGTCCCTAAGAAGCAGGTTAGGCAAGTTCCCATTATCATGGTAGAGTTTTCAGAGACAGCTGTTGTTGCTATAATTTTTTTTACCCCTATTAAAATACAATCTACTAAAAGGCCAACTTCAGTTCACTTTGATTCTTCAACTGTGACATTTCCATAAGCAAAACTCATATTTATAAAGCCTGTGTATTTCATGTTAGCATTCCAGTTCTTCAGTTTTCTTAACTCTTCTAGATGTCAGTATTGGAAGGGACTTAAGTGATTTTTCTTTACGTTTACTCTTGAAGAGGCTTAGATCTTTGGAAATTAAGTGACTGGCCATAGGTCGCACATCAGATAGTGGGCAGATTCCATTTTACTACTACCAGTCCAGTATTCTCTTTACAGTGGAAGTACTTTGTTCAGTTCTTTTTAAAAATCTTTTTAAATATAACAAAATGCAGATACTTTAAATGTCCAGCTTGATGAGTTTTAACAAATTTGTACACTTGTGTGACCATCACCCCAATAATTTCATCACCTCAGAAATTTTCCTCTTTAGTCAACCCCCTTCCTAGCCCTTTCAATATAATGTAGTCATACAGAATACATTTTTGTGTTCACTTTTTGCTTAGCAAAATGTTTTTGAGATTCATCTGTGTTGTTGCATACAGTAATAGTGTGCTCCTTTCTATTACTAGTTAATCATCCACTGTGTAGATATATTGCAGTTTGTTCATCTGTATATCATTATATATGAGTCTTTTTGTGGACATATATTTTCATTTCTCTTGGGTAAATTACTAGGAGTGGAATTGGTGGGTCATATGGTAAATGTATACTTAACTTTTATAAGAAACTGCCAAGCTACGTATTTTACAATATGGTTGTATCATTTTGTATTCATATCAGCAATGTATGAGGGTTCTAGTTGTTCCACATTCTCATCAATACTTCTTATTTTCATTGTTTTCAATTTTAGCCATTCTAGATATAAAATATTATCTCATCATTTTAATGTGCAGTTCCTTAATTACTAATGATGTAGAGCATTTATTCAAATGCTTATAGGCCATTCGTATATCTTCTTTTGTGAAGTTTATGTTTAAATCTTTTGCTCATTTTTATTGGATTATATTTATCTTACAGATTTCTAAGATTTAAAAATGTATTCTAGATTGAAGTCTTGTCACACACACACACACAGACTAAGTAGTTTTCTCCAGTATGTGACTTGCCTTTTCATTTTGTTATTGTAGTCTTTTGAATAAAGAAAGATATAGCAATATGAAAATGACTAAAGTGATATACTTAGAGTGGAGCTGTAAATGGAGAAAAAAGGTTCACTGGGCTCAACGTAAAAGATTTAGAATGGCTTGTTAATGAATTTATGATATATTCACATAGCAGGTGCTCAGGAAATGGTATTGAATAAAGGAGTTAACTTGCATGCATGCACAAACAGAGCTTTTTGCCACTTAATAAACACAAAAGCATATATAAATTTCAGGGAAATATTTTTTTTTTGAAAAGTGACTGTTCTCTATTGGAGGCTTGATTTGCCAGAGGTCATGGAATAATTATCCTGTCACTGTCAGTAACTGACCCCTTGTCTTCTCATTACCTTCAGCTTTTCTCTCTTTACTTCCTTTTTGTCACCATTTAAACATGCTTAAGACTCTGTAGTCTTTAAAAAAAAAGTAATAAAAAATTCCTACTTCTGCCCTGTCTCTTCTCTGGCTACTGCCATATATTTCCCTTCCTCTTCATAAACATTTCTGAGTACACATAACACTGTTTACTCAATTCAGACTGCCCTTGCTAAAGTCACCAGTGACCTCTGCCTCACTAAATCCAGTGGATGGTGCCTAGGCCTCCACTGATCTCTTATCCACATTCAGTACACATGACCATGCATGCCTGCCTTCTTGAAGTATTTTCTTTCTTTGATTTTTGTGATAACATAGTCTTTTGATTTCATCCTTCCCGCCCTTCCTCAGTACTGTTGCTCCTTTACAGTCTAGTCTTTTGATTTCTTATTCTCTGGCCAATTATTACGTGTTTGGTTTTTCTTCTCTTCTGTGTTTTCCATCCTTAGGCTGTGTCATACACTCGTGTGACTTCATTGACCAATTATATGCCCAGGAATTTCACTTTATGACCCCAGCTCATAGCTCTTTTCTATGTCTGCATCGATGCCCTTCTAACATCTGTGATTGTGTTTCTTGCAGATATCTGAACTTATTATCTTTATCTCTGAAACTCTTTTCCCTCCAGTTTTCCATATTTATAAACGGTACCACTCTCTCTACTAGCCCAAGTTAGAAACCTAGGAATCACTTTGATTCCTGTTCCCTACAGTTAATGCATTGCCAAGTCTTTGCCCCTGTCAATACTACCCCCTAAAGGCTTTTCAAATCCTCACCATTTTCTTTCTACCCACTATTATCATCCCAGTCCTAAGAAACCATCATCCCTAGGTTGGATTCTATGGCAGTAGCCTCCTAACTAATCTTCCACATCTGCTCTGGCCCATTTCTCATCCATTCTCCAACACTGTAATTTTTAAGCCACACTACCTTTTTTTTTTAAGTTAAAAATTTCTGAGTACACATAACACTGTTTACTCAAAGGCTTTATTTCTTTAGAGCAGTTTTAGGTTTACATTAAAAATTGGATGGAAAATACACAGTTCCTACATCCCCCTACCTTCCCCAGTTGCTCTGATTATTTATATCTTGTGTTAATGTGGCACATTCATTACAATTAATGAGCCAATATTGATACATTATTATTATTATTATTATTAACCAAATGTAGGTTACATTAGGGTTCATTCTTTTTCTTTTTTAAAACATCTTTATTGAGATGTGATTCACATAAATTTCACCCATTTAAACTCAATTTTACTGCTTTTTTTTGTCTATTCACAGAGTTGTACAACCATCAATACAATATAATTCTAGAATTTTTTTTACTAAAAAAGAAACCTCATATTTGTTAGCAATCACTTTGCATTCTTCCCTACCCACAGCCTCTGGCAGCCATTAATCTGCTTTCCATTTTTATACATTCGCCTGTTCTGGACATCCTATATAAATGGAATCATACAGGATGTGCTATTTATGACTGGTCTTCTAGGTTCATTCATGTTATAATGAATGTATCAGTCCTTCATTAAAGTTTTTAAAAAATTTTTCAGTTACAATTGACATTCAATATTATGTTAGTTTCAGGTGTATGCATAGTGGTTAGACATTTATATAACCTATGAAGTGACCCCCCCCCCCCCGATAAGTCTAGTACCCACCCCGACACCATATATAGTTATTACAATATTGTTGACTATATTTAGAGTTCACTTCTTGTATTGTACATTCTGTGGATTTGGCAAGAATAAATGACATGTGTGCATCATTACTGTATCATATAAAATAGTTTCACTGTCTTAAAAATCCCCTGTGTTCCACAATTTCATCTCCTTCCTATTCTCCAAACCCCTAGCAACCACTAATCTTTTATTTTCTCTGTAGTTTTGTCTTTTCCAGAGTATCATATGGTTAGAATTATATAGAATTTAGCTTTTTTCAGATTGACTTCTTTCACTTTGCAATATCCTTTTAAGGTTCCTTCATGTCTTTTTGTATAGCTCATTTTTACTTTTTTTTTTTTTTTTATCTCTGAATAACATTCCATTGTATGGATGTACTACAATTTGTTTACCCACTCATCTATTGAAGAACATCTTGGTTGCTTTTGAGTTTAGGCAGTTGTCAATAAAGTTACTGTAACCATTTGTGTGTAGGTTTTTTGGTAGACATTAAGTTTTCAACTTATTTTTGGGTAAGTACCATGAAGTGCAATTGCTTGATTATATGGTAAGAATTTGTTTAGTTGTCAGAAACTGTCAAAATGTTTTCCATGATGTCTGAATTATTTTGCATTCCCATTGTTAGTTAATGAGAGTTCCTGTTGCTCCACATCCTCACTAGCATTTGATATCAGTGTTTTGGATTTTAGCCTTTCTAATATGTATGTAGTGGGATCTAACTGTTGTTGTAATTTGCAGTTCTCTAATAACATATGATATTGAGCATCATTTCATATGTTGTTTGCCATCTGTTTATCTGCTTTGGTGAGATATCTCTTCTGATCACTTGCCTATTTTATAATTGGATTATTTTCTTATTGAGTTTTGAAAGTTTGTTGTATATTTTGGATAGCTATCCTTTATCAGATATGTGTTCAGCAAATATTTTCTCCTAGCTGTGGCTTGTTGTTTTATTCTCTAAACAGTGCCTTTTATGAAGCAGAATTTTTAAAATTATAATGAAGTCCAACTTTTCAAATTTTTTATTCCTGGATCATGCTTTTGGCATTAAATATCTAAAAAAAGTTACCAATCCCAAGGTCACGTAGACTTCCTCCTCTGTTTATCTTCTAGTTTTATAGTTTTTCATTTCACTTTTAGGTTTATGATCCCTTTTGAGTTAATTTTTATGAAAAGCGTAGGTCTGTGTCTAGATTACACATGAATGTCAAGCTATTTCAGCATGATTTGAAATAAACACTGAGTAAATCTTTTGTCAAAAGGCCAATTGACTATATTTTTGTGAGTCTATTTCTGGGCTCTTTATTCTGTTCCATTGATCTATTTATCTGCTCTTTTGCCAATACCACACTGTCTTGATTACTGTAGCATGATATCTTTTAAAATTAAAATTCGATCAGATTATCCCACTCTTCAAAACACTTCAGTGGCCTGCCATTGCATTTACTTGATGAAAATGCAGATAGTCTATATGAGGCCCTATGTGATGTGCGAAGCACTCCTCTCCACCTCTCTAGCTTCATTCTAGCCCTTTCTCTTAACTTTTTTTCTTTAATCATTCAATGCTTGTTCTGACCTGTAGGCCTTCATACTCATGGTTTCCTCTCTCTGGAATTCTGTTCTTGCTTCCTCTTCTCCTGGTTAACTTCACTTACTTTTCAGGTCTCATTATTTTCTTAATGAGGGCTTCCCTGATCTCCAGATTAGATTAGGGCACTCTATTATATCACCCTTCCTTTCTTTTTTATTATGTGTAGCACAATTACATGACTTATTTATTACCTTCTCCCTAAGGCAAAAGCTCTATGAAGGCCAGAGGTCTCTATTTCTTCATTGCCACATACACTTTGTTCTTGTTAAATATCTGTTCACCGAATTAATGAGTAAAGGGAAAGAAACTTAGAACACTGGACATTAGTTACATTAACTAATGGAAAATTGTGCTTTTTATGGAATAATTTTACTAGATGTAAGGCTACCAAAGTTAGTATATAGAGATTGCAGCAAGAAATTTTATTGTCTTTTGTAATATTTTTACGAGCAAAATGGAGAAGTGTCAGATTAATATTTACGAAGTTAGATTGTAGTCGATGTTAGCATGGCGAAAATGTCTCATGTTCTGAAGGGCTTATTAGTTGGGACTATCTTATTTAACATTTAAATCAGTTTTTGAAGACCCGGAAGGCATACACAAATAGATAGATTTTAAAGTTTAGGAGTGATACATAATGAATTAGATGGCAGACTCTAGTTTTTAAGTGATCTTCCTAAGCTAAATTGATTGGTCAAAATAAATAGGATAAAATAAATTTCACAAAAATGTAAAACATTTTACCAGGTCTAAAAAACATCTTTACAAACACAGGCTTAGAGAGAAAGATGTTTAGCTATTACGAGATGTGTAAGACTTGGCCACTATGATTGACTGTAAACCCAAAGTGTTAGCAATTTAATGAATTTAACAGAAATCTGAATACCATACTGGATATATTTATAGAAGTACGTAGTGTGGAACAAGAAAGGTATTCATTTGGTGTGTTCTCTGATGGTTATACTGCACATGGAATAGGATTTAATTCTGGATGCCACAATTTAGACAAAATTGGCACACTGGGAGATGTTCAGATGTGCATTTTTATGGTATAGTAGAATTCTGGATATGGAATTTCATAAGTAACAAGGGCAAGTTGGAGTCCTGGCTTTGTTACTTGTTAACTGTCTGGCATTAAGCAATTTATCGACCGTTTTTCAAGCTCTTATCTTGAAAATGGGGATAAAATTAGATTATCTACATTTTTTCCCCTTTAATCCTACCTCACAGGTAGGATTAAAGGGGAAAAAATGTTCCTAGTAAACTGACAAGGGGATTCGAAGAGTAGAAGAAACTGTTTTGGTTTTAACTTTTAGGCTGGAGAAGAGGGAATTGTGGCAGTGAGGCATGACAAGGAAGGCAAGAGTGGCTACTGTTTGTTGGATGTCAGCTATGCTAGCACTATGTTTGACAACCCTGATATAGGTCATCCCCATTTAATCAGATTTGGCATTAAAGACTTTTATGCTATTGCAATTTAGACATATTTAATAAAGATTTTAAAGTACATACTCTGTGCATAACAAAGTTGTAGGCATTGTAGCAAATACTAGGAAGAGTCAATATTGTTGTTCTATATTTAACCCAACCTCTTGGAAACACAGCATAAGGCTGGGCATTATAAGATTGACATGTACACAAACTGAGTTACCACTTTAATGGACCGAGGGAACATCTAACCTTTTGCTAAAGAAGCATATACCTAGTTCAGAAAGAAGGTATAAAACAGCCTTCTTGAATAAACGGATGACCCCTGGAGGAAAGGTAATGAGCAGGGGAGAGAATGAAGCTTGCTGAGCAGTCCTGCTAAGGTTGGAACCCATGGCTGGTGTTGGCATTTGCTGTGGTTTTATGGTTTTTCTTTTCCTTTTTTTTTTTCTTCTGCAGTTCTAGAGGGGTAGGGATATAGATAGTTATATTCGCCCAACCATGCTAAGATTCTCAATTAACTGTAATTCCTAAGTGAGAATATTTGCAGTAAGAACTTCTCAGCCTTAAAAATAATATTCTTAACATAGTTTAACTTTTTTTGATGTCTAAGGTTTTCATTATATTAACTACGATGATCTGATTGTTAAAGTAACTGCTCTATGTTCAATTTGACAAGTTTTAATTGAGTGCACATCTCAGTGCCAGGCTCTGCTGACGCTGAACTGAAAGTAAAAATCCCTGCCCTCAGTAGCACTTGCCTGTGGTAAGAAAGCAATACTATGAAAGCAATGTGCACCATTCTTCTGCCAGAGGAACCACAGAAAAGGTACCTTCCCTAGAACAGATTGGCGGACAGGGATGGGGTGTCAAGGGAGGCTACCAGAAGAGGTGACTAAAGCAGTCATTTAGCTTGGAACTCAGAAGATCTGTTATCACACAAAACAACTTTGAAAATAGTGGTTAGAGTTCCAGATCAAACTATAAAAACCAATGAAAATATGTTATATTTTCAATCAGAAATACTAAAAAAGAAAAATATTGTTTAAAAACTAGAAGTTGAGAATTTCTAAGCCTTATATTCATTTTGAAAGCTGTGTTGAAAAAATATTATTTCACTTGATAAGTAAATTTCAGATTTTGTGGAGATTTTTTTGGCGGGGGGGATTTTTTAAGTGAATGCCTGAGGGCTCTTAAGGGCTATGGTATATGATAATGACTCTGTTGGATTTAACTCATCTTCAGAACTTCTGACTTTCCTTTTCCTTGTACCATGTAGCTGTTTTTCTGTTTTGTTTTGTTTTTAAATACAGCATTCACTGTGGCTACAAGTGTAATAAAGAAAAGCAAAGATTAATTGATGGGAGGTAACTGGATAAACACTGGGCTAGGGGTAGGGAAGGGAGGGCAGCTAACATTTATTCAATACCTATTATAAGTCAGCTACTGTACTAGGTACTTTCATGCATAGTGACTACATTTAGTCTTAACAAAATCCTATGAGATGTAACTATCACTGTTACCAGTCAAGAAAAATCATGACTAAAGTAAATAATTTGCCCCAAGTCAAATGATTAGTGGTAAAAGTCAGAATTTAATCCTAAGTCTTTGGCTTCATTGCCAACGTTCTCCCAAAAATGGCTAACGTGAAATGAGCTGTTGGTACTATAAAATAAAAGAGTTGTTTATATGTGATTTTTCTGAGAAAAGAGAGACAGTTTAAGGTTTAAAGTAGAATTCCCTATATTGGCTACAGCCTGGTATATTTGTCAGGGTAACATTAGACAGTAATGTATACCTAGTGTTCATAAATCAGGTTCATATATCTTGGGAAGTAATATTGGTGGAGTTGGAGTGATAGGGAGAGGTGTCTGTGCATTACATTGAAAAAATTTCTCACTCATTTACATCATGAGAGATATGTGTTTCCAATGATTGAATGGAATATACAGAACAGTATATATATATGGATGTGAATAGAGTTTTTTGTTTAAGCTTAAGTTAACTGCTACCCATAACTGAATTTTCAGTTTCTCAGATCCTTGGTATGTCTGTGAAATCCCTACATTGGCATAAGAGTTCTGAAAGGATATGTTCTTTGATAACTATATCTATTCTCAAAATATCTTTTGGAAATATGGAAAATCAGCCTGGTTGGTATTTTATTTAAATGGAGCATATAGATTTTATCATACAGTGTTAATCTAAGAAAACATAAAAAGAGTTTGTGTGTTTTTATACTGGTTTGAAGAAATCAGACAAAATTTTTCATCTTTTTTAATGCATAGGTGAAACTTTTAAGTATCTCCTCATATCTAATTTGTCATATGTTTCCGAAATGGAATAGATTAGACCTAGCTTAAATATTATACTAAATATTTTATGCTTACAGTTCTATTAAAATCTTTAGTCATCTCCATTGACTACCTTTTTTAATTTTTCTAGGTTATTGAATCTTTGGGAATTATTATTTATAAAGCATTGGACTATGGTTTGAAGGAGAATGAAGAAAGGGAATTAAGCCCTCCCCTGGAGCAGCTCATAGATCACATGGCCAACACGGTGGAAGCTGATGGTAGCAATGATGAGGGCTATGAGGCTGCAGAAGAAGGCCTGGAAGATGAAGATGATGAAAAGAGAAAAATCTCAGCTATCCGGTCATATAGAGATGTCATGAAGGTAAAGCAGCAGTTTACATAGTGCTTTTTTCTTTCAAGAGTTGTTATTTCACTTATAAATATTGATTGGTGATGATGTTCGAGTCTGGGCAAGATGGTGGAGTAGGAATACACTGTACTTGCCTCCTCCCATGACTACATTAAAAATACAACTAAATTATAGAACAGAAACCTGGAGAACCACCTGAAGACTAGCTGAACATAACTCCTGTAACAAAATATAAACAAGAGGCCACATTGAGACTGGTAGGAGGGGAGGAGATGTGAAACGGGCACGTCCTGCACCCATGTGTGGTGGTTGAGCTTTGGGAGAGACATCTAGACTGCGGAGGTTCCCCAGAGGAGTAAGGGGTCCCAGCCCCACACTGGTCTCACCAACCCAGGGTTCTAGTTCTGGGAAGAAGAGTCCCCACAAAATCTGGCTGTAAACATCAGTGGAAATTCCAATGTGCAGGTGAGACCCGTACATCCCCTTAAAGGGACCGTACACAGATTCACTTAACATGCAAGCAATCACAGTGGGCTCCAGCCGAGGGACAGCAGCACAAGAGGTACCAGAAATACAGGGAAAGACTGAGTTGTGTGGCTTCAGAGTGAGGGCTGGAGGGACAGCCTCTCTAATCCATCTTGTGCCCTCCTCCTGTGCAGCCTGCAGGTGGGCACCATCTTATCTATGTTGAGCCCGCCCACTGCCAAATCTGATTCTGCATTGGTCAGGTAAAATCCACTCGCTTCACCCTGGTGACTCCCTGGGACCTCACCGCACCCAACTCATGAATTGCCAGAGCCATACTTGTGGCTAGGCAGCCAACCCCACCCTGCCTCTTGGCTGGAGGCTCTTTCAGCAATAATCAACAGGCCTCCAATGGCAGGCAACCAGCCCCAGTCCAACTGTAGTGTTTCTTAAACAAATCTCGGGTGTCTGACGGCCTGAGGAGGGGAGTGGCTAGCCTTGGTGTGATGAGACTTTTCGAGTGGCCACAGGCTCAGCACTGGCATGAAATCTGAATTGGCACAAACTTTGGGAACACAGCTCGCTCCAATGTGGTGACTTCCTGGGACTCTGCCCCGCCCAACACACATACAGCCCAAGATTCATTCAACTGCTGAGCCCTGTGGGTACCCAGTAGGCAGCCTCAGGCCTTGGGTTGCCATGATCCTTTAGCTAAGCTGTCCCAGGCCTATTACGGGTGGCAGTCAGCCTCATTACAGCGTGGTCTCTCCCACATATCTCTAGGTCCAGCACAGGCAGAGACCAACTGCAGATTGCCTTTTAGCTCCTACAGGTAGCCTCGGGCAGGTCACAGGAAGCAGCTGACCTGGGCCTGCATGGAAACCACTGCAAATGGGCCCTAGAACCAACACACCCAGAGGCTGGCATCAGACCAAAACAGAGCACCACCTGATTAGCCCAAGTGGCACACCCAAAGGTGGTCACACATGCCTGTTAGGGTAGATCCCACTGTGGAGGGCTGAGCCCTACACAGCAGCACATACTTTATGGGTGTGGCCAGTCCCCACTGTTAGTCAACCTAGTGTCAATCCCGCCTACTGACGTCTTAACGGCAATCAAGGCATACCTACAATAAGAGAGCACACATAGTCCTCACAAGGGACACTACTGGAGCACCAGGTGCCGTTGATCAGGGAACTGTGCCTCAGGACCGGGCACACAGGGCACCTATTATATAAGGCTACCCGCCAAGACTAGGAGACATAGCAAGTTTATAGAAATGAACACAGAGAGGTAGCCAAAATGAGAAAACAAAGAAACATGTCCCAAATGAAAGAGCAAGAAAAAACTCCAGGGGAAAAAAAAAAAAAAAAAGAAATGGATGGAAGCAGCCTACCTGATATCAAGTACAAAACACTTGTTTTAAGGATGCTCATTGAACTCAAGGGAAAAATAGGTGATCTCAGTGAAGACTTCTATAAAGAGATAGTAAGCAAAAAACAAGACATAGAAACCATAAAAAAGAATCACTCAGAAATGAAGAATACAATAACTAAAATGAGGAATACACTAGAAGGAATCAACAGATTAGAAAAAAAGAGAACCAGATCGGTGATTTGGAAGACAAGGTATCAGGAAACACCCAATTAGAACAACAAAAGGAAAAAACCAATGAAAAAACATAAGGAAAGTTTAATAGACTCCTGCGACAACATCAAATATAACAATGTCCGCATCATAGGGTTACTGGAAGGAGAAGAGAGAAAGCAAGAGAATGAGAATCCATTTGAAGAAATAATGACAGAAAACTTCCATAACCTAGCAAAGGAGCTAGACATACAAGTCCAGGAAGTGCAAAGAGTCCCAAACAAGATGAACCCAAAGTGGCCCACACCAAGACACATCATAATTAAAATGCCAAAGGTTTCAGGAAACGAGGGAATCTTAAAAGCAGCAAGAAAGGCAGGTAGTTACTTACAAGGGTGCTCCCAAAAGACTGTCAGCTGATTTTTCAACAGAAACTTTTTAGGCCAGAAGGGCTTGGCATGAAATACTCAAAGTGATGATAAGAAAAGACCTGAAACCAAGACTACCCAGCAAGGCTATCATTTAAAATTGAAAGTGAGATAAAGAGCTCCCCAGATGGGAAAAAGCTAAAGAAATTCATTACCACTAAGACAATATCAGAAGAAATGTTAAAGAGACTTATTTAAGAAGAAGAGGGGGCGGACAAACAAATATGAATAATATAATGGCAATAACTATGTACCTATCAATAATCGCTTTAAATGAAATGGATTAAGTGCTCCAATCAGAAGACATAGGGTAGACGAATGAATAAGAGAACAGGATACATATGTACTGTCCACAAGAGACCCACATCAGATCGAAAGACACAAAGAGACTGAAAGTAAAGGGATAGAAAAATATTTCATGCAAATGAAAATCAATAAAGAAAAAAATCTGGAGTAGCAATACTTATATCAGACAAAATAGCAAAACAGACTTTAAACAAAAACTGTAATGAGAGACAGAGATGGATATTACATAATGATAAAGGAACATAACCCTAGTAAACATAGGTGCTCCTATGTTGGGTACATAAAGCAAATATTGACCAACACAAAGGGAGAGATCAACAGTAATACGGATATAGAAGGGGACATTATGTTTACATCAATGGACAAATCTTTCAGGCAGAAAATCAATAAGAAAACTGTGGCCTTAAATGACATACTAGACCAGATGGATTTAATTGATATTTTTAGAGCATTTCACCCCAAAGCAGCAGAATATACATTCTTCCCAAGTGCACATGAAACATTTTCCAAGATAGACCACATGTTAGGCCACAAAACAAGTCTCAATAAGTTTGAGAAGATTGAAATCATATCATGTGTTGTCACCTCCCACAATGGTATGAAACCAGAAATAAGTTACAAGAAAAAAAACTGCAGAATACACAAACACATAAATGGGTTAACAATGAGATCAAGAAAGAAAGCAAAAGATTCATTGAGACAGGTGAAAGTGAAAACACAATGACTCAAAATCTATGGGACACAGCAAAGGCAGTCCTAAGAGAGAAATTCATAGCAATACAGACTTACTTCAAGAAATTCATAGCAATACAGACTTACTTCAAGAAACAAGAGAAAGCTCAAATAAACACTTAAGGAACTAGAAAAGGAATAGCAAACAAAGCTCAAAGCGAGTAGAAGGAAGAAAATAATAAAGTTCAGAATGGAAATAAACAAAATAGTCTAAAATAACAATACAAAAGATTTTTTTAAAAAGCTATTTTCTTGACAGGATACAAAAACTGATAAACCTTTAACCAGATTCATCAAGAAAGAAAGAGGACCCAAATAAATAAAATCAAAAATGAAAGGGAAGTCACAACTGACTCCACAGAACTACAAAGGATTATAAGAAAATACTACGAGTGATTGTATGCCAACAAATTAGACAATCTGGAAGAAATAGATACATTCCTAGAAATACACAATCTCCCAAGATTGAGTCAAGAAGAAACAGAAAACCTGAACTGACTGATTACTACTAATGAAATCGAATCAGTAATCAAAAAACTCCCAACAAACAAAGGGAGTTGATGGACTGGATGGATAGCTTCACAGGTGAATTTTACCAAACATTCAAAGAAGAATTAATACCTATTCTCAAACTATTCCAAAAAATTCAAGAGGAGAGAAGGCTTCCTAATTATTTGTATAAGACCACCATTACCCTGATTGCAAAACC
Source organism: Pteropus vampyrus (assembly GCF_000151845.1). Lineage (NCBI taxonomy): Eukaryota > Metazoa > Chordata > Mammalia > Chiroptera > Pteropodidae > Pteropus > Pteropus vampyrus. The sequence continues at coordinate 916,269 of NW_011889215.1, read as the reverse complement.
AGACGAAGACATTACAGAAAAGAAAATTATAGGCTGATATCTCTGATGGATGTAGATGCAAAATACCAACAAAATAGTAGCAAACTCAATTCAGCAAAACATTAAAAAGACCATACATCATGACGAAGTGATATTTATTTCTGGGACACAAGGCTGGTTCAGTCTCCGCAAATCAATGTGATATACCACATTAACAAATTGAAAGATAAAAATCATATGATCATATTAGTAGATGCAGAAGAAGTGGTTGATAAAATCTAGCATCCATTTATGATAAAAACTCTCAGCAAAGGGAGATTAGAGGGAACATACCTCAACATAGTAAAGGCTGTATATGACAAACCTACAGCTAACGTCATACTCAGTGGGGAAAAAATAAAAGTGTTTTCTTCAGGATCAGAAATGAGATAAGGATGTCCACTTTTACCTCTTTTATTCAACATAGTATTAGAAATTCTAACCACAACAGTGAGACAAGAAAAAAAATAAGCATTCAAATTGGAAAAGAAGAAGTAAAACTGTCCTTACTTGCAGACGACATGATACCATATGCAGAGAACCCCAAAGATTACACCAAAACACTTAGAACTGATAAATCAATTCAGTAAAGTAGCAAGACACAAAATTAACATTGAGAAATCGGTTGCATTTTTACACACCAATAATGAACTATCAGAAAAATTAAGAAAACAATCCCATTTACAGTTGAATCAGAAACCATAAAATACCTAGAAATAAATTTAACCAAGGCGGTAAAAGGCCTGTACTCGGAAAATTATAAATTATGAGAGAAAAAAACTGAAGATACAAATAAATGGAAGCATGTACTGTTCTCATGAATAGGAAGATTTAACATTGTTAAAATGTCCATACTACCCAAAGCTATCTACAGATTCAGTGCAATCCCTATCAAAATACCACTGGCATTTTTCAGAGAACTGCAACAAACAATCCAAGAATTTATATGGAACCATAAAAGATCTAGAATAGCTACGGCAATCTTGAGAAAGAAAAAGTTGGAGGTATCACGCTACCTGATATCTAAATATACTACAAGGCTCTAGTAATCAAAACAACATGGCACTGATACAAAAACACACAGATCAATGGAAGAGAATGGGAAGCCCAGCAATAAATCCACACCTATGTGGTCATTCAATCTGTGACAAAGGAAGCAAGAACATATGGTGGGATAAAGACAGTCTATTCAATAAATGATGTTTGGAAAACTGGGCAGATACCTCCAGAAAAAAAAAAACCAGATCACCTTCTTACACCATATACAAGAATAAACTCAAAATATATTAAAGACTAAACATAACACCTAAAACCGTGAAACCCCTAGAAGAAAATATAGGCAGTTAATTCTCTGACATGGCTCTTAGTAATATTTTTTTCTGATACATCTCCTCATGCAAGAGAAACAAAAAATAAATGGAACTACATCAAACTAAAAAGTTTTTGCACAGCAAAGGAAACCATCAACAAAACGAAAATACCACCTACTGAATGGAAGAAGACATTTACCTATGATACATCAGATAAGGGGTTAATATCCAAAACTGAGAAAGAACTCATAGAATTCAACCCCAAAAAAACAATTGAATTAAAAAAATTGGCAGAGGACCTGAATAGGCATTTCTCCAAGGAGGACATACAGATGGCCAATAGACATATGAAAAGATGCTCAAGGTCACTGATCTTCAGAGTAATGCAAACAATGAGGTATCACCTCACACCTGTCGGAATGGCTACAATGCATAGTGGTGGAGCCACTATGGAAAAGTTTGGAGTCCCCTCAAAAAATTAAAAATAGAACTACCCGATGACCTAGTAATTGCATTTCTGGGTATTTACCTGAGAAAACCAAAACACTAATTCAAACAGATATATGCATCCTATGTTCACTGTAGCACTATTTACAGTAGCCAAGATACGGAAGCAATCTGAGTGCCCATCAATACACAATTGTTTAAAGAAGTGGTACGTATATACAATGAAATATTACTTGGCCATACAAAAATGAAATTTTACCATTTTCAACAACATGGGTGGACCTAGAGGGTATTATGCTGAGTAAGATAAGTCAGAGAAAGACAAGTACCATCTGATTTCACTTATATGTGGAATCTAAAGAACAAAATAATCAAACAAACAGAATGAAAACAGCCTCGTAGATACAGAGAACAAACTGGTGATTCCCAGATGGGCAGAGATTAGGGGTTTGGGTGAAAAAAGTGAAGAGATTAAGAGGTAGAAATTGGTACTTACAAAATAGTCATGGGAATGTGAAATAAAGCATAGGAAATGTAGTCAATAATATTGTCATAACTATGTATAGTGCCAGATGGGTACCAGACTGATCAGGGGATCCTTATGTAAAATATATAAATGTCTAATTACTATGCTGTACACCCGAAACTAATATAAAATAATATTGAATGTCAACTCTAATTGAAAAATAAAAATTAAAGAAAAGAGAAAACAATGGTGATTCCACATTTGATAGTAGTTCCCAGACTTTTAGTTAAAAGTGACATGAATAAGTAAAATACTATTGTTTTTTTTATTTGTTCAGAGCCTTATTGTGGCCTTTTAATAACCACTTTTAGTTATTATATGCCCCTTATTATTACATATTGTATACCAACTTGAGTGGGTATTGACTTCTGCATTTTCTTTTTTATGAAGTAAATAACTCTGATCCTCCTCCTATTTATATGAAGATTCTGATTCTGAACTGTTACAACTGATTATTTTACTTTTCTTTTTTTTTATCTAACCAGTGGTATTGGTTTATAATTAAACAAGTTCTATAACTTTAATTGAAGTTTTCTCTTTAAATTTTTTGTGTATTCAAAAGCCATAATTTCTACATTGCTAAATGCACAGAGATTAAAATTAAGGCATATCTATTAAATTAGTCTTAATTAGTCTAAATTAGTCTTATCATTTAAAATTATATATGACGTTTGCTGGATTTTATAAACATTATTGCCTATATAATTGTTGTATTCCAACTTATAAAGCATCTCAGAGACAGGAGTAGAAAGGAATTATGAAGACAGTACTTTGCAGGTATTATGCAGCACACCCTGCTTTTTGCTCCTTAGATAATTTCTCATGAACTCTGGAATGGGACTATGCAGTTATAATTCTTATGAAATTCAGATATATTTTTTGCTTCATTTAATATTTAAAACTCATTTTAAATCAATGTTGTATACAGATAAAATACCCCCATATATGTACAAATGGAGATTTGATACATTTTATTCATTTTATATTTTCTAGATGTTAAATAATACTTTTAAATATATACATCTATATTCATATTTATATATATATATGTATATACATACATACATATATATGTACTTAAAGGCCAAATGAAACTTTCTGTAGATCACAAATAACCTACTTGTTCCCTGTAGGCCAGTGGTACATAGAGATAAAAAGTGAAAAGCATAAAGGTTTTTCATTATAAAACAAAAGTACTTATGCCTCTAAAACTAAGCTAATGTCTTTTTGGTAGTGGATGTCTGTGTAGGGTGAATAAGGAGTGGTGAATGAGGAAGAGAACACCCACTTAAACAGCTGTATCAATTAAATTAACCCTGTCACCAATAGAAAGATGGATGTCATAGCCAGATTGCACTCTTAGACTACAGCTTTGGAAGATGAGGCCTAGAGATTCATTGGAATCTTACATTTCTTATTCAATGACATTAAAATATGTTATCTTAAAAGACAAAAATTCTTGGAGATACAGTAATTTGAACTCACAGTTTTTATTTATTTTTTATTGGTCTACAGTGCCTGCCCCCTTACCTCTCTTAGTGCTATTATAATATGAAAAATAAATACTTAAAAGTGTGTTTAAAAGCACAGGTTTTATAAAGTGGAGGAAAATGGTAACTTTATCAATTCCATTCTTAGGAATTTTATTGGCGAATATCATATCCTCACTTCTTATTTCTTGGTTTCCATACTAACTCAAACTGATCAATAAAAATTTCCACATTTATAACAATATTCCTGCAATTTCTTTTTAGTTAAATGAGAAGAAAAATAATTGAAACATTTGACAACCTGAGATTTTAATATATCATAAAACTGTTATTCATGGCAATAGAGTGACAATATGAGTTTGTGGTTTTATTAGTGGGTTGAAATCTTTTAAGTAATTAATTGAGTACTAGGTTCCAGTTAAGATAGCAAAGTAGGTAAATGCTGTGCTCACCAACTCTCACAATCACCTAAAATTTACAATTAAATTACAACTAAACGACAGAATACCCCTCACTTAGAATTGCTTGAAGTCTGGCTGAACTAAGGATATACAGAAGAAGCCACGTTGAGACTGGCAGGAGGGGCAGCCACACAGAATGGGCTGGTCCCATATTCACATGTGGTGGTTAAAAAATAGGAAGGATATCTCAGCTGTGGAGCTTCCTCCTTGGGAGTAAGGGCACCCAGGTACACACCAGGGTCCAGTGCTAGTGAAAGAAGTCCCCACAACTTCTGGCTGTGAAAATTCGTGGAGATTATGGCTGAGTGCGACAGAGAGTGGATGAAATCTCAGGTGTTCCTCTAAAGGGCCTGTGCAAGGACTTGCTTACAGATTCGGGACTCACTCATGCTGAGCTCCAGCAACTCAAAAGGCAACAGAGACGTAGAGGGAGGAACTGAATTGTCTGGCATCAGGGTGAGGACAGGAGGGGCAGATTTTCCCCAGACAGAAGTGATGGCAAAAGCCATTGATTATTCTTTTGTTGAGCCCTACCCACACTAAAACTGCACTTTCAGGCGGACACCATATCTGAGTCTCCATCAAGCTGGCTAACACTGGTTGCCCTGCCGTGATGATTACCTGAGACCCTGCTCCACCCAACTTGTGGGCTCGCCCAAGCTACTTCTTGTTGCTTTTTCAAACAAATAGCCTGGCTTTAGTTAATATTGCAGACTTTCCTAAAAGCCCTCAAAGGTTCACAAATCCCAAACAAGCAGCATGTGGCTTTGGCATGTCCTGTACCTCTTGCTCAGCAACCCCAAGCTTAGCACTAGCTGAAGCTGGCCTCAGGTCGCAGCTTAGCGTTTCCCAGTCACCTTCAAGCCCAGCATAAATAGCATCTGTAGATTACTTTGTAACTCATACCAAGTGGCCCCAGGCAGGGCAAAGGCAGTGGCCGACTTTGGCCTGCAACAGAGCCCCCCCCCCAAGAGGCCCCAGTACCAACACACCTGGTGGCCAGCTTCAGACTATAGAAGAGCACCATCCAACCACTTCCACAAACCACACACCCAAAGGGCAGACTCAGCAAGCACTAGAGCCATGCTAAAGCAAATCTTGCTCCATAGGATCAGTCCTTACACATTAAAAAATAGGAGGGATATCTCAGCTGTGGAGCTTCCTCCTTGGGAGTAAGGGCACCCAGGTACATACCAGGCTCCCCAGCCTCGGGTCCAGTGCTAGTGAAAGAAGTCCCCACAACTTCTGGCTAGTCCTCACAACCAGTAAGCCTGAGGATCAATCCCTCCCATTGATGTAAAAGCAGTAATCAAGGCTCAACTACAGCAGGAGGGCACAGACAACCCATACAAGAGATACACCTGGATTGCCTGGCTCAGGTGACCAAGGAGACTGCCACGGGGCCCCACAGGACACCTATTACATAAGGCCAGTCTACTAAGATTGGGAAACGTAACAGCACTATCTAATACATAGAAGTAAACACAGGGAGGCATCCGAAATGAAGGAGACAAAGAAATATGTCCCAAATGAAAGAATAGAACAAAGTTTTAGAAAAAGATCTAATCAAAATGAAGACAAACAATCTATCAGATGCAGAGTTCAAAACACTGGTTATAAGGGTGCTCAATGATCGAAGTGAGAACTTCAACAAAGAGAGAGGAAATGTAAACATGAACATAGAAAACAAAAAAGAACCACTCAGAAATGAAGAATGCAATAACTGAAATGAAGAATATACTAGAAGGATTTAACAGAAAATCAGAGGACCAAATTAGCAATTTTGAAGAGAAGGTAGCAGAAAACATCCAATAACAGCAAAAAGAGAAAAAAAAGAATAAAAAACGAGGAAAGTTTGAGGGACTTCTGTGACATCAAATGTAACAATATTCTCATCATAGGGGTACCAGAAGAAGAAGAAAGCAAGGGATCGAGAACCTATTCAAAAAAATAATGATTGAAAATGTCCTTTGGCCAAGGAAATAGACATATAAGTCTAAGAAGTGCAGACAGTCCTAACAAGATGAACCCAAAGAGGCCCACACCAAGACATATCTTAATTAAATTGCCAAAGGTTAAAAACAAAGTTAGAATCTTAAAAACAGCAAGAGAAAAGCAGTTGGTTACCTACAAGGGAGCTCCCATAAGATGTCAGCTGATTTTTCAACAGAAATTTGCAGGTCAGGAGGGATTGCCATGAAAAATTCAAAGTGATGAAAAGCAAGGAACTACAACCAAGATTATTCTGCCCAGCAAAGCTATTATTTAGAATAGAAGGACAGATAAAAAGCTTCCCAGACCAAAACAAACAAACAAACAAACAAAAAGCTAAAGCAGTTTATCACCACTAAACCGGTATTAAAAGAAATGTTAAAGGGACTTGTTTAAGAAGTTCAAAAATATGAAAAATGGCAATAACTACATATCTATCTAACAATTACTTTAAATGTAAATGGATTAAATGTTCCAATCAAAAGACAGAGTGGCTGAATGGGTAAGAAAACAAGACCCTCACATATGCTGCCTACAGGAGACTCAATTTAGATCAGAAGACACACACAGACTGAAAGTAAAGGAATGGAAAAAGATATATTAATAACATGTAAATGAAAAAAAATCTGGCATAGCAATACTTATTCCAGACAAAACAGACTTTAAAAGAAAGGCTGTAACAAGAGACAAAGAAGAACACAGTAATCCCACTTTTGGATATTTATCCAAAGAAACTCAAAATACTACTTTGAAAGGACATGTGCAGCAGTATGTTCATTGCAGTATTATTATTACATTAGCCAGGATACGGAAGCAACTTAAGTGTCCATCAATAGATGAATGGATAATGAAGAGGTGGTACATATAAACAATGGAATATTCAGCCATAAAAAAGAATGAAATCTTGCCATCTGTATACTGTACTAACTGGAGTTAAGTCTGACAGAGAAAGATAAATGTCATATTATTTCACTTATATGTGGAATCTAGAGAGCAAAACAAAAACAAACTCATAGAGACAGAGAGCATTTTAATGGTACCAGATTGGAGGGAAGGGCTGGGGAATGTGTGAAGGAGTTGTTTGAATTGAGAGGTACAAATTAGTAGTTACAAAACAGCATGGGGAATATAGTCATTATTATTGCAATAACTATTGATGGTGTCAGATGGGTACTGGGTGTATCAGGGTGATCACTTTGCAGGTTATGTAAATTGATAATCACTGTTTTGTATACCTGAAACTAATATAATATTGTATGTCAACTGTAATTAGAAAATAAAAATTAAAATAAATTGAGTCTTTGTTTACTTTGTTACAACAGAAGACAAGAATTAACCTGAAGATTAACTGCTTTCTCCTTGGAAGTGGAAATATGAACCTCATAAGTTTGAATAATATAAACAATGGAATATTTAGGGACTTGGAGTCTATTTGTTTTCAGTTCTTAGCAGGATCTCTTTAGTGTGTAACTTTTTCCGGAGTGTCATTTATTTTTACTAACCTTTTAATTTGCTATGTTTTAATATGGTGTGTTATAGTTGAAAAGTGCTTTCATGTTCATTGTTATCTGAGTCTTATGATTTACACTGTGAGGTAAATTGCATAGACATTTTTATATATACCCATTTTACAAATGAAAGTACTTAGGCTCAGAGAGGTGTATGACTTGTCCAGTTTCATAGGACTGAATAAGTGACAGGAAGAGTAGATGGTAGTTAAATTCAGAGGCTTATTGTCAGGTAAGACTTGGAGTGGAACCCTGGTTGCCATTTTTGTACCAGCTGCGTTATCTTGGGTAATTTAATGCTGTGATCCTTATTCTTATGTAAAGAGAATAATATTGGCCTCATTGAGTTCTTTATGCAGATTAAATTAGATGACATAATCAATATAAAGTATCTACTATAGTGCTTGTTATGAATAAAAATTTAATGGCATTTATTGGATGCCAGATATTTTTCTAGGTACTAGAAATATTGCAGTAAACAACATACAAATGATCCCTATTTTTATGGCTCTTAATTGTGATGGTAAAAAACAATATAAAGAAATGAAAAATAAACACAATTTTTTTTCTCATTCATTCCAAGGCACTTTCTACTCATATGGATCAGAATTAATTGCAGACATAAATTTGCCAGAGATAGTACATGTTCTTCCCTTAAATTAAGAATATAAAACCTAAAATATTTTCCTTTTGTTTAAGTATTTCTCGATAAACACATATAACTAAGTGGAGGTTTTCAGGAAGTATTAAAAGATCAATTTTGGCTGGGTGAAAAGGTGAAGAGATTAAGAAGTAAAAATTGGTAGTTATAAAATAGTCACCAAGATGTAAAGTACAACAGGGAGTATTGTCAATAATATTGTAATAACTATGTATGTTGTAGATGGGTACTAGACTTATCAGGGGAGTCACTTTGTAATTATTTAAATGTCTAACTACTGTGCTGTACACTTGAAACTAATATAAAATAATAAAAACAAAAATATAATTAAAAAATTATTTTCACATCTATAAATATATCTTGGAAAAGACTCATTCAGTTATCATTAGTTAAAAAGAAAAGAGATTGTAGACATGAAGTAAGCAATGGTGATGATGGACTGTGAAGTATGCAGGAAAGGAACATTGATGAGACAAAGTTAAGGATGATGGAACAGGATATGAGATAGTGGACAGAAAGGAAGAGTAAAAGATGTGGTAAAGGATTCTAAAAAGTGTTTGTAAAATGACTGAAATTACTGTGAGAATAGTACACGAACAAAGTTCTTAATTTCAGCTGAATGTATAGGTTTCAGTTTATTAATGTATTTATTTACTCTTTCAAATATTCAGGAAGCATTTAGTGTGCCTTCTTTGTGCCAAGTGCCTCGCCAAGCTCTTAGTTTGCTGAGAGGAACTTAATTAGACTTAAGTAAACTGCAGTGAGGTAAATATAATGGATCAGGTATGTAGGATCAGGCTAGCCCATACACTACTTTGTGCAAATTAGAAATAGGCTTTCCTTCTTCAAGATATTTTACTTCCACCTTTAAGAAAATTGTTATATTAAATATAAATTTGAAATGTCTGTGATGTGGAGGATATCCTTCTAGATGTAGTACCCTCATGAACAATCTGAGTATGTGGAAGTGGTGGTCCAACATTTGGACATGGGATGCTTGGAGAGCACAGAGAGGCACTAAAATAAGCTTGTAGATGCTGGTTCTCCTAAACAATCCAATCTCCTTAATAATCAGGGAAAGTAAATAAAGCAATACCATTTGTGACTCTTTTACAAGCAAGAATTTACTTTTGTTGAAATTTGAAATGTTAAAATTTTTAACTCAGTAATTGATAGCTGCATTATAAATTTACATAGTTCTTATATAAAATAATTTGACAGTATATTGAGAAGTCTAAAACTGTTCACTATAATAGAAAAAGACTAGAAATATCCCAGATGTCCCTTAACAGAGATATGCTACAGCCATTCAGTAGAGTACTATATAGCTATCAAAAGGATTGAGGAAAGATTTCTGGGATATATTGTTTACTTGAAAAAGCAAATGTAGAAAAGTATGTTTAGTGTGCCAGCATTTATCTAAGAAAAGGTATGGATAAGAATATTTATAAAAAAATATTTGCTTAGATTTTAAAAAAGAGGAAAGATTAACCAAACTTAAGGAAAAAAGTTAGCTGTGGGTAGAGAAAACGAGCAGAGTACAAACTAGGACAGGTATTAAAGCTAAGCATTTCTGACTGTACTGGATTCTGTATATTTGGCATAGGAACCATATAAATATTTTACATGATTATAAAACAAAATTCGGTATAGAAATGTAATCCCCAAATCCAAAGCAAGTTGAACATAACTTATTACGTTGGAGACATAATCACATAGAAAGATAGACTAAGCACGTAGTAGCCATAAGCACAGCCTCCACCAGGCTATCTAAATACTACTATTTATGCTATCTAAATACTACTCGCCACTAAAAGAATTCTGATTCCTTAGAGAAATGGCTAATTCTAGATCTGGGAAGGAAATGTGTAAAATAGCCTGGAACATCTTATCATACCAGAAAGCAAAGAGACTATCTAGGATTGTTAAATTGTATAAAAAGGACTGAGAAATCAACTAGAAGAGGCTTCCATTGGTCAAAGATGAACGAATTTGATCAATAAGAATAATAGCTATGATAGATTAAAACATTAAATATTCTGAAATTTATGAAGATATAAATGATAATAAAACCCTCATTGGTCACCTTTAGAGGTTGTTATGGAACCAACTTATAATTTTGAAAATTGGCAAATTAACAGGGAGAATATTCATTTTGCCTTTTCCATATGAATAACATCTCATGGTAAGCAAATAGTCTTTGAGAAATTTATTTGTATAAAAGTATTTCAGCTAATAAATGAAAAGGGAATGATAGGGATCACAAATGGTAATATTCTAATTCTAAAGAAATACTAGTGGTCATCATGTGGCATCACAAGAGACCAACAGACTTTATGTGTCTCCTGACGGAAGTATACAACACCACTTACAAAGTATTCTTGCCATAAAAAATAAAATATCAAACTTCAATCTGATCAAACTTCTGTGTCTAACTAATCTAACTACCAATTTACAGGAAATCCAGGAGACATAGAAACATTTTAAATAATACCATAGGGATTCAGTCAGCAAAATTCAGTTTGTGGGATACTCTGTAGGACAAATCATGATTTCTTCGACAAATAAATTGCAAATTAAAAAGAAAGAGGTAGGGAAAACTTCGATGAAAGAGACTTGATACATATTGCAATATGTGGACCTGATGTAGATTCTGATTTAAAGAAATAAATTGTAAAACTGTGGGTACCTTTAAGATAATCAGGAAAATTTGACTTCTTACTCTATATTTGATATTAGGAATTATTCAGATTTTTAGATAGAATAATAGTATTACGGCTATATATTTTTTAAACTCACCTTTTAGAGATAACAGCATCTCTTAGAGATGCGGAAATATTTACATATGAAACTCAGATATCTGGGATTTCCTATAAAATAATCCTGGAAGGTGGGGCTTGAGTGGGTGAGGATATAGATAAAACAAGGTTTGCCATGAATTGATAATCATTAAGTTAGGTAATAGGTGCATGGTGATTCATTCGTTATACTATTCACCTAGTTTTGTATATGTTTGAAATTTTTTCATATAAAAAATTAAAATATGAAAGTATCTAAAGTAATCCTTGTCATAGTAATACTACTATAGAATTTTCAAAGATATACAAATTTTAAATTAAGATATAATTGAAATATATTAGTGACAACATAATGATTTGATATATATAATTGTGGAATGATCACGAGAGGTTTAGTTGACATTTATCAACACACATAGTTACAATGTTCTTTTCTTGTGATGAGAACTTTTAAGATCTCTCCTAACAACTTTCAAATACACAACACAGTGTTATTAACTGTAGTTACCAGGGTGTTCATTACATCCCCAAGACTTATTTTATAACCAGAATTTTGTACCTTTTAACCACTTTTACCCATTTTGTCCACTCACAACCCTGCCTCTGGCAACCACTCAATCTATTCTATACAAAGATAATTTTTAAGAGAAGAAAATAGTACACATACACATAAAGATGTGTATTTCATGATTGTTTATACTATTCTGAAATAAAATTAATGACTCATAAATGAAATATCAAATAGATGGACTACTATATAGTTTTTTAAATCATAATTATGTGGATTATGTAGTAATGTGGGAAAATTTTATTTAATAAATGGAAAAAAGACTACAAACTTCTGCATATTCTGGTATATGGATAAAGAAGACACTTTGATGATTTAAAATAGTGTATTAATGATGTGATTCAGGATGAATGATTTAGCTTCAGAAATTCCATTCTTACTGTTTAGCAATTGTAAAATTTTAGTATAGCTATATTAAGTATGTTATTGCCTATAAATGGTTTTATAAGTTATGTTTTCAGAGTTAACTCATACTTTCAAACAAAATCTGGCATGTTTCTGCAAATATAAGGATGTAGTTTACAAATAATAAGTCCTGCTTATAAAAAGCTAGTAGGTTTTTAGTTTGCCATGTAATGTCAGAATGTGCATGCTATTTTGAAAACTCCTTGTTAAAAATTAAGAAAAGAATAATACTATAGAATGTAATTAAAAATAGGAACAAGCTTTATGTATTTAAATTTACTATATCATCCTAGATTAGTCCAGTGCAGAGTTTGTCTTCATTTTCAAAATGCACATACTGTCTATGGCCATGCTACCCCGAACAAGCCCGATCCCGTCTGATCTCGGAAGCTAAGCAGGGTTGGGCCTGGTTAGTACTTGGATGGGAGACCACCTAGGAAGACCAGGGGCTGTAGGTGTCAAAAATTAACAAATAAGGGATTGTAAGCTGACAAGATCCTTGCAATCTATGAGGTCAACCAAGGGTTGCCTTGCCTAAAACAAACAAACAAACAGACAAAACACATATATTACAAACAACTGAAACAGAATGAGTCTGTTAATAATTTTCATTTATGTATAAATTTGGCATATGTTTAATGGAGCATATTCAGGGAAAACCAAAATGTTTTTTTGAGCTTGTCTGTGATTGAATTAAGGTCTTTGGTAACATAGGTTAGTTAGGTGAACATCCTTTATCTGTCAAATTAAGGTGATTCCAAAGAAAAACTGTAGTTTTCTGTAGTTCACAATGTTGTGTTCTCTAAGTTTTGAAATTGCTAGGAATATGCTAATTTTCTCATTGCCTTAGGCAAAAATTTAGTAATTTATCCTGACTAACTATATGATGCTAAATTTAGTGAAGATGATCTTCGTGCAGTTTTAATTTTTTTTTTTTAGTTATTTATTATGATTAATACATGATTATACTCAATGGGCAAAACATTTTAATATAGTTTAAAGTAATATTGTACCTAGGTTTTCGCAAATAAAATTGTAAGCTATGTTTGTGAACTGAATATTTTTTATATTTGAATTTCAGCAGCTGAGAATAAATTATGAAGAAATATTGGAATCTGATATTATCAACAAAGGATTATGGTGTGACAAATTCTAATTATTCAAAGCACAGAGACACAACAAGAATAGAAAGTACAGAATAGAGGGTAAGATACAAAGGCAGACCTTAAACTTCTAAAAGGAGACCAAAGAGACAAGGTGAAAGAAATATTTGAAGACATACCAACTTAAGAATTTTTCAAAACTATGGAAAACACTATGCCATAGATTCAGGAAGCCACATAAACCAAAGAGCAAGATAAATGAAGAATCATGTAGTTTCATTAGAGTCAAACTGCTAAAAACCACTAACAGAAAATCAAAAATCATCCAGAGATAAAATTAGACTGTACCTGACTTCTCAACAGAAAGTAGAAGTCAGAAGACGGAAAGAAGTATCTGAAAAGTTCTAGAATAGAACTTATAATTCTTTACGTAGTAAAATATCTTTCAAGATTAAAGGTAAGGTAGATCTTTTTCTGAAAAAGAAAAACAAGAGTGGCTTAGAGTGGGAGCTGGGGAGCCTATCGGTGGCATTTAAAGTTATAAAAGTAGACAAGATCAGCCAAAGTAAGTAGAGGGAAACCCAAAGATTCAAGATCGAACCCCCAACATTATGATTCAACTTTACAATTTATTCATAGAACAAGGAAAGGTAGGTTAAGTAAGAGATTACATAGCCTAGTCCATTCCTTTTAGAAATAAACTAAAACTATAAAAGGTGATTTTGTTGCATACTTACTGTATACCATGCTCTATGCTTAAATACTTTAAGAACATTATTTTCTTTAATATAGAAGTAATATACATTAATTCTAGAGTACGATGCATAAGAACTTGGGATCTAGAATTAGACTGTAAGGGTTCAGTTCCAGTTTTACCGGCTAATTCTGTGACCTTGGGTAAATTAGCTGTTCTAAATCTTAATTTCCTAAACTCTAAATTGGATTGTTCTAAGGATTAAATGTGATGATCCATATAAACACAGAGAACAAAAATATTAAATGATACATTGATACTGAAATAGCCACTACAATTATTTCTCCTCTGTGGGTTTATTTCTCCTATGTCTCAATGGAGATTTTGTAGAATTTTGTTCTTTGTTAAATTTTTGAAGCATTAAATTGTGATAAAATATGAATAACAAAATTTCCCATTTTAATAATTTTAATGTGTACAATTCAGTGGCATTAAGTACACTCACAATATTATCTACCAACATACTGTCTCATTCCAGAGCTTTTTTCATTACCCCATACCCATCACTTCCTATCCCTCCTCCTTCAGCCCCTGGCAACTACTAATCAGCTTCCTGTCTCTTGGGATTTATATATTCTGGGTATTTCATATAAATGGAACCATACAATATGTGACCTTTTGTGTCTTTTTTTTTTTTAACTAAGCATACTATTTTTAAGGTTCATCCATGTTGTATCATGTGTCAGTACTTTATTCTTCTTTATGGCTGAATAAGATTCCATTGCATGGATAATACTACATTTTGTTTTTTCATCGGTTTAGAACATTTGAGATGTTCCTGGCTTTAGGCTACTATGAATACTGCTGGTATGAACATTCATGCACACGTTTTTGCTTGAATACCTACTTTAATTTGGGGGCGTATATACCTAGTAGTGGAATTGCTGGATCACATGGTAATTCTGTTTCTAACTTTTTGAGGAACCACCAAACTTTTTCCCAGTGGCTGTACTATTTTGCATTCCCATCAGCAGTACACAAAGGTTCCAGTTTTTCCACCTTCTCGCCATCACTTATTTTTCCATTTTTTGTTTGTTTTTATGACCATCTTAGTGAGGTATGACTGGTATCTCATTGTGGTTTTTCACTAATTGTATTACTGTCACGTTTACTGAATATAACAAAGAATTAAGGGAGAACTTAGAGCTTTATAATGCAAATGATGGACCTTATAACTATAGTACGTGGATATAAAATTATTATTTTATGGAAAGAAAATTATTCCCATGCACCAGGCTCTTGATAGGATGTCTTTCCAATCTAATAAATTGGATGGTGTTTGATTTTTCTAAATTGTTGGGCATGATGTTAAATTACATGTTGTAACCACAAGTGCTTTTTGGAGGTTATGGGCTATATATAATAAAGGACATTAGGATTGGAGGTATCACCAGTGGGGTCATGTTGCTCTCTGTTCTCTTTCTTCCTCTTTTCATCTACAGTTGAGGCATTTTCCCAGTGTTCATCATGCCTTACTGACATTCTTTTTATTACATTTTGCAATTCAGCATACACTAGAATGAACCTGGCCTTTAGAATCCAATAGGACCATGTTGAATTCCCCTTCTACCTCATATCAACTTTATGACTATGGACAAGTCAGTTGACTGCTCTTAGCTTTAGTGGCCTTTACTATAAAATGGGGGATAATTCAAAGTTACATTGAAGAATAAATGATACTGTGCTCTGTATATGACATGTGAAATATAGTGCCTGGCATGATAAGTATTCAATAAATGGTAGCTATCAAAATAGCTGAGTTGTGATCAATACTCAGTAAACAGTAGTTCCCTTTTTGCTCCCAACCAAAATTTTTACATATGTCCTATCATTTTCAAATAGAAGCTAACTAATTCTAGTAAGCTCATCTGTGCTGCGGGGTGTTAATTAGTAGACCACTTTTACCATGTAATTGTGTGAACTTTACTGATGGTCTTCTGATGCCTTAAGTTTTGGCTCATGGGAATTGCGGAATTGCCTTGCCATCCGATATGAAAATATCAGGTGTGTCTGGGTTTTTTGGTTACTGTTGTTGGTTGTTTGTTTTTGCATACCGGATGTTGAAGAGTACCCTTGGAAACAAACATGTGAGAGGTGAGAGAAACAGAATTGGGCAGATGAATGAGTTGAGATGCAGTTACAACTGGCCTCAGCTAATTCTGTGGAAACTTCAGAGCTAGAATAGCTTTCTAGATGGCCCATCTTTGTACAAGGTGGCAGGACTTTGTACTCTTGCGTTGGACCCGTAATGAGATGCAAGCTGCTCGAATAGGGGACCTTGGACAAGGTGGCTCTCTTCAGCTAATGACACTTCTAGAGAAGGATTTAGCTGGACTCTGTCAATTGCCAATACCCCCAGTAGCTGAAGGAATTCATTCCCAAAGTAGAATCTGGTCAGCACACTGTGGTATCCATTACAGTAGTTTAAAATGGCATCTCATTATTACTGTAATTTGTATTATTTGATATGTCTTTTAACCATATGCATTTCTCCTTTTTGAATTACCTGCATATTTCTTCCTTTTTTCTATGTAGATAATATATCATTGAATTGTTATTTTCTTGTCATGTATGTTACAAATATCTTTGGCTTTTATGCAGCTCCTTCTTTATATCATGAGAAGTATGTATTATGATCAGCTGGACTTCAGGTGGTTCTCCACATTGATTATTTTATAATTTGGTTGTAATTTTAATGCGATCCTGAGACAAAGTGAACCCCGCTTTTACCTAGTCTGCTATCTTGACCAAGGTGTGTCTGTTTTAAAGGTACAAAAAAACCCCACAAATAATAAACAAAACACCATTATTTTATTTTCTTCTTCTGTAGTTATGTGCTGCCCATCTCCCAACTGAATCAGAGGCACCAAATCATTATCAGGCAGTATGTCGTGCACTTTTTGCAGAAACAATGGAGCTGCACACCTTTCTGACTAAAATTAAGAGTGCAAAGGAGGTAAGTACTACTGATTTCATATTTATTGGCATTGTGAAAGATAACATGAATTTTCAAGATTGTCCATCATATTATTTGAAATATTTATTACTGTCCTTCTGATGAGTTCTGAAATTCATTCAAGAAAGATGCAACTTAGGCAAAATATATTTTTAAAAATATGTGTGTAAATATTATAAAATAAAAACTTTCTTCCAGCTTTATTGAAATATAATAGACAATTAGTTGCTTGTATTTACATTGTACAATTCAATGTTTTTCAATTATAGTTGACATACAATAATATATTAGTTTCAGTTGTACAGCATAGTAATTAAAGATCTATATAACTCACAAAATGATTACCCCACTACATCTAGTACCCCTCTTCTTCATTACATATTTATTATAACATTATTAACTATTTTTCTTATGTTATGCTTTATATCTCCATGTCTATTCTGCAACTATCCATTTGTACTTCTTAATCCCTTTGCCCTTTTTTGCAGTCCCCCTAAACTCCCTCCCATCTAGTAGCCCTCACAATATTCTCTGTATCTATGGGTTTATTTCCATTTTTGATATTGTCGACTCTGTTCTTTAGATTCCACATGTACATGAAATCATGCGATATTTGTCTTTCTCTCTCCAACCCATTTCATTCAGCACAATATCTTCTAGGTCCATCAAAGCAATATCTTTCTCTGTGTGCATCTTTTAATCTGAAGCGAGTCTCTTATAGGCAGCATATGTAGGGGTCTTGTTTTCTTATCCATTCAGCTACTCTATCTTTTGGTTGGAGCACTTAATTCTTTTCATTTGAGGTACTTGTTGATAGGAATGTAATTATTACCATTCTTGATTCCTGTTTTTGACACATGTTTTTTCTTCTTAAAGAAGTCCCTCCAACATTTCATGTAGTAGTAGCTTGGTGTTGATAAATTCCTTTAGCTTATTTTTGTCTGGAAAGTTCTTTATCTGTCCTTCAACTATAAATGATAGCTTTGCTGGATAAAGTATTCTTGGTTGTAGATCCTAGGTTTTTATCATGTGGAATATTTTGTGCCAAGCCCTCTGTCTTGCATATTTTCTTTTGAGAAATCAGCTGCCAGTCTTATGGGTGCTCCTTGTAGGTAACTAACTGCTTTTCTCTTGCTGCTTTTAGGAGTCTTCCTTTGTATTTAACCTTGGTATTTTAATTATGATGTGTCTTGGTGTGGGTCTCTTTGGATTCCTCTTTCTAGGGACTCTCTGAGCTTCCTGGGGTTGTATGTCTATTTCTTTCACCAGGTGAGGGAAGTTTTCTATCATTATTTCTTAAAATAGCTCTTCAATGTCTTGTTTTCCTTCAGGTACCCCTGTAACATGGATATTTTTACATTTAATTGTGTCTCATAGGCTCCTTAAATTACTTTTATAGTCTCAGCTTCTTTTTTCTTGCTGTTCTGATTGAATGCCCTTGGCTTCCTCATCCTTTATATCGGTGGTCCAATCTTCTTCTTTATCCACTCTGTTGATTCTCTCTCATATACTCTTCATCTCAGATAATGTGTTCTTCATTTCTGACTGGTTCCCTTTTATAATTTCCATTTCCATTTTTACATTTTTTATCTCTTTGTTAAAGTTCTGAGTTTATCTACTGTTCCCCTAAGTTCATTGAGCATCTTTATAACCAACGTTTTGAACTCTGCATCTGTGAGATTGTTTGGCCTCATTATTTCTGGATCTCTTTTCTTTTCTCTCATATGGTTTCTGCTTCTTTGTCTTCCCATTTTGGCTGCCCCTCTTTGTCTGTTTCTATGTACTAAGCAAAACTCCTAAGTCTCCCAGTCTTATTAGCATGGCTTTGTGTAGTAGGTGTCCAGTGGCACAGTCCTAAAGAGGGTTCAGCTGCAGGCCAAGTTTAGCCCCAGCCTGTGCCCGTCTGGGGCCACCTGTTAAGATTCAGCCAGAAACCCACAGATACCATGTTTATAGTTGGCTCAAGAAACCATGCCAGAAACCGAGGCCAGCTGCCTCCAGTGTGGGTCTAGGCGCTGCTCAGCAAGGAACACCTGACTCACTGAGGATATGCCTGAATGTGGCTTGAGTGGGGCCGAGTTGAGGGAGGCGGGGTTTCAGGGATTCCTCTATGTGGAGCGATCTCTGTTATCCAGTTTGTTGACATCTCAGCTATGGCGGTACTGCCTCCACACACTGGGAGCAGGGAGGGCTCAACAGGGAACAATGGATACTGCCAGCACTTCTGCCTGGGAGAGATCTTCTCCTCTGGTCCTCACTCCAACAACTCAGTGTCCCCGTAAGTCCCTGGTGTCCCTTATGGAGCCGACCCTGCATTGGTGCTCAAAGCGAGCAGGTCCGTCACCATGGAAATCCACTCATGGACACGGCCCCTTTAAGAGGTATCTGCCACTGCTGGCTGCTGCTGTAGCCTCTGTTCCACTCAGCCGCTCTGGACCTGGCAGCCTCGTGTCTTCGCCCCCTCCTACCTTCTACCATTGCAGGTTGATTAATTATTTTTCTCCCTAGTTGTAGTGCTTTTGTTCATCTAGATCCCAGGTGATTTTCCTGCTGTTTGCTCCATGTTTTTGCCACAACTTTGATTTGGTTGCAAGAGGGATGAACAAAGCCTCTATCATCTATGCCATTTTTCCCAGAAGCCAAAACAAAGATTTTCATAAAGCATCCTTAGAAATGGTAAATAAAACTGAATTGGCTTAATCAGTTTCCCATATATCCGATTTTCACCCTTTTTCTGACACTTCTCTTTTAAAACATGTTAGTACCTCTTTCAGGAAGGGGTAGGGACTCAGAAAAGGATGATACACATTTGATGAGTTAGCCATTTTATAGTGGATACAATTAAATATTGAATGGATAAAATGTGAATTAATATTCGAATTATCCAAAATCTTATTTTAGCTATTTTAATGATTATTTATTAGTGTCTATGAGTTAAAATGTTGTATGTAGAGTACAAAGAGAATCATTCTAATTTATTTTCTAGTGAGTTGCCATATTTTATATCATACAGAAGATATAGGATCTGTATAGTGAAGATTCATGAGATCTGTGTAAAGCAACACAGCATCTGGCACACAGTAAATGCTTAGTACATGAAAGATAGTGGGCATCATTTCTAAAGTGCAAAGTTTATCTGAAACACTAGTTTAGAACTTGAGATGACACATAGTTTGTGGAGGTACTCATGTAAGATGTGTGAGGGAGGAAGGAAAATACTAACCTATGTTAGTCAAATAAAGCTAACTAGCTCTGGACTCATAGATAGAGAACAAACTGATGATTGCCAGATGAGAGTGGGGTTGGGAGGCTGGGTGAGAAAGGTAAAGGTATTATAAATTAGTTATGGGGATATAAAGTACAGCATAAGGAATATAGTCAATAATGTAATGACTATATATAGTGCCAGGTGGGTACTAGACTAATTGGGGGGATCACTTTGTAAATTATATAAGTGTCTAACCACTGTGCTGTTTACCTGAAACTAATATAAAATAATACTGAATATCAACTGTAAAAAAAAAAAAGATGAATTAGCTATGGTAAATAAGTTAAGTTGTCATAAATAGTTAAGTATGTCAGTCAGATCACGCTTAATCACCTTAAATGAGTGTGTTTTCTATGTATGAAATAGAGCTCTAAGCATTCCTCTTCATTTCTAGTCAGGATACTGCTTATAGTCTACCTTTTTATTATAGACTAGTGAAAAGCTGTTTTTTTTTTCAGGATTTTGTAGAATTGGACCCAAGAGGAAAATCTTCAAACAGAGTGTAAAGGATGAACTATGTTATTTAAAGAATAATAATAAATACATGGACTAGCTTTTCCTCCTGGGCAGAACCAGAGGATGCAGGGTCCAGTTAAAAGTTTCAGAGTAAACATCTGAAAGCACATTCTTAAATAAGATTTAGTAAATAGTAGAGAAGATTACTTTTTAAGGTTATAATTATCTTCCCCAGCTTATTAAGACTGAAATTGCTTTATTTCAAGCATTATTTTTTAAATTTATTTAAATGTTTCAAGTATACAGTACATTGGTTAGACATCCATATAGTTCATAAAACGATCCCCCCAATTGCTCCTTCCCTCCCCTGGCCCTCCACCTAGCCATCATATTAATGCTCTTTTGTGCTCCCCATCCCTGTGACCAACTATCAACTACTAATTTGTACCTTTGTAAGCCTTTACCCTATTTCCTCAGTCCCCCAACCCCCCATACCCTCTATCCGACATCAAATTGTCCACTGTATTTGCGAGTCTGGTTTTGAATAGTTTGTTCTTTTTGTTCCTTTGATTCCTCATATAATGAAATCATACAGTATTTCTCTTTCTCTGTCTCACTTATTTCACTCTGCATAATAACGTTTAGGTCCATCCATGTCATTGCAAATGGTAGGATTTCACTTTTTTAATGGCTGAGTAATATTCCATTGTATATATGAACCATAATTTCTTTATCCAGTCGTCTGTTGATGTGCATTTAGGTTGCTTCCATATCTTGGCTATTGTACATTGTGCTGCCATGAATATTGGAGTACATAGATCTTTACGAATTATGGTTTTCATTTTCTTTGGATAAATACCCAGAAGTGCAGTTGCTGGGTCAAAATGTAGATCCATTTTTAATTTTTTGAGAAACCTCCATACTGTTTTCCACAGCAGCTGTACCAATTTGCAATCCCACCAACAATGTATGAGAGTTCCCTTTTCTCCACATCTTCCTCAACACTTGTTGTTTTTTGACTTATTGATGATAGCCATTCTGAGAGGCGTGAGGTGATATCTCATTATGGTTTTAATTTGCATTTCTCTGATGATTAGTGACCTTGAGCATCTTTTCATATGTCTATTAGCCATCTGTATTTCCTCTTTGGAGAAGTATCTGTTCAGGTCTTCTGCTCATTTTTTAATTGGATTGTTTGTTTTTTGTTGTTGTTGCGTTGTATAAGTTCTTTTTATATTTTGGATGTTAACCCCTTGTCAAATGTGTCATTAGCTAATATCTTCTCCCAGTTGGTTGTCTTTTTGTTTTGTTGATGGTTTTCTTTGCTGTACAAAAATCAAGCATTATTTTTAAGGTGGCAGTACAGTTTTGTGGGGTTACTAGAGTAAATTAATTGATCTCTTTTTAAAATCCTTTCAACATAGGCATTCTTAGGAACCATTTCTGAGCTTCAAAACAATATTAAGTAATTTTTCTACTCCAGTGATCTTAAAAAAATTTTTTTTTGGCTCTTAATTAAAACTTTGCTTTTTCAAACATATTCTCAGAAAGAGGTTTAAACATTATCAAAGTTTATTTAAATAAAATTCTCACAAGTTGAGTAAAAGAACATGAGTGTCTGGAACCATTGGTGGCTATTTAGTCATGCTCACAATGACTGGCCAGGCCATTTCCAAGGTTTGGTACCTTAAGGTAAGGGTTCCAGCCTATCACCCTCTGGCATCACCCCAAATCTAGTTTTTTGTAGATAAAACTTTGTCTTGTTTTCTCATCTACTACTATTATTTCCTTACTTTGTTGATCTCTTCTCGGCGTGTTCCATTCTTCTCTCTGGAAACTGCTTCAATTTTTAAAAGAATTCCTCAGTACCCTCAGGCTCTTCTTAGAACACTAGTTCCCCCAAGGGTCGTACTTTTTCTTACTTCCTTCTTGAGGGAAGCTGCTCTCTCCTCCATATCATCATATCACTGGACTGGAATGGGTTGATAATATTCTCTCTTTCCTCTACTGCTTCCAAACAGTTACTCTTCATAATTATATAAAAAGCTTGTGCCATACACTTCTCTTTTTCTTAAACCTATGGTCACTGTCATCTGTCATCATCTTAAGTGATTTCTTTGATAAAGAGAAACTATAGCTTTGTAACCTTGACTTTTCTCTTCTTCAGTACTCTGCTTACCTAAGCACACCTTTGTCCTTGAAATAACCTATGATCATTCCGCCTTGGAAATCACAGGCTCTCATTTCCCAGTTCCTAACTGTAACCCCTGCCCTTTGAGCTCTTTCCTTCAATTCCACCTAAACTAGTCTTCCAGTCTCTTGCCTCCCCATTTTCTTCCAGTTTACCAGCCCTTCCTGGATTCACTTCCTTTTCTGTATGGACTATGGACAGTTACTTTACCAGGAGTTCAGGTCCTCATGTCTAACGTAGATTACGTAGATTACTACACTAGCCTTCCATTGGTCTCATCGCTGTAAATCGTCTCCATTCAGTTCATCTTATACACTGTCTGTGAATGATTCTTGTAGATCACAGATCTGACTTTAGGAGTCCAGCTACAGGCATAAATCTCTGAGTGATCTTTCAGGCCTGACTGTATGCTGGCTTTCCCTGGCAAGTCTTACAGGGGAAGCTGCCCTCCCCACTTGTTGCACAGCCAGAGTACTGTACTCTGACTACTAGTTTTCTGCAGGGGATTTCGAGGACTAAGAGCACCCTACTGGCCAGCCATGCTCATATGCACGTCTGCATTCTTAGCCCAGGCGCCTCCACTTGAAGGTCCTTGGCTGAGGCCCTTTCCTCCCCTCTGACTCAGAACTTTCCATTTCTGTCCTTCTCTTTTTTCCTTCCCACCGGCCCTTATGTCCATTAAATGTCAGAGCCTTTTCCCTAGTGCTCCCGAGCAGAAGGAAGATTTCCCCATCTGTACTGCCTGTTACCTGCCCCTCTCCCAGTGCTGTTCTGTAGGGAAAAAAATGCAACAAGGGGAGCAAAACATCCTTTTTGACCTCTTGTTTACACCGTTGCAGTAATTGAATAAAGACTTGATAATTACTTTCAGTTTGGTGCATCATAGCTGACCACTAGACACACCTGGCAATTCGACAGAGCCATGTTGCTTCTCTGATTAATATGGCTCCCCATCAACTATTTGAAAACTCCATTGTATTCTATGCAAGACTTTTCATCTGCTTGTTTTTTAATTCTCCTTTTCAATACTACATTCTTTGCATTTTACGCTATCCAGTCAGAATTACTTATAGTTTCTGAATACAACATGTGATTATATATATGTCTGTGACCCTTGCACGTTCCATTCTTTCTGCCTGGAATTCTTTCTCCCCTTGTCTGCCTGGTAAATTCCTATTTATCCATTTAAACCCTGCTCACGTGTTACCTGCATGTGAAATATTTATGATTTCCCTCCAGCCCTAACACAGTTTTATGCCATCCACTGCCTCTATATTTTATACGTCCTTCAGTCTTGCACTTCTTATACTCCATGGTAGTTATTTGCTTATGTCCTTATAATTTTTTGTCCACACCTGGACCAGATGCTTCTTGAGATAAATGGCTGTGTTTAAAATTATCTTTATATTAATGATTCTTTATGCAATATGTGAATATAGGAAATACTCTAGAAATGTTTGCTGATCTGAATATATATAGTATATTTGTATTTTTCCAGATTTTATTCTGTTTGAAAGAAAGCAGTTTTGAAAGCATTTCTGACTGTTAGAAAAATTTTAGCCAAAATGTTTCTAGTAAATATGAGAACTTTTACGGGGGTATAGATGAGGTTTTTGGGTGGGTGCTCTTGCCATTCTTTAAATTTACACATAAAATTCATTTAACAGTGAGTCTTAAGAAGGCAAGCTGTAAAATATGTGGAAATCCTGACACTTAAGAATATTCTATATTATTTAAATAGAAATTTTTTGCTACATAAATTTCCTGTCAATACTGAGGTTTTAGGAATAAAGCCTTAGAGGGTCCAAATGGGTTTCCTTTTCCTCTGCAATGTGTGCGGCTTTCTTAAAAATTACAGAAAAATTTCATACATGTTAGATCATTTAGTGCGTTAGTCATTTTAATCTTTTCTCAAGATTACTAAATTGACACTAGTAATGAAATACTCTGTTAATTTGATATGTTTACTAAAGATCTCAAAATACTTTATATATTTTAAGAATCAGATAATCTTTCTTCTATACCTGTGAGTTAGTGTGTATCAATTGGAACTTTCAAAGTAATAACCTCTGATTCAACAAGGTGATTATCCGATTATCAGTGATGCTTCACACTATGTGTGCGTGTGTGTGTGCGTGCGTGCGTGCGTGTGTGTAAAATTAGGGTAAAATCTTAGTATGCTGATAATGTCCCTGATTTGATAAGAAAAAGTAATTTAATCATATTAAATTTCATATGTATTTGATTAGCAATTTATTAAAATATCAAACCCATAATCTATTTCCAAGTGTTATAATTTTTCTGTAAAGTGGTAATTACATTTACTAAACCTGGCTACTTTACAAAGCACAAGGCCTTGTAGTTTATCATCTGTTTATTTAGAAAGCAAATTCAATTTCATTGTAATCTCTTTATAATGTGATGATTTTCTTCTTAAACAGTGACTGAGATCCTTTAAGGTTATTCTCTGAATGATAGAGAAGATTTGGATAGGCCTGCTGTTAACTGCGGCTCAAAGGCAATTTGATATACTTGAAAGTAAATACATATTACCGTATTTCATCAGCAATTCGATACCCTTATATGTAAGTATAGATGGAGAGACTATCTAAGCAATCCATTTAGTACATCAGGCTGTATGAAAGAAGAGACAGTCTGTGCCCTACTGCCTGTGCCCCACTACAGCTCAAACCCTGCCAGCAAGTGTGTCTAGTGAGCATGTGCAGTGGAGAGTAGAGAATTTAGCTTGACAGTTCAAAATGTAAATTTTTTATTGGAAAAAAAGAAAATTATATTAATTGTAGTGTTCTTTAATTCATTGCTGTCTGGGTAGTTTTTGGTCATTGGTCCCTGGTTTTGTTATTGTCAAATGAAATTACTTATCAGTTCCTCAAACTTTGCTCTCCTGTGTTATATTCCTACAGCTATGAAGCGGCCTTTGTTGCTTACTCCATTTAATCCTCATGAATAATCCTTTGACTTACTTTGATATAGGCTTCTGAGTGGGGTTGGAAAGAAGTGTATGTGAGCCAGGGAGAATAAAATTTGGAATTGGCGGGAGAAGAGGGTTCACGAGTGAACATTTGTACACACACATGTCTGTCTGTCTGTCTCATATGCACACAAATGGGAATGGGATAGCATGTTAAGTTTAGGTATGAAATACTATGGAGATGTGAAATGGGAACATTCAGGCATATCATAGAAATGTCAGAGTCTGAGATAAAATAATTTTAAGACTAGAAAATCAGTTGATATTATTCCAGTGTGTTTCCACACGCTCTAACCATCATTGCTTCCATGTTGAGAGTATCTGGTATGTTTGCCCCCTACCCCAATTTTTCAGTATATATATTGTTTCACAATAGAGGTATAACCATAGTAGAAAACAACTTGATCTATCAGAGAAGTACGTTGTTTAAAAGAATCTTTCTTTTGAAAGAAGAATCCTTTTTTCAAGAAAATAACTCATTTTTTTCATTTATTTTATATTTAAAATATATTAACACTAAACATTTTTAAAAGCCCCTTCTTTGGGCCTCGGCTGAAAGAGTATCTCCTCAGACCTCCATTAAACACCCTTATATATTTATTGCACTCAGCCTTTTTCTTTAAAATTGCATTACCCTGTTTATTTCCTTCCTAGCAGCCATCACAATCTGTAGTTGTCTTATTGGTCTATCTTCTTACTCATTGATATCTGCCACTAGAATATAATCACATTGAGGGCAGAGACCTTTTTTCTCTAATTCACTGCTATATCCTAGATACTTACAGAGTCTCTGTAAGTATTTGATCAGTGTTGAATGAATTAGAGAATCTGTACTTCTGATACTGTAGATCTGATTCCTTACACCCATCTTGAATCTTGGTCCGCTGACACACTTGACTTGTCTCCAAAATGTAGAGCTTCCTTCATGTTCTCACTGTCTGTACCTTCCTCATACAATGGTCTGGCATCTCTTGCCTGAGCCACGGCAGAGCCTCCTAATGTTATTTCCCTTTCCACATACAGTCTGTCCTGCAGTGTTACATCTCCTTGTAAAGATGTTAGCTCCTTGATACTTGTAGGTGGAAAGTGTAGACACCTTAGTATGACATAGGGAGCCCTGTACATTCAGGCCTCAGTTTGACTTCTGTGGGCTCTTTATTCACTGTTCTCTATCATGCACGCATGTTCTGCTACCTTTCCTTCAGGCCCTGATCACCTAGGGCCTCTGCAACTAACTGAAATGTCATTTTTGTCTCTTCTCTCACTTAGAAAATGCCTACTTATTCTTAAGTCTCAAATGTTCACTATTCTGAAATGCTTTGTCTGGTCACAGTTAATTTCTTTATGTGTTCATTCATAGAGCATTCCGCTGTGGCTTCCATCACTTATCACACTGTATTGTAATTATTGTTTACATACATTTTCTCACTAGACTGTGAACTTCTTAAAGGCAAGGACTGTGTTTATATTGCTAACACTGTCATAGAGTTAAGGATCTAGGACAAAATCTCAGCTTAGTACTACAGTAGAGCTCTTTATCAGTGAAATTTTTTTAAACCTAATATCACATTTTTGTTCTAGAATTTTATTTTTCTAAGTGTTTGACATATTCACATTCAGAAACAAATAGAGCAGAGTAGAATTATCCTTAAGTTCCCTATAGCCACTCTCTCACATTCATCTTGTCCGAAGTGGGAGCCTGAGGGGTAGCGGAGTGAGAGCGAATGCTTCTCAATTTTTATTAATTTCTATAAGATTTCCACTTTGAAGAAATTTATGTACTTTTGAGGAAAAGATCCAAAGCCCTCAGCAGCAACTCTGAGCTCAGACTATTTATGTCACTTTCACTTAAACAATTATAATCCCTTAGTATTTCTTTTTCATTGCTTGTGTGAACACTTCTGTCCTCATGACGTTCCTGTTAATTAGGTAGCAGCATTACCCTTTGCCTCCCACCATTTTATAGATAGGAAACTGAAGCATAGTTTAACAACCTGTAATGAATTAGCTGTCCATAGTGATAAAAATAATTGGGACTAGCACTACTTTTTAATGTTTTAGAAAAAGTGACAAACAGCAAAAATGAATCTTGAGGTTAGAGGTCAAAATGTGAAAGAAATGTCTGTAAACCTCAATATGGAAGGAACTGGGAGATTTTGGTGAAGACGTGCAAGAATGTGATAGTCATATTTAGCTATTGCAAATGCTGGTGAGTAAAGAAGCACTAGATTTCAAAAGAACTAGGATCAATTGGCAAAATTCATTCATTCATAGAACACTTATTTAATGTGTCTTCTACATGACAGGTGCCTACTACAACTAATAATTGCTAATATTTGTTCTGTACCTTGTGCAAGATACTGTTCTAAGACTTTTGCATGCATCAATTGATGTGATTCTCACAACAAGCCATGTGCTAAGTGCTATTGTAATTTCCATTTTCATTGGAGATACAGTGGTGAACAAGGTACTCAAGTAGTAATGTCAGTCTAGGAGCAGCCATTACAAGAGGGTGATGAGGGCTGTGGTGAGTGAAAGTGGGGTGCCCCAGAAGCGCCCAAGAAGAGCATTTAACCTGGGAATGAAGCATTTTGTTTCCTCTGCCAGTACAAATAGCTACAGCTGTTTAAAAGTAGCATTTTGCCAGTGTCTTGATTTTCTAAATGTTTAAATGATTCTCACTTACATATGACTTTATTTTAAACCTCATTAGTCAAATTCTTCTGAATGGTTAAATCTTACCTTAAATTTAATAAAATCCTACCATGGGAGGATGATTTCTAGATGCCAGGATTAGAAGCAATTTATCTTTAGCTGCTAATGTTTGACCAGATATTGAAATTATGGGGTAAGAAGATGAATTGGAAATATGCATGGCTCATTACGTATTTCAAAAGATTATATAAGTATATTTTACACTGTATAATCACAGCTACTAGTGTGACACTTTTATTAAGTGATTTACATATATTATTTCAGTTAGTCCTATGCAAGAATCATAATTTCATGATGAACTCTTTGAGCTCATTTTATCTTTTAAATAAGACCATTGCTAAAATATTTTACTTAAAATAGAATATTATACATAGTAATGTAAAATGGAATATTATATATCTAAGTTATCTTCTGTTAGGAGGAAAAACAATTTTTTTAATTGACTATGCTGTTATGAAATTTTTTTTGTATTTTTTCAAGCAAATAACCATATTTTATATCTGCAATTGGTTTAAAAAATCAAATTCGATATTTCCCACCCACTGTTTCCTATCAGATAGTAACCAGATCCACCTGTATCATAATGCCATTGCCAGTTAACACATTGACTCAAATTAAGACATCTGCTGGGGACATGCCTTCTGGCTACCTTCTGCTTGAACATACTCATAACAATAAAGCCATAAGACATTCACACATTTAAGTGTATTTTAATCACTTTCTCATATTCCCTGCACATCCCTCTCCTCGTGACTGCCAACAACTCCAATAATAAAACTGTGGCATTTAAGTTAGCTAGAAATTTCTCCCTAGAGCTAAAATGGATTTCTATTCCTTTTTGAAAGAATCTACCACCAGATGTCTGTCTGTAAGGTTGCCATTTGTTCATTTTAATTAGATGATCCATCATTTGTAACTTTTCAGGGTCCTTGTCAATGTATTTTTTCTATTTTATTATTTTATGGATGTTAGTAAGTATTCAGAGCACTTACCTCATCATTAAATTACCAGTCATTAAATTAAATTACACAATCATTAAATTACCCTCTCTGCCCTATGCATCTTTGCTTTCATTACTAATCTCCCTATTTAAATGTTTCAGAAGAATCTTTTAACCTAAGAACATGTTAGAACTCTTCTGCCTTTCAGGTCTTGTAACTTTTTCAATTTAATTAATTTTATTTTAACAAATAAAAAAATTCACATGGTTCAAACTGCAGGGGTACAAAACTATCACAGTAAATTGTACTCGTCTACTTCTGTCTCCTAGCCACACAGTTCCTTTCCTACAGGCAACAAATAGTGTTAATTTCTTCTTTGTCTTTACAGAGAGAGTTCATGTATAACTAACAGAAAGATATCAACTTTTTTTCTTCCTTTTACGCTGTTCTGACTTTCCTTTCTTCATTTAATAATGTATCTTGGAGATAATTTTATATCAGTATGTAGTGTTTACATCTCTTATGTCTTCATAATATTCTATCATGTGGGCATACTATAATTGATCTAATCAATCATCTTTTGACAGCTGTTGAGTTACTTCCAATTTTTGGCTATTACAACGGTGCTGCCTCGAATAGTTTTTAACTTATTTTTCATGGATGTGATCATTTATGTAGGACAAATTTCTAAAAGTAGAATTGCTGGGTCAAAGGAAATGTTTATTTATAATTTTCATAAAATATAATGAAATTGTCCTCCATAGAAGTTTACTAATTGCTACTCTCCTTGAAATATGTGTTTTCATACATCTTCTGAAAATAGATTTGCATTTATTTATTAGGAAAATAGCTTTTAGTGATATAATTTATAAATATTGTTTATAATATTTAAATGATCATTTTATAATGATCACTGCATTTCTATAGGTGTGAAGAGTTGACAAGTATAAAAATGGAAAGAGCAGATGTCTTTAGGGAGATACTGAGGCCAGTTACTTGGGGCAGAGACAGTCATTAAACACTCAGCCTCTGTGTGTGTGTGTGTGTGTGTCTGTTTTAATTAAAATGGAAGAATTTAATTGAATGGAGGAACAAAATTCCTTTTCTAGAACGTAGAAATGAATTTTCATTTTGATGACTTCATTTATACTTTTTCTAATATTTGCTTATGAATTCAAATTAAGCTTTACAGAATATCAATTTATAGTTTAGTTTCTAAACATTTTATATTTTTCATTACGTCAAACACTCTTAATCTCATACTTGTTGTAGTTATCTTCTCCCTACACCACCCATGTCTTTAAGAAAGTGCCATAAAACTTGATGAAAATATAAATCATATTCTTTAGCAATTATCCATTAACTATTTAATGTGCTTGGGAGACTTCCAGTTTTCAGAAGGAACTCCAGGGAGTGTGTTTTGTACTCCAATTTCCAAAATATTAATTTTGGACTGGCAAATATAATAAAATATTTTTTTTCTATTTTTCTGTGGTAAAAAAATAGCTGAATTAGAAAGGGCATCATGGCTTTTAATCTCCGTGGCTGGTATACATGTTCTATTTATTATAGGCAATATTTGTATTAGTGACTTTGTCACTTGTGAAATGTATTTGATAGTCTCTATGTAAGTAATTTATTTACAAGTATATTAGCATATTTTAACTGAGTAAAAATAGCTTTGTTCAAGTAATTATTGAAACATACTCATTTTTGCACATTTAAAAGTAATGTACCCATTGCATAGGAGAATACCGTTAAATGACAAATAGTTAACAATACAGAGGAAATTTTTGATCATCAAAATGCTGTTATTAAAATATTTTAATACCTCAATATATTTGTGAGTAAGGGTGGTTTAATCTAAAAAGAGGCATTTATATATGAGATTATGTCAAACCTACACAAGTAAATTAAAATTATTCCCTGAGCATTTGATATGCTTGTGATTCATAGAGTAGATTTCTTTTTTTTTTTTTTAATATGCCAGGGACAGAAAATATTGGCATGGAGCACTTCTAATTGCTAGCTTGAGAATGGTTATGTCAGAAATGGAGAGAGTTAATTGCTATGTGGCTGCTCTCAGAACTTTCTCACTATATTTCAAGCACAGGTTGGCATCTGTTATTACATTTGTGCAAGCAAAAAAATTTATTCAGAAGCTAGAATGTAATTGACAGAAACTTGTCTCTAAAACTAGAAAAATCTGTCATTTATTTTCAAATAATTCATTTGTTTTTGCTGCTAACAAAAAAACTGATTTAGAGTTGTACATTTGTTCAAGCTCCTTCAATTATAGTGTTTATAGATTCTCAATTATTTTATGTTGTTTTATTGCTGAGTCAGGATTTTTATTTCATAAAGAGACTAGAGAGAGGTCTCATTTGGTAAAAGAATTTCATGTTTTTGTGATGGAATAAAAGTGTTCATAATCAAATCCTTATATTCATTGGCTTATAAAGCTAATACCTATTAAATGTTTAGTATGAGCCAGGCTGCATGCTATATTTCTCCAGTATCATTTTATGTAATATTAACAAGATCCAAAAGGTAATAATTATCTGCATTTTACAGGTGAGAAAGTCAAACTGAGGATCAGCAGTTTAATAACTTGTTCAAAGTCACACAGCTAGGAAATATCTGAGCTATAATTTGCACTCCTGTTCAGAAAAAAATAAAGAAACATGAAATTCTTAGACCATTCATTGAAATTGTCTCCATAAAGAGCAGATAGGGATTTTATCACAGCACATATAAAGGTAGAGATATGTAAAGACATAACAGTAAGGCCATTGTGACTACATTTACTCAGATGTGTCAGTATAGTGAAAATGAAGGTTGGATGGAAAAGAGGCCCGATGTTTCTCATACCATTCTACCAGAGTACTCCCAAGACAAAGAAACATGTACTTATAGTTCTGGACTAAGAGGACATAGTAAATTATAACTGTTTCCACTTTAAGTGACAGAAATCCACTCACATTAGCATGGGTGGAATGGGGCAGGATTTATTGGCCCACATACTTGGGAAGTCTAAGGGTATGGCTAGCTTTAGGTATAGCTGGATCCAGTATTTCAAACCCTGTAGTCAGGGCTGGCTTTCTCTCTCTCCATCCCCAGGACTGGCTCTTATTAAAAGGCAGGTAAGATAACAGTTTTTAGCGCAAACCTCACATTCTCTCAGTTCAGTAACTCCAGCAGAAAGTCATTTCTGTTAACGGGGGCAGAAAGGTCTTGGAGCAAGATATGGAGCCATGTACTCACTTGAGAACCAAACATTGTGACTGGGGATGTGGGCTATGCTCACTGGTCAAGGCGGTATCCTCACCCTTGTGAGTAGGTGATGAGGTGCTAGTCATGGGCTTAGCCCTATTTAAACTCTAGGGAATGCATTCCCTACAGAAAGAAGGATCTTTATTGAAGGAAGGGAGAGAAAGGGTTTCTAGACAAAAATGATGGATGCCCACTGAGTGATATATATATATATTATCTATATATCTCTATTGATAGATATATAGATATATGTTGATATAGATATATATAGATATATAGATATATATAGTTCAGTGCAAGTCAAAATGTCTTTGAAATACTGAATTCTACCTTTAAAATTCATGAAAATTTTGTTTTATATGTCTACATCTGTTAAAATGCTGTTAAATGTTCCATGTGTGGATTGAGTTTCCCTAGGAAATAGACTCTGATGGGTAAAATTTGAATCAGGAGATTTATTTGGGATTGCTTTGGGGAATACCTGTAAGGGGGGCGGGATGAGGGAAAAGTTGAACTACGATGTAGGGCAGCAGGCCTCAGCTTATCCCACGGGAGCTCAGAAGCTGGGATGGCCCTTCAGAGATTCTGGAATTGAAGTAAGGAGGCCTGATCCATGTACTTCCACATGGACCAGTGATTGGATGTGGGCTGCCCAGAGATGGGTGTAACCTAGGCAAGGCAGCTCCCTACACTGAATGCTGAGTTCAGCTCCTTGCGGGGTGGGGGAAGGATTAGGCTGTGAGCAGCCTGTGGAAGGCACTTTATTCCTGGAAGGCTTGAGAGGGTGGGCAGTAGACTCGGGCAGCTTACCACAGCATCCATTACATTATCTTTGAGTGACATTAACTCTAGGAAAATGTGTCATGTTTATCTGTCATTGTAAATGCTCCCTAACATATCCCTATACTGTTTGACCATAGGTCTCCATTTCAGGGCCATACCAGAGACACTGGAAACCCATCATAGGGGATTCAGAAAATAAGACAAATTAGGAAGAAACTGAAGCAGAAAGAACAGTGTAGAGACCTACTATAATCAACTTTATGGTGGTAGCAGTAGGAATCAAGAACAAAGATAAATATTTTTGTCTAACCAACGACTTCCCATCTTCTACTGTATCTATGCCATTTGTCTTGTCTTCTCATGTTTTGACCCTTAAAGGACATAAAGACCATTGGGAATTTTTAAAGACAAAATAGGATTGTAAAGATTAGTTTTTCCATGATGTTTTCAGCTTTTTAAAAATTATCTTTGGTTTATAGATTTTAGGGTAATCAATATAGTACTTGCTGTGGAATCAGCGTTTAGACGTCAGAGGAAATACAGCAGAAAGAACTTAGTTCAAAATGGGCATATGCAGCCCCATACTGCACTGTGGTTATGGACAAGGAAAGATGTGTTGTTAGGTTGTTGGTTCGTGTATGTATGCTTGATTTTCTCAGGCATTAAAGTTTCAAACTGTTTTATTTTGATGCTGATTGAATCTTTTTGACCTGTCTAGTACTATTATTTCATTTCTTGTGTATATTAGGCTTGTGTTTCTTATTTTCTTTTTATTTACATATTTGTTTTAGTTATTATTTATTTTATCACTTAAATGTAGTATGAGCTTGGGTTGCATTTTATTCCCCTGAAGTGCAGAGCACATGTTTTTGTGTGGCATAGGTAAGATTTTTCTTCCCTACCCCTCAAGGAGATTCTGAAATTAGAGAGGAAAATACAGATTTACCCCTGAATGATTTTCCTCTTATTAAAGTTGACTTGATAAGAGCTATTGAATAGATTTTTTGAATATTCTTATTTAAAAGTATCTTTAATCACTTATTCAACAATTATTTACTAAGCCCCTACTAAGTGCAAGGCACTATTCTGGAGATTGGAGGATCCCATCAGTGAACAATTACATCAGAATTTCTCATGAGGCTTACGATCTAGCAGGGAGAGGCAGACAGTTAACATACTAAGTCATGTGGATTGTTAGAAGGCAGGATGAGCTTTAGAAAAGAGGTAGACTGGGGAATTACTAGTGGCAGGGTGTGGGGCTTGGCATTTATATAGAATGGTTAGGGTAGGCCACACTGAGAAGGTGACATCTGAGTAAGAATGAGAAGGATGTGTGGGAATTAGCTATTAGATAGAGTGGATATCTGGGTAAACCATTCTAGGGAAAGAGAATAGTCAGTGCAAATGCGCTAAGGCTAGAGTGGGAAGACAGTAGAGATAAGGTACTTATTCTCAGCTCTCATTTTTTGGGTTGGGAGACAGGAGAGTGCTGCTGCTGTAGCCTGATAGAGTCCAAGGGTGCCCAGTTCACCTCCTTATCTCTTCTCTTTCACCATATTAATTGGAAAAAACTAGAAGGAAGACTCTTCTAGTTAATAGAATAATATATACTTTAATTCTTTTGGGGACGGAGCCTGGATTACAGTCATCAGAGGAACACAGAAAACACGTGTGCCTCTCCCTTTTGGTTTCCTCACTCAATTCTGATTTTGATATTTGATAGTTTGTGGACTTGTGTTGAAATCTCATCAGAGATTTATTTAAAAGATAATAAGCCCCTATTGAAAGATTAGGGATTTTGAATATCAAAAATATTGTATATGCCAGTACATCTGGTACATCTTTAAAGATAGAAAACTGGGAATCCTAAGTTAGTAATGATCATTACTGAGATTTTGACAAAATATCACACTGGATGTTAACTACCCATTATCTACAAAGCCCAGGTATAAGTCATAAATTCTATTCTTTTTCCTTGTGTAATATATCAATTTATACACATTTATTTTAGCAAAAATAAAGTAGAACTTTATCTAGCTGTTTTCTAAAAGTTATATAAGCCACCGGGGACAGCATCAGGATACTTATGTTCCCAGCATGACCGTTCGTCATCTGGGGTCCCATCCACACATCTTACTTCATATCTGAGACCTTGGTGCCACTTCCACCTGCTTCAGTCCTGCTCTGTCACTTGCCTTTATGGAATCTCCAGGCATGTCAGTTAGCTTTTGTGAGCCTCAGTTTTCCCCAGTAACATGGGTTATGGTTTGGTTAAATGATGGTTGCTTAAAGGCTTAGCACTTATTAGCTGTCCTGATTATTGCCCTAGCATCCTACTACAATCAAGAGCAGTAGCCAAGACCATTGGAAAAGAGCAAGGCTCTGGATGAGGAATAGGGAATGGGGCTGGGGCAGTGTGGAGAATTAGGATATATATGTTTAGGGAGTTGCTTTTCCCCAGAGGCTGTAAATTCAGGGGTCTCCTATGTTTCATTGCTTATATTTTAAATACTCACAACATTGTGAGATACACAGTAGTATCTTCCTTTTAAAGGAGGGGAACAGGAGGCCCAGAGAGAGTAAGCCCATGACTCAGGAGTGGCAGGTGTCTTTTTACATATTCTCAAACAGGAAACCTGACTTTTCTTTTTTAAAATAATTATGGAAACACATTCTGAAACGATCAGAAATACTTTTCCCCCCTAATTTCTTTCTTAGGGAGAGACAATGCATTATTTATACCACTTTTTCTTCAAGTCAAAGAGTAATTTTATTCTTTCTGAGTTAATACTCCTATACATTATTAAGTTCAAAAAATCAGGTGAAGTTATTCTCATTTTTCAGATAGTTAATCTGAGAATTTTTTTGTTTTTAAAATTATTTAATTTATTGAAGATGACATCACTTAATAAAATTCTATAGGCTTCAAGCGTAGAGTTCAATAATACATCATTTGTATATTATGTGTTCACTCAAAGTCAAATCTTTCATCACCATATATTTGGTCCCCTTTACATTTATCTACCTCCCTCTGGCAACCACTAAACTGTTATCTGTGTCTATGAGTTTTTGTCTTTTTCATTTGTTGCTTTCAGTTTTATATCCCACATATGGGTGAAATCATATGGTTCTAAACTTCTTCTGTCTATTTCAGTTAGCGTGATAATCTCAAGATCCATCCATATTGTTCCAAATGGTAGTATATCATCTTTCTTGTGGCTAAGTAATATTCCATTGTATAAATATACCATGTCTTGGCCACCATAAATAATGCTGCAGTGAACATTGGGGTGCATATATTTTACAGATAAATGTTTTTGACTTTTGGGGGTAAATACCCAGAAGAAGGATTGCTGGGTTATATGGTAATTCTATCCTTTATTTTTTGAGGAAACTCCATACTTTCTTCTATAGTGGCAATACCAATTTACATTCCCACCAGCAGTATATGAGGGTTCCTTTTCCCCCACAACCTCTCTGATGCTTATTATTTGTCTTGTTGATGATAGCCTTTTTTACAAGTGTGGGATGGTATCTCATTGTTGTTTTGAATTGCATTTCCCTAATAATTTGTGAAGCTCAGCATCTTTTCACGTCTTT